>NC_140180.1:111029470-111379470 GCF_963971535.1 Notolepis coatsorum | reverse complement strand
TGTCGCTATGAATTGAAAATGGGGGACCCTGGTGTAAATAAACAAGACGAAAGTCTTTCTCTGGTCTGCATCCCCTTGATGTGTGTATTGAGCCGTACTGTATTGTACCCATTCTGCAATCTGTTAAAGAACCCAACGCTTTCTTGAACATAACTTAGTCGACAGCTCACTCCGATTGGCTGAGTTGGTCCAATGGGCAGCTGCCAGGAGTCTTCCGGGTGTTCGCCAGCAGACGCGTTATTATTTTCCGTAGCCGCATTTTGCGGAGACGCTCTCTGATTGGCCACTTCATGTCACGTGACATGTGCGCCCAATCGTGTGACGCTTGTTTCTACACCGGTTAAGCTTAGGCGCTCTTTCGAAGTTGGTTAAGGTTAGAGTTTGTCTTAGAGCAGGGCGATAGAACACCAGCCCTGATTTCAAACTCTAACCATAACCAACTTCGAAAGAGTCGCCTAAGCTTAACCAGTGATAAACTAGGCGTTAGGTAGTTTGCAGGCTGTTAGACCCGGAAATGGGCAAAGACACAGCTCGTCACGCGATTGGGCGCACATGTCAGTGGCCAATCAGAGAGCGTCAGTCAGTGGCCAATCAGAGAGCGTCTCCGCAAAATGCGCCTACGGAAAAAAAATAACGCAGAGTCTTCCGGGTGTTCGCCAGCAGAGTCAGACAGCAGAGAGAGAAGAGAGAGGAGGCTGAACATGTTTCCTAAACTTTTAGTGTCGTTGTTTCTACTCTTTATACTCTATGGCGAGCCTTCAGGGGGCCAGAAGAAAAAAGAGGTGCGTATTTGAAGCCAAGTCAGAAAACGTTGACGTTTTACTCCTCAGCGTCGTTGTTGCTGTTGTCATTGGTTTCTGTCAGAAGAATGCTAAGCTAGGCTAATTAGCTGCAGTGGCTACGCTATGCTATGCTATGGATAGGGGGACACACTGAGTTTGAATCTCCCTGGTAAACAGCTACTTTTGCACGGGATGCTGTCGCAGATATCAATCACACAATGGAAGCTATAATATAAAGGTTGTCAACTTCAAGTGCGAACATAAGTTAGCTCTGTAGCTAGCTCTAGTTGTGTGTGTGTAGGCTGTGTCGCCCGTTGCCTTGTCGAAAGATGCTACCGTGATGGGGTTCCAGTTGTGTAGACTAGATTCCATAATTATAACTCTTTTATATGTTTTAATTACAAACGGGTAAGTGTACTGTGAGAATATGGGGAGCATATTTTGATACTCTTGTCCTAAGATCTTTACGTAAGAGTCATTATATTTTGTATTGGCTCAATACTCATGTAATGAGTCAACAAACTACTCGTAAATAATGAAATCATGTATTTCAATGAGATACATGTACATCAACGTCCATAAATACACAGTGATTAACTTTGCAAGGTGGGACATAAACCTTGTATAGCTAGCTATTGAGCTAGCTAGCTATGATGGTCGATAGTCGGAGGCGAGAAAGCTAGCCTGGCCCACATTTGTAACTTTAGCTGTGGTCCAGCAAAAATAGGTCTCATGTAAATACAATTGCACTGTAAAATTAGCAAATAAATGTAACAAACTCTAGTGAGTCCCAACGTTTACAGGGCACATCCACATTATTACACATGCAGTGAAAAACTCAACCAGGTTCTCAAACATAAAGACGGACAACACACTCATTACAGACAAACTGGATGTAGCCAATTACTTAAACACTTTCTTCACAAACATAGCCACAACACTGGTAAACAAACTACCCTCCCACTCAGGGCAGTATGGGGTAGAACACATAGTAGCATACTACAAGAACCTAGGCGTCCACAAAGACGGTAACTACAGATGAGGTACTCAAAAAACTAAGCGCCCTCCAACCGAACAAGGCCACTGGCCATGACAACATCCCCTCCAAATTCCTCAGAGACTCAGCAGCCGCCATCACCCCAGTCATCACACACATAATAAACCTCTCCATAAAACAGGGACACGTCCCCAAGGACTTCAAAATTGCGAGAGTAACACCCCTGCACAAAAAGGGCAGCAAATTAGACCCAGGCAACTACCGCCCTGTTTCTATCCTTACATCCATCTCGAAGTCATGGAAAAAATAGTATACGGACAGGTCGAAAATACCTCGCGGAACAAAATCGAATCTACGAATTCCAATCTGGCTTCAGAACATCCCACTCCACTGACACATGCCTTCTCTATTTGAACGACCACATCAAGCAAGAGGTGGACGCGGGCAAATACTGCGGTATGGTCATGCTAGACCTACAAAAGTCCTTCGACACTGTCAATCACACCATTCTGATTGACAAGCTAAAAGCAATTGGTTTTGATAGTTTATCAGTGAGCTGGATACAATCCTACCTGGAGGGGAGAGAACAGATGGTGGAGGTAAACGGTACCCTATCCCCCCCCTCACAGTGAGCTGTGGTGTTCCACAAGGAAGCATACTAGGACCGCTACTGTTCCTAATTTATGCAAATGACATGTCGTCAGCTTGTGACTGCAACTTGTTCCTGTTTGCGGATGACTCAGCCCTGCTGGTCTCTGACAAGAACAAGTTATAGGTTGAAAAAACCCTCAGCTCGGAACTAGGCAAAATCTGCATATGGCTCGCCGACAACAAACTATCATTACACATGGGCAAAACAGAGTCCATTATCTTCGGTTCAAATAGCAAACTCAGCAAGACCGACGGCTTCTCAGTTACAGTGGGTGACAATATTGTCACAAGGAAAGATGAAATTACCTACCTGGGTTCCATCCTAGAGGCTAATCTTTCCTGTGACAAAATGGCATCCAATGTAATAAAAAAAGGTCAACCAACGAACTCTATTCTTGTACCGGATCTCCTCTCTGGTAAACAAGAATACCCTGAAGACTCTGGCAGGAGCACTCATTCAAGGGTACTACGACTATGCTTGCACCTCATGGTACCAAAGCACCTCAAAGGCACTAAAAACCAAATTACAAACATCTCAAAACAAACTAGTCAGTCAGACTACTGCTTGACCTGACTCCTAGAACCCACCTCACCCCTGCCCACTTTGCCAACCTAGGATGGCTTAGAGTAGACGACAGAGTACAGCAACTTGCAATGGGCCTGGTCTACAAGATACACTACATGACCACCCAACCCCACCCCACCTACCCAACCTCCTCCAATGTGCAGTGGGGGGGGGGGGGGGTGCGCGCGCAACGACCAGGAAGGGGACAGTGGGATGGGAGAAAAATCGGAAAAAGGAGGGGGGGGAATATAATAAATTAAAAAAAAATAGCATTAGGTACATAAAACTCTACAATGAGATTAATTATATGGTAATATGCACACATTTGTGAGTCAATTAATAATAAAAAACCCATTTGATGTTATACTTTACCATTGCAATCATGCTCTCATCAGCATCACATTGCAGCAAGGAGCACACCACACAGTGGTCCTCTACATTCCCTAGAAACAAAGGTTTTAAACTGTAGCAACTCCACTCATTCTGTATGAGTAAATAAATCATGGTACTACACATATTTCATTTGTGAGTAAGAGAACAAATACATTTCACCAAGTATTCACAAATCAAATACCTCTCAATTTGTTAGACACTAAAAGCATGTGATATTTTCTTTAAAACTGACTTCTCAAATTAGTGTAAGAAATTGTTATGTCTAACCATGTAAAAAAGTAACCTTGTTTGAACTTATTCAGCAGTGGTAAGGACTCCTTGTGGTGGCTTTATAGTACATGACCCACACAGACTGATCACCTTTGTGTCTGAGGTGATGGTATTTGCATGTATTTTTACTAAGAAAATACAGCTTTTAGTCTGAATTTGGAGGCATACCTTCTGAGGTTCAATCTCTGGGATTTATTATACCCTGACGGGTATATTCCCAGAGAAATAAAGTTGAACAGCTCAGTCCACCTATTCTCCATCGACCATCGCTATACAGACCAGGGATAACACACAAATGTGATTCTCATGAAATCTTGATTTCAAAATTTCAAACATAATTTTTTTTAACAAACTTGCATCAACACATTTCCTTTTCAAGCACTATAAACCAGGTCTGGAGTATATGTGAATAATAATTAGAAAATATTTATTTACAATTTAACACCTTTTTGAACACATTTTCCAAAATAAGTCCTTCACATTCTCATTACCGCAACAGTCTTAAAACTTCAAGACAATAAGAAAAGCGTATACATTTTCACAGTTTTAAGAATTGATTATTAACAGTCATAGACACATACCTGAAACTATGAAATAATATATCTTTAAATAATCATTTTAGTAGTTATGTTTGTCATATTACTCTCATTACCGCAACACCTTCTGCAGTCGACAACCAAATTTTTGTGATATTTCATGGAAACCTGAATTTGTCTTAAAATGTCATTGTAAACCTGAAAGCACATAACAAATAGATCATGGACATGCCTTTAGAATCAAATTATAATTGTTCACTAAATTAAATAAACATTAAATTAACAGCTGTTGTGGTAATGATACATGGGTTTCGGAAATGAGATTAATGATTTCGGTAATGATAATAAGTATGCTAAGTGTTGCCGGACACAACTCGAGGCTTAACAAGCCTGTTGGTTATTCAAAGCAAACCACTTGGTGTGTCTGATTAGCCACAAACACCAAAGCAGAAAATTGGAAAGTTTCACCGCACCGTTTGGCTACAAATCGACTTTAAACAGGACATTTTGGTCCATAAGGAATGAATGGCCGAACATTCTAGAACATTTGTGATGTCACAGTATGATGTCATAATAGAACATTCTAGAACATTTGTGATGTCACAGTATGATGTCATACCCACACTTTCACAATTTCCCTGCGCGGAATTGTCTAGTTTTACTTGCATCACAAAATTTAGGTAACACAACAAATTACATAATTATGAAAAAAAACTCTAATTTACTGTCCATTTGTCAAGTTAACAGTGAACCTTTTTAATGAGAGATTATTTCAGGGCTTGCCAACTCTCACTGACTGCAGTGACTGGATGCTTTCATAAAATTACAACTAATGCATTTGCATATCCTCTCAATCAAATTAAGAAAAAAATGCATTTGTTCAGCTCAACTCACAACTTTATTCTGTTTAACAACATTCTGTTTAAAAATACAATAAGGTTGATGTTATTGTATATGTTGTGTTGTATGTCTATAAATGTTTAATACAAATTTAAGTTAAAAAAAAATAAAAAAAATAAATAAGATGCAATCAATATACAGAATAATAACAAAAACAAATAAAACCTTTTTCATAGAACAATCATTGGTTCAGGTCATATACTTCAAAAAGTGCTTTAAATACAAAAAAAAAGAACTCAAACAATCACACATATCATTATAGGCAAAATGTGCAACTCTGAACCTTGCTTAGATAATACAATCCATATAGGCCTAAGATAATTGTGTTTATTACATGGCGTTTTAACATTCGCCAAAATGCTTGATTGTGATTGGTCAATAGTGCTCGGTTGCCCATAGCAGCGGTCAATTATTTCTCGATAATTCACCGCTGTCAGGGGCAATGCACAATAATGACCGCTGTTAGGGGCAACAGAGCGCTATTGACCAATCACAATCAAGCATTTTGATCGCAGTCACGAAAGCTAAGCGTTACCATTATGCACAGCTGCACTACTGTAGTGGCCGCTTGTCGCTCCCCAGTGAATTGACAAGCGTCCACGGTGCACCCGCTAATAGTGGCTCCTACTCGGTCCCAAAGTTGTGATGTTGAATGAATTGAATGTCCAAAGTTGCCGCCGGTTCGGTTTACAGGTTTATTGTTGTCCAAAGGTGAATGATGGTGAATGAAGGGTTAAATCAGAACAGTTGTCAAGTGCTCAGATGAAACAGTGAAACAGCAGTGAAACAGCAGTGAAACAGCAGTGAAACAGGTAGAAAATTGTATCCTAACACAGGTGCACAAAAACCTGCAGTGATCACCTTGGCTATTTATAGTAGTGGGCTGTAATGGGTGGTGAGCCCTCTAGTGTCCAAACATAATTAAGACAGTACTCTAAACAGTGCAATTCTAATATATAATATAATATATAGATAATAATAATAATCAATAACAAAAAACACTCATTCGGCCTTTACACCGGCCCCTAATTGTGCCTACACAATTACAAAACAAATAACATGGTCGGGTGAGTGTTCATTATAGCTGGCAATCCTCAATAATAATCAATTTCAAATCATAGTTCTAAACACGAAGAAGCTTGACTGGGGCTCTGGTTTTCGCTTGTTGTCCCTGTGCATGGGAAGAACAAATTAATTAGTAATTCAAATAACAGTCAAGGTAACTCAATGATATTATTCAAAGTGTTTTTTTGTTTTAACAAACAGAGCCATATAGCTCTGATAGGCTTAAAGCCAATGTAAATTCAAAGTTCAACAGAGCCCTATGGCTCTGATAGGCATACAGTCCACTGGTTGTGACTCTCCATCGGGGTCGTCAGGACTTTCTGCTGTAAGTCGGTCGGGAGGTTTCAGCCATTCTTCCCCAGGTTTCATTTACGCCGTCGTCTTTTGTAGTTTCTCCTCTTGGAAACTGGCATATCCAAAAGTGTTTGGCCATCACCGGCCCCGGTAACACCATGGGCTTCCATGGGCTTCACTTGATAAGCTTGTTTAGGCAGTTGCTCTTCCACCGGCTCGTCATCTCCTCCAACACTCCCGTCCTCAGCAGGTCCTTGCAGAGCAGAGCCACGTCTCGGGAGATGCACCCCCATGCTGCCGTCCCTCTCCTCCTCAGGACGGTGCCGCCCGGTCAGCCCTCCTGGACTGGCTGCGACTGCTGCTGTCCTGCTTCTGAGAGCTCTCGTTTTAAACACTGGAGGTTCAGTAGTGGCCCTGTTGTGTGCATCTTCCTTATGGGCATCTTCCTCCTCCTCTGCCTCACTCTCTGAGGAGCTGCAGCCGCACACATCATCTGGTTTCCCAGTACATTCCTCGTCTGTGGAGTCATCTGATTCCTCTCTCTCATCATCCTCCTCATCCTCGTCTTCATCAGGTGCCCATGTAGCAGAGTCAATGGTTGGTTTTGCTGGTGCTGTTTCAGGTTCTTCCTGCATTTCCTCTGCAGCACTCACCCCCACAGCTGCCACACTGTACCTCTCCCTCTCAGCGTCTGACACAGTGATTTCCTCTGTCACTGCTTCTTCCTCTGCCTTCGTCATCGGCGTCCTCTTCATCAACGTTGTCCTCCTCCTCACCGTCCCCATCATCGTCTGGTTCGTTCTGAGGAAGTCTCTGGGTAGGACTCAGCAGGTCGCCTTCAACGCACACCCTGGAGGGAACATAAAGTGGGATTGAATAGTCATCGTCATCCCCATCTTCATCAACCTCCTCCTCCTCCTCTTCATCATCTTCGATGTCCTCCTGAGGCACAGTCAGAATGGAGGGGACGTAAAATGCAATCAAATCGCCGTCCTCTTCTTGGCTCTTCATCATCCACTCCCTGGAGGGGACATAAATGGGGGTCGACTCGTCCTCCTCATCATCATCATTGTCTTCTTCCTTATTATCCTCACCATCGTCGTTCCCTTCATTCTGAGGAACTCTCTGGGGAGGATCCAGCAGGTGGCTCTTCATCATCCACTCGCTGGAGGGGACATAAATGGGGATCAACTCGTCATCCTCATCTTCGCTGCCCTCTTCTTCATCGCTGTCCTTTCCTCTGGACTCCGACCACGGCTTGTGAAGTTCTAGGGGGAGTTTACGTATCTTGTGCTTGCACTCCTTGGAGCTGAAATCAACACAGTGATTAGTAAAGACATCAGCACCATTGTTGTGATATTCATTGGCCGGTTCAATGTTGCGCCGCTCAGTCAAGACTCTTATTGATGATGCTTGCTTGGCTGCGCGCTTTTCCAATTCCAATTGCAGATTTCTTTGTTGTTTCTTTAAATTGGCACGGTCAATTTCATAATTCAAATCTCTTTGTTGTTTCTCAAGCTCTTGCCTTTTCTTTAAATTGGCAAGGTGTTCCATTAAGCTTGCCTTTTCAGCTTTAGCCTTTCTAATCATAGAGGCTATTTTACTACCTCTATGACTGGTTGGCCTCATCTTGGCTTCAGACATGTTATTTATAATTTTTATTTATCCTTTGTAGTTTGAATGTTGCATTCACTTGTTGCTTCAGAGCCTTCAAAAGTGGGTTTCCTTTCCTTTCTGCTTAGTATATTATGCAGTAACGTAATATATAATACAATGAAAAGAAACTTCAAATTTTCACTGATGTAGGGCTATATGGAACTGGGAATTTTATTGCCACACATCCGCGATGTCCAAGCGAACAATTTAATTTCCATACGTCCAGACGGCATTAATTGCGATGGTTCAACGTAATACGGCATCCAATCCGTTCCATTCAATACGGCTTCCAGACCGTTCCATAATCCACAATATCACAATTAATTAGTCTGACGTTAGGATCCTCCTCATGGCGTTCGCACGGAACCGCAACAATGTGACAATGTCCCGACTCACTTTCCCATTTGCAATTACAGCATAGCGTCCAAACAATTCCATCTTCACGGAAGGCGTTTACAGCTCTTCACGCTATCCATTTCAATTTCAGGTAATCCAATAACAGAGGTTTCAAATCTTCTTACCTCTTTCATTCGCGAGGAAAGTTGTCCTATACTTTACTCGCGTCCTTTCTTCGTGAGGAGTTTTCCAGCTTTGTACTCACTCAGCACACGTCCTTCTTCCATTAGGAAATTTTCTACTTTGTAGTGGCCGCTTGTCGCTCCCCAGTGAATTGACAAGCGTCCACGGTGCACCCGCTAATAGTGGCTCCTACTCTGTCCCAAAGTTGTGATGTTGAATGAATTGAATGTCCAAAGTTGCCGCCGGTTCGGTTTACAGGTTTATTGTTGTCCAAAGGTGAATGATGGTGAATGAAGGGTTAAATCAGAACAGTTGTCAAGTGCTCAGATGAAACAGTGAAACAGCAGTGAAACAGCAGTGAAACAGCAGTGAAACAGGTAGAAAATTGTATCCTAACACAGGTGCACAAAAACCTGCAGTGATCACCTTGGCTATTTATAGTAGTGGGCTGTAATGGGTGGTGAGCCCTCTAGTGTCCAAACATAATTAAGACAGTACTCTAAACAGTGCAATTCTAATATATAATATAATATATAGATAATAATAATAATCAATAACAAAAAACACTCATTCGGCCTTTACAACTACTCTGTGCAATCAAGTCCACACACCTGCCGGCGATGACAGAGGAGCAACAGAACAACTGCGTCTGCATTGATTTGATCTCGTCTTGTCGATGGTGTAAAATGAATTATGTATATTGTTAGTAAGTTAGCCCTGTAATAAGCGGGATAATGTATAGCTATACTCGGTCATTGTCGCAAAATAATTGACCTTCACTGCGTTTAGAACACAGTGTCGGTCAATTATTTTGCGACAATGACCTCGTAGCTATACATTATTATCCCTTACATATTCTGGTTAAAAACAAGTAGGCCTGTACAAAATGAAATAAAAAAACAATGACACAATCATGACAAAATGGTTGTATCAAACATGCTTAGACCTGTAGAACCCCCCACCCCACAACACGCATTTACACACACCAGTGTTTTAGACACACATCTTTGTGTATTTAGCCCAGATCTCAGCTGAAACACTAAAATGACGTGCAGAGGATGTGGCAGGTAGTGGCTCCGGGATGACACATCTGATAAATTAGTATAACAACAGGAACAGTGTATTGCACTACTAAAGCTACCTAGCATGTCCTATATGCTCTGTAAATACTATGTACAGATACCGAGATGTCACACCATGTTACCTGTTACCTGTTTATTGCACAATGTTTTTTTTTTTATTGGATTCTATTATATGTTGTACCACTGTATTGCACATCGTCGCGGGCAAGACCACCCGCATTTCATTGTATACTTGTATGCCGTGACAATTCAAACTCTTGACTTGACTTGACTTGATGACGTAATGGCAATCACAAATACATTCACACAGGTCTACCGACATTATCATCTACTTTCTACATTCTGCAGCAAAGCCATGAGTACATGCAGATATTTACAATGCTTACAGTTCAAAAGGTGCAATGAAAGAATTTAAGATATTGCTCACCATCAACGAGACTTTCGACAACAAGGTAGCATACTGATTGGTGAAAAAACTGTGAAAACGATTATGGGTCGTCATGTGCTTGCGCAAGCGCAAGACCGCTGGTAGCACCGCTCGGTAGGTAGCATGAATCGCCAGAACACCGGCTATACGCGGTAGAGGGAGATCAGGGCCCCGTTTCATGTACCTGGATAACTGAGTTAAGGCCTCTGCATGCTACAGCAAATTCAAAGCAACTTCGACACAACATCGACAAAGCAACGGTGTTGCAGACACTCTACCTTTATGCTTCTGCAAAATCAACGCGCAGCCTATGTAACATTGTACCCCGTATGTAGCTAGGTTCCCTAGATAGATGACGCTTCCCTTCTCAACCAACCCATTGATAAAAGCAGAAAAATAAGCATAATTTTTACTTCCGGGCGGGGGGTTTCAAAATAAAAGAGCGAGTCTAAAAGCACCGTAAATACGTTTATTTTTTACAATATCTAACGTTACACGAACCTAAACTAATCTAAAGTTAGTTTAGGTTCGTGTTAACGTTAGATTATGTACAAAATAAACGTATTTCCGGTGCTTTTAGTCGTCGCTCTTTTATTTTGAAATTCCCCGACCGGAAGTATTATAGTGTCTGTTGCTAGCAGCTTAACCTTTGTCAGCCGGTTCTTTGCTTTTTAACGTAACTTCATTCGTTTCCAATGGAGAGGAGAGAAAGACCGGCTCACATGCAGCTCAAACTACCTATTGGAATAAATTAATTGATTGATGTTTAACTTGTCCCTGTGTGTGTCCAGTCATTTCGACTAGCAAACGTTGTATTTAACGTTAAAGTTACCTCAGGATACCATTGTATTTAGTTGGTTAGCTATGCAGCTAATGTGGATAGCATTTTGTATAGCACCAATGCTAGCTGGCTGGCTACAGGTTTATTTACTAAATTATGGAGGCTTTTTTATCGTCAAGGTAAGAGAGGATTTGTCATGATCAACTGAAGGCGTATGCTATGGAACAATATGTGCTTGGGTTTTCAGAAAAAGGCCAGCTATGTGACGCTAATTATTTAGCATCAACGCTGGCTGGCTACAACAATGGCGGATGGTATTCTCTGCGATACCTATATTATTCTATGACAGCCCCGCCCCCATTCGCTAACCAACCAATCACTGCTACGCAATATCAACGCAACGGTTGTTTAGGTTAGATTTTGGAGACATGTACGCAGATTCCTCGCAACACAGTCTACAAGACCCTAAACAACAACCGCGCTGAAATCGCGCTGATGTTGTGTTGAAGTTGCTTTGAAGTTGCTGTAGCATGTAGAGGCCTTTAGCCGGATAACTTTAGCTGGATAACTGGGTTAGCCGGACTTTCCGGTTTCATATACGTGGATTTTCCAGGTCACCATGCCAACAGATCCAAAAGTTTGAGCCTGCTCGAAAGCAGAGTTCAAGTTCAAGTTAGCCCGATCACGCAGAGCCACGCCCCCGCAAAGAAGTGACAGCTCGTTTCCTGAAACTATTCCCACAGTCTACGATCTGCATTATACCATTCTGAATTACGTTTTTGTGCTCCATTCTTCCAGAGGGGGCTTTTGAAATGTAAAATAGACCCAAAATGCTGATATTAAATTCACTTTGTCCTAAATAATGCACGTTATATATACCGTGGCGACGGTGGCGCTCGCTCGTGCGATGTACACATGATGTGGTTATTTTAATTGTAACTGGGATTAAGATGTCTGATGAGATGCGCTGTTTGACGGATTTGAGGAATTGAATGAGCCGTTGACGTCACATTAATGAATGAGGATAAAGAGATAAACTTCATTCAAAACAAAGGATATTCTAAACACGGGTCTCTCGTTCATTAATGTATAAACAATGAATTTATCCCATCTGGCCCAGTGGCCCAGCGGTAGTGCTCAAGCCTGCCAATCCAGCGACCGGGGTTCAAATCCCGGTGTTTCCAATATGATTTTTTTGAATATAATATTAATGATTATACGCCAAAGTAGCCTGGTTTTAAGTTAAAATATTATAAATCTACATGCATTGAGGATGTCATTCTTTATATAGCTCTCAACGTGCACCAAATTGAATTATTCCTATATTGCAAAAAGAAGGAAAAGACTAGGGTCTTGAACCCCGGTCGTCCGTGTGAAAGTCAAAAGAAGAACCCGTTACACCACAGAGAAGATAAGTAAAAGATTGACTATACATCAATCAATGGGTAAGAGAGCCGTATCGTAATTCTGTATAACAGTTAACTAATAATAATAATAGCAAGATCTCATTTGATTATTCAATCCAGCAGGCAAGTTTAAAGAAATATAATCTGATTGATTGAGGTAATGAGGGACTTAGAATTAGCCTATAGATAACGCTTTTAACTTGTCGGCGAGGCGATTGAGCCGTATTGCAATCTGTCAATAAAGTCTTAAATCAATTAATCAATCAATGCCGTTGAGAATCAGGGTCTCTGCCATCGATACGTGCTGGCTTTTCACCTAAAACGGCCGCGCGCATTTAGCCTGACTCGCAAGTCTGGCTTGAGTTAACGAGACTGAATCCACCTTTGTGAAACAGGAAAATCCCGGCTTCGAACATCGGGTTAACTGAAGCTGGATAATGGACATCTTGATCGACTTAGTTGAACCACGTACATGAAACAGGGCCCAGATCGGTGAGTAAAGATCAGTGAGCCAAACGTAAAGGGGTTGCCCCACCACTAAAAATAGAAAACTGCAATGGAGACATGTTTTACTGTCACAAGGAACTTGATTGGCTCAGCTCTTGATACAATGACGTTCACGACTAGACAACATGTACATTACAGGTACTTACTGTCTTTTGTAGCTGTAGAATTGTTTACATTGGTAATGTTTGTAAACATTGGAGTAAAACCGGTGCCTAATTTGTAAACCAGGAGGTGCCGGAACACAGAGAGGGTGTTGAGCCTGCGGGTTGGGGGGAGAAAAAACCTCAGGAGCACAGACAAAAGCTAGGTGCTGCTACTGAAGCACAGTGTCTGGAGCACAGACAACACCTACCAATAATGACATAATAAACAACGAGACGGAGTATTCCCTAACGGTGACAGAGGAGGTGCCATATCTGCCGGCCCCAATCTAGGAGGTCACGGATCTTGTACCTAGCAGGATCCGGCACAAATATGACATGCGTCATATGTTCTGCTTAATGCTTTTTTGCTCAACTGCATAATATGAGGTTTAGAATATAATAGAATTCCAAATACTTGACAGCGTACCCATCGCCTTTTGGTTAAAAACTGATTTAACACTGTTGTAGTCGAGACTTGGGGGAAACATTTTGATGCAAAAACCACCTTCTTGGCTCTCAGTTAAGGGGAGTAGCCATTTACGCTAATTTATACCATTTTTGACAGCCATTTCTCCAACCAATCATCTACCGACAACTGCCATGGTGTGTGCACATGGGTTGGCTACAATTTGAGTGGTTGTTTGATCTACCAATTGAAAGTACTGTATGGTTTGAGACTTTGGCTTTTTGTGAGGAGAGTGGCTGAAATCCTAGTTGGGCTGAAAATGCATTCTGAAGAGCTCCTTGATTGGGATTACATTTTGGTAATTTTAACATGTCTGTCTGAGTGTCTGCATTGTTTCTGTTTTCTTAAAGAACATGCCAACATTTTTGGAAATTATCTTATCGTCTTCTCCAGAGAGAGACAAGAAGATGGATACCAGTTTCCTCTCTGTGTTCAGTAGAAAGCTATCTGGCTGCACATTAGCCTAGCTTAGCACAATGAATGGAAGTGGACATGGCCGGTTAGCCTAGGCATTGTCCAACTAACACCTCTCCCGAAGGCTAACCGGCCATGTCCGCTTCCATTCCACTAAACCGATCAGTACAGTACAGATAGTGCAGGAATAATGTGTGTGATTGACTTTCTAATTATCTGTCTCTGCCTGTATCCCTCTCTCTCTCTCTCTCTCTCTCTACTTCTTTCTCTCTGTCTCTCGCTCTCCCTCTCTCTACTTCTTTCTCTGTCAATGTCTATCTGGCTCTCTCTCTCTGTGTCTCTCTCTCTGTCTATCTCTCTACCTCTTTGTCTCTATCTCTCTCTCCCTCTCTCTCTCTTTCTCTCTCTCTCTAGACCTTATTGTCAGAGAAGGTCTCTCAGATGATGGACTGGGCGTCAAAGCGCTCCGTCATCAGGATGAACGGAGAGAAGTTCCGTCGCTTCGTCAAGGCTCCTCCCAGAAACTACTCCGTGGTCATCATGTTCACCGCGCTGCAGCCACAGAGACAGTGTGGCGTCTGCAAGTAAATAATAACAATAATAATAATAATGATAATAATAATAATAATAATAATAATAATAATAATAATAATAATAATAATAATAATAATAATAATAATAATAATAATAATAATAATAATAATAATAATAATAGTACAGCCACAGAGACAGTGTGGCGTCTGCAAGTAAATAATAATAATAATAATAATAATAATAATAATAATAATAATAATAATAATAATAATAATAATAATAATAATAGTACAGCCACAGAGACAGTGTGGCGTCTGCAAGTAAATAATAATAATAATAATAATAATAATAATAATAATAATAATAATAATAATAATAATAATAATAATAATAATAATACAGCCACAGAGACAGTGTGGCGTCTGCAAGTAAATAATAATAATAATAATAATAATAATACAGAGACAGTGTGGCGTATGCAAGTTAATAATAATAATACAGAGACAGTGTGGCGTCTGCAAGTTAATAATAATAATACAGAGACAGTGTGGCGTGTGCAAGTAAATAATAATAATAATGATGATAATGTTAATAATAATGATAATATTGAAATACACTTAAACCTGGACTGCCAGAGATGTACCCTTCCTGCTGACTTGTAAGTTGCTTTGGATAAAAACGTCAGCTACAGTAAATGACATAAAATATAAAAATGTTAATGTTATGTAAAATGTACGGTTCTTTAAAATATGCACATCATGAACTACAGCTTCATCTTGTAATTCAAATATTTTCTAAGTGACTGACCTTTTCTCCAGAACCACCTTCAGGCCAAACCTACTGGCTCACACACCTGTGAGCTCTTTGTCCGATTGTGGGGCCGACAGTGGCTCAGGAGGTAGAGCAGTCGTCTGGCAATCCAGAGGTTCCCAGTTTGATTCCCACTCCTCCCGGGCAGCGTGTCGATGTGTCCTTGAGCAAGACACTTAACTAGGGATGTCCGACATCGGCATTAAAATGTGATATCGGAAAATATTGGCATCGGTTTTCAAAAAGAAATTTTAATTTTTTAATCTTTTTTATTTTTACATTTATATAACCTTACAGGCAAGCAAGTAAGAACAAATTCTGATTTTATTTATTATCAAAAGTATGCATAATGTTGTGTTAATTCGACAACAAGAGATATGTAATGTTAATTACCTGAAATTATTTACAAAAATGGGGGGGGAAACCCTGCATATATCGGTATCGGTTGATATCGGTATCGGAAATTAAGAGTTGGACAATATCGGTATATCGGTATCGGTAAAAAAGCCAATATCGAGCATCCCTACACTTAACCCCTAATTGCTCCTGATGAGCAGGTTGGCACCTTGCATGGTCGCCTCCGCCGTCTGTGTGTGAATGTGTGAATGAATGGGTAAAATGTGAGTAACAAATTGTAAAGCGCTTTGGATAAAAGCGCTATATAAAAAAGCAGCCATTTACCATTGTCACAAAACTTGACAAACATGTGAAATTATGTTTGGCCACAAGGTGGTGCTATTCCCTCCAGAAAGGTCACCTACTTCTTAACGGCATGTCCAGTCATGATGACATTATTTTGTCATTTGTTATTACTTCGTGGTATCCTACAATTTTTATCATTATGAAAGTGACCACCATTTTAAACCTTGTATAAAGGCAATTGGTAGACTTCACTGTCTACAACTGCCTTACACTGTAGTGTGATTATAACTACCTACCTCAAACTATAGTTTATCCATACAACTCTGTATGATAGCATGTACAATAATGCTGTATATACCGTATATATATTTATCCACATCTGTCTGAATATACCTGCATAATAATCTTTACATACCATATACTATAACTACCACATTGATCCGTCTCTTCATTATACAGACTGTTTCTGCTACTACTACTACTACTATTATTATTATTCATAATAATAATAATAATGTTGTGTCTAGGCAAGCGGATGAGGAGTTCCAGGTGCTGGCTAACTCTTGGCGTTACTCTTCTGCCTTCACCAATAAAGTCTTCTTCGCGTGTGTCGACTTCGACGAAGGATCCGATGTCTTTCAGATGGTGAGACTACTTTCTTAAATATAATATGTTTTATGGTAGAAGAATAATACAAATCTGAATGTTGGCAAACAGAAGGGCTTTGTGTTCTAACTCGCGTCCCCATGTCTGCTATATGCACATAGAAAATGGCTAGTATCTGTATAGATATTAATATGGAACCTAGGGCTGGGCGATAAAACGATAACGATAACTATCGCGATAAATTATTTCCTCGAAATAAACATGAAACGTGGTCGCAAAGTTTCGATATATCGATTTTCCAAGCTTGGCTCCGTTCAGCCTCGGCTCAACACACTCACTAACAACAACCAGCGTTACGTGATGACGTGCTTACGCACAACAGCTAACAACCAATCAGTGAAGGAGATGGCCGAGACCCGGAAGGAGGTAGGACTCACTCAACAACAAGGCTTGCTAGGCTAATTAGCTTGCACGGCATTGTTTTATATATTTACGTGCCGAGTATGTGTGTGTTTTGAATTCTGAGGCCACGTGTATGGTAGTGTGGGATATACAGTGGACGCCGTTTCAATATATTGTGGCGGAAGAGAGTATTTTAGTGTCATATTTAGCACATTGTCATGGAATACATCGCTTAGAACCAACAGGCTGGCTAGGATAACTAGCTTGCACGGCACTGTTTTATATATTTACGTGCCGAGTATGTGTGTGTTTTGAATTCTGAGGCCACGTTTATGGTAGTGTGGGATATACAGTGGACGTCGTTTCAATATATTGTGGCGGAAGAGAGTATTTTAGTGTCATATTTATTGTCATGAGATACTCCGCTTGTCGGCTAACGTGCGCAGACTGATGACGACATCAACTCGACTTGAGACATTCGCAGCAGCATAAGAAGTTAATTAAACTTGACGGACATTATATCGACGATAATTATCGATATCGAATTATATGAAAATAATTTTATAATTTTATCGCGATAACGTTTTTGGTCATATCGCCCAGCCCTAATGGAACCTCCCTCTCATCTATGGATAAATATATGAATGTGGAACCTCTCCCAGCCCATAACAAGCTAAACTTCCCTCTCATCTCAATTTTTCAATGTTTGGTTCTTGTTTATTCTCTGTTGTCTGTGTGTATTTGTTCTCTGTGTGTATTTGTTCTCTGTGTGTATTTGTTCTCTGTCCTCTGTGTGTATTTGTTCTCTGTTGTCTGTGTGTATTTGTTCTCTGTGTGTATTTGTTCTCTGTCCTCTGTGTGTATTTGTTCTCTGTTATCTGTGTGTATTTGTTCTCTGTGTGTATTTGTTCTCTGTTGTCTGTGTGTATTTGTTCTCTGTTGTCTGTGTGTATTTGTTCTCTGTGTGTATTTGTTCTCTGTCCTCTGTGTGTATTTGTTCTCTGTTATCTGTGTGTATTTGTTCTCTGTGTGTATTTGTTCTCTGTTGTCTGTGTGTATTTGTTTCCATGATCCCCAGGAAGACTAGCAACCGCATAACGTGGATCCAAATAAACAATATCTAATATAATAAACAATAATATACCGATAAACATATGAACGTAAACCCCTCCCGGTCCTGCAAGCTACACCTCTCTCTTATCAGCTACACCTCCCTCTGATCCACATCAGCTACACCTCTCTCTGATCCACATCAGCTACACCTCCCTCTGATCCACATCAGCTGTAGCTACACCTCCCTCTGATCCACATCAGCTGTAGCTACACCTCCCTCTGATCCACATCAGCTGTAGCTACACCTCCCTCTGATCCACATCAGCTACACCTCTCTCTGATCCACATCAGCTGTAGCTACACCTCTCTCTGATCCACATCAGCTACACCTCTCTCTGATCCACATCAGCTGTAGCTACACCTCCCTCTGATCCACATCAGCTACACCTCCCTCTGATCCACATCAGCTGTAGCTACACCTCCCTCTGATCCACATCAGCTACACCTCCCTCTGATCCACATCAGCTACACCTCCCTCTGATCCACATCAGCTACACCTCCCTCTGATCCACATCAGCTGTAGCTACACCTCTCTCTGATCCACATCAGCTACACCTCTCTCTGATCCACATCAGCTGTAGCTACACCTCCCTCTGATCCACATCAGCTACACCTCCCTCTGATCCACATCAGCTGTAGCTACACCTCCCTCTGATCCACATCAGCTGTAGCTACACCTCCCTCTGATCCACATCAGCTGTAGCTACACCTCCCTCTGATCCACATCAGCTGTAGCTACACCTCCCTCTGATCCACATCAGCTGTAGCTACACCTCCCTCTGATCCACATCAGCTGTAGCTACACCTCCCTGTGATCCACATCAGCTGTAGCTACACCTCCCTCTGATCCACATCAGCTGTAGCTACACCTCCCTCTGATCCACATCGCTCTGGCGAGTTTGAGTGTCAGCTGCCGTCTGACCCAGTGATTGATTGGTCATCAACATCATCACTCTCAACAGTCAACCTGCCGAGCATAGGTCATAGGTCAGGACCTTACATGACTATGTGTGTTGTTGTTATTATAGACCTGTTCGCTGTATACAAACATACCGTGTTCGAGCCAATCAGCAACACCAACTGAGTCACGTGACTTAAGTTGCTCCCTACCTGCGCGAGCTGCTGCGCTAAAAAAAAGTACGACAGGGCTCTATGGAGAAACCATGACACTCCCCTGAGTCTGACGTGGACAGAGAACAGGTCTATAGACTGAGTCTGACGTGGACAGAGAACAGGCCTATAGACTGAGTCTGACGTGGACAGAGAACAGGTCTATAGACTGAGTCTGACGTGGACAGAGAACAGGCCTATAGACTGAGTCTGACGTGGACAGAGAACAGGTCTATAGACTGAGTCTGACGTGGACAGAGAACAGGCCTATAGACTGAGTCTGACGTGGACAGAGAACAGGTCTATAGACTGAGTCTGACGTGGACAGAGAACAGGCCTATAGACTGAGTCTGACGTGGACAGAGAACAGGTCTATAGACTGAGTCTGACGTGGACAGAGAACAGGCCTATAGACTGAGTCTGACGTGGACAGAGAACAGGCCTATAGACTGAGTCTGACGTGGACAGAGAACAGGTCTATAGACTGAGTCTGACGTGGACAGAGAACAGGTCTATAGGTCAGGACTTTACATGACTGTGTTGTTGTTATTATACACATTTATAATTTTCTGTCTGTCTATCCGTCTTTCTACCTCTTTCTATGTCTCCCTCTCTACCCCTTTCTCTCTTTCTATGTCTCTCTCTACCTCTTTCTGTGTCTCTCTCTACCCCTTTCTCTCTCTTTCTATGTCTCTACCTCTTTCTCTGTCTGTCTCTATCTATGTCTCTCTCTCTCCCCCTCTTTCTCTGTCTGTCTGTCTCTCTCTACTTCTTTCTATCTCTTTCTATCTCTCTACCTCTTTCTATGTCTCTCTCTTACCTCTTTCTATGTATGTATGTCTATCTACCTATTTCTCTGTCTATGTCTCTCTCTACCTCTCTGTCTCTCATCTCTCTCTCTCTCTACCTCTCTGTCTCTCTCTATATCTCTCTGTCTATGTCTCTGTCTCTCGCTTTCTCTGTCTGTCTCTCTCTCTGTCTTTCTCTGTCTATGTCTCTCTCTTTACCTCTTTCTCTGTCTATGTCTCTCTCTTTACCTCTTTCTCTGTCAATGTCTCTCTCTGTGTGTTACAGCTCAACATGAACTCAGCCCCGACCTTCATCCACTTCCCGGCTAAAGGGAAACAACGGAAGTCTGATACCTACGAGCTTCAGGTCCGAGGCTTCGCGTCCGAGCAGCTCGCCCGCTGGGTGGCGGACAGGACCGACGTACATGTATGTGTTAGACCAGGGACCAACACACACTGCATACATCTGTCTGGTTGGAACTGTACATAGCCATTTTGTTATTTATATTTCATATAGTGTAATATCTACATCCCGTTATCTGCACTGCACACTCTTTTAGAACTGGATATAGGCATCTTGCTGTTATTTTATCTTTATTTTATTCTATGCTATTTTTATTTCATTTATATTATATTGGACAGACAGACAGATAAATAGAGTTTCTGTTAGCCGGTATTTATGTACAAGCCATTGGCTCAGGAGAATTTCAATTGTCCGGTAAATATAAATCTTGACTGCCATCTTGGCCGGTAAAATATATTTTCATTACATTGACCGGCAAATTGTCAGTGAATAGAGGGTCAGCCGTAGATATCGGTTTCCTCTCTGTGCGTTCAGTGGAAAGCTATCCGGCTGCAAGCTAGCCTAGCTTAGCACAAATGAATGGAAGTGGACCAGTTAGCCTAGCTGTTGGCCAAAAACACCTCTCCGGAGTTTTAAGCTATAGGCTAGTGGTCTGTATCCGCTTCCATTCATTTGTGCTAAGCTAGGGTAGCTTGCAGCCGGATAGCTTTCTACTGAACATTTTAGGGATGGGAATCACCAGTCTCATCACGATACGATATCGATTCTTTGGACAACGATACGATATTTGCCGATATCACAAAGTCTGCCACGATACGATGTGATTCGATTCAGGTGCCTGTGATCGATACGAGATGATATCATAATTATACCCATTTAACACAATCAGGATGCAAAGCATGTTAGATGCATTTGACCCGTTGCGGGCGGAAAAAAGCAGGGACTTATTTCGGGTCGCAAAATGTAAATGGGCGCACTCTGGAGCCCTGCTGTAACGTCTACACACACACAGGCGTTTCACGTGCTACTGCTGCTGTTGACTCTGCCAGATGGTTTATTTTCACATCTCGCGTGATGATCTTGCGCGAATCCAGCTGCCGGAGCTGCGCTTAGGCGTGAGACTCGCCACGGGATTTTCAAAATAAGAGTATCGATATGAACTAGGGATGCCTACCGATATTATCTGCCGATATCGGCATTAAAATGTGATATCGGAAAATATTGGTATCGGTTTTCAAAAAAAAACATTTAATTTTTTACATTTCTATAACCTTTATTTACCCAGGCAAGTAAGAACAAATTCTGATTTTATTTATTGTCAAAAGTATGCATAATGTTGTGTTAATTCCACAACAAGAGATATGTAATGTTAATGACCTGAAATTATTCCATTTTTGGGGGGGGAAACCCTGCATATATTGGTATCGGTTGATATCGGTATCGGAAATGAAGAGTTTGACAATATTGGTATATCGGTATCGGTAAAAAAGCCAATATCGAGCATCCCTAATATGAACCAATCTTTTTACGCTGCATCGATCCAATTGGATCATTGTTTAATTAGATCGATGTATCGTCCCACCCCTAGAACATATAGAGAGGAAAGGAGAAGATGTTAAGTGCATTTCCCATAATGTTGTCCCTTTTAATTATTGCAAGATGTCTGCAATGTGTGTGTCGTAGATCCGTGTGATTCGTCCTCCTAATTACGCGGGGCCCCTCCTCCTGGGCTTCCTGTTGGCTGTGATTGGTGGGCTGGCGTATCTACGGCGACACAACCTGGAGTTCCTGTTTAACAAGAATGTCTGGGCCTTCTCAGCACTGGTAAATAACACACACACACACACACACCATACTGTATAAAAACGGTAAACATAAAACATAAGCCGTACACACAGGTCTGTTTCATGTGCCTTGCTCAAGGGCACCTCATCAACAATTGTTAACCCTTTCACTGCCACGTGTGACAAAGGGTTAACCCTTTCACAACCACACTACAGAAGGTTGACCCTTTCACTACCACACTACAGACGGTTAGTGTGGTAGCGAAAGGTTACCCTTCTGTAGTGTGGTTGTGAAAGGGTTAACCCTTTGTAGTGTGGTAGTGAACGGTTAACCTTCTGTAGTGTGGTAGTGAAAGGGTTAACCCTTTGTAGTGTGGTAGTGAACGGTTAACCTTCTGTAGTGTGGTAGTGAAAGGGTTAAGGGAGGGGATAGAGTGAATGAATGAAAACTTTATTTAACAGATTGCAGAATGGGTACAATACAGTACGCTCAATACACACAATTGTTAGTATAGGGGGATGCAGACCAGAGAAAGACGTTTGTCTTGTTTACATCAGGGTCCCCCATTTTCAATTCATATTGACATTTATGGCATAGGGACATATAGGTATTTAGTACTGATACATTTGTAACATATACGGTATTCAAATATACAGTACTGTTACTCATAGATCCTGACAGAGTATATACATATGATTGGGAGGGGACTGTACATTAGGAGGGGGTGGGTGGGTGGTAGGGAGAGAAATATACATCCGGTGGTGAGGAGACTGTACATTTGGAGGGGGTGGGTGGGTGGGAGAAAAAAATACATATACGGCGGGGAGAGAATATATACATGCGGTGGGGAGAAGACGGTCTATTAGGAGGGGGTGGGGGGTTTGGACATTTACGGTGGCCAGTTTAGAATTGCAGCCTCCCGTAGGTGCTCTTTAAGAGCGGTTTTGAATGTGGGTAGGGATTCACATTCCTTTACAGCTTTGGGTAGGGCGTTCCACATTGATGTGGCATAATTGCGAAACGTGTTTAGTCCCTTGTTTGAGCTGAATCTGGGTTTACAATGATTTGTTGAGCTTCCTCTGGTGTTGTGGTCGTGGTATTCACTGACCTTTGGGAAGTATTTTGACATGTACATGGGTACCTTAGTCGTATAGTGTATCTTGTAGACCAGGCCCATTGCAAGTTGCTGTACTCTGTCGTCTACTCTAAGCCATCCTAGGTTGTCAAAGTGTGCAGGGGGGAGGTGGGTTCTAGGGGTAAGGTCAAGTAGTAGTCTGACTAGTTTGTTTTGTGATGTTTGTAATCTTGTTTTTAGCGCCTTTGAGGTGCTTTGGTACCATGGGGTGCAAGCATAGTCGTAGTACCCTTGAATGAGTGCTCCTGCCAGAGTCTTCAGGGTATTCTTTTTTACCAGAGAGGAGATCCCGTACAAGAATCTAGTTCGTTGTTTGACTTTTCTTTATTACATTGGATGCCATTTTGTCACAGGAAAGATTTGCCTCTAGGATGGAACCCAGGTAGGTAATTTCATCTTTCCTTGTGACAATATTGTCACCCACTGTAACTGAGAAGCCGTCGGTCTTGCTGAGTTTGTTATTTGAACCGAAGAGAATGGACTCTGTTTTGCCCATGTGAGAGCTGCCGCGGTTACCGCAATACCGCGGTATCGCTGTTACGTCACACCCACCGCAGCGTTTAACTGAATACCGCATCAACGCTGTTTTTTTATAATAATACTCTCAACCAAAAAAGTCGAATCTGCCAATTACGTCACACCGCTTGCACCCGCCTCTGCTGTTACCACCAATCGGTTTTTAGTTCCTGGATGTTAGCCATTGATCACAACAAGGCTAATAACATTAGCTCCCGGCCGGAGTTGACTACCAGAGCTCCAGTCCACAGGAGTACTAAACGAGGCATAATGATTTTACTCCAACTAATGTTATAATAAAAGCCCTTCGTTCTATACACTTGTCTGATTGAAAACTTTATTAACAGACCGCAGAATTTGCACAACTCAGCACGCTCTGAGCAAAGGAAGGAACGGAGATATGAATTGAGTAATGTTTGGCTATGGTCCGGTAAATACGCTGTTATTGAACGTGTAACTATATAACGTTAATGCCACAAAACGAATGCCTTTGTTAATCAAGTAGTAACTTTATAATAATAAGAAGAAGAAGAAAGGGGGGGGGGGGGGGGGGGGGGGTAACCACTGGGCGCTACCAGCCTACCACCCCTGCCACCGAGTGAACGGCGCACGACCAGAGGGGAGACTTCGAATCCGTGTTTCACTTTCAATAACGAATGCGTGCTTGCCGAATCCCAAACAATATTCATGCTGCAAAGTCATCCTCTAAAGATAGACATTTAGACTAGAGGCAGGCTATATGCTATAAAGAGTAGACTACTAAAAAAAAAAAAAAAAATGCATTCCAACGGTTATATTGCGGCGGTATGAAATATTACGCAAATTTGTGCGGTAAGGAAAATATCAATACCGCGGCAGCTCTGCCATATGCAGATTTTGCCTAGTTCCGAGCTGAGGGTTTTTTCAACCTGCAACTTGTTCTTGTCAGAGACCAGCAGGGCTGAGTTGTCCGCAAACAGGAACAAGTTGCAGTCACAAGCTGAATTAGGAACAGATTGTTGTTTACTTTCCCTTGATCACCATTTGTTTTTTGTTTATTTAGTATTGTATTTACTTAGTTTATTTCCTAATGCATAGAGCATAGGTGTCAAACTCATGGCCCGCGGGGCAAATGTGGCCCGCCACGTCATTTGATGTGGCCCCCAAGAGCTCTGGTTAAAAAAAGAAAACGAATTTAACATTAATCTTGGGTTAAAAAATAGCGGCGTTAAAAGAATTGTGGGTTAATGCGTTAACACTATGGTCGCCAAAAACGCCATAGCACGTCTTTCCCCGCCATGCTCATTCTGCCAAAGACGCCGTACCACGTCTTTGATATCAATATTTCAAAAATCTGTGATCGAAATCATATTTCTCCCCCGGAGACTTGAGATCTACTGTTGATCCCCTCTCAACTCTCCAACGGTTCAAGAGCGCCATCTGGTGGCCATCTTGTGTGAGGACACAAGTATACAAAGAGGAGAGAACCATTTTAAATTGGGGCATGTGGAGGAGTTTCGGGAATGGCTAGCAAGCTAGCTAGCTACTAACCTTATTAAAAAAAAACAATAACGTTATAAACTATACACTATGTACAACGAAACAATGATTTACATTAGTATTTACAGTGATTTAATATGCAGCGAAATAACGTTATACGATTTTAATTATAAGTACAAATATTTAAAAAAAAAAATGAAAAAGTTAGGTGCACTGGTGCAACCAATGTAAAAAGTTAGTCTGGAGCCCTGTATGTGTGTTTCTGTTTCTTCTAATTAGTATGTATAGTAATATAAGTGTGTTTCTGCTTCTCAGTGTTTTGTGCTGATCATGACATCAGGCCAGATGTGGAACCATATCCGTGGACCGCCCTACGCTCACAAAAACCCTAACACTGGACAAGTGGTGAGAGAGAGCGAGAGAGAGGCACACAGACTGTATCTGTATAGTACTGTATTTTATTTCTTGTAGTTATTTCTTTGTTGATTGGAATATATGTCCATTTATTTATCTTTTTTATATTCACAAAATATGATGTGTGCCTATCCCTAAGCCTAGTGTAATATCCAGACCTGTCCCTAAGCCTAGTGTAATATCCAGACCTGTCCCTAAGCCTAGTGTAATATCCAGACCTGTCCCTAAGCCTAGTGTAATATCCAGATCTGTCCCTAAGCCTAGTGTAATATCCAGATCTGTCCCTAAGCCTAGTGTAATATCCAGATCTGTCCCTAAGCCTAGTGTAATGTCCAGACATTTCCCTATAGTGTAATATCCAGACCTGTCCCTAAGCCTAGTGTAATATCCAGATCTCCCTTAATCTGACTCAAATGTACCAGTAACAAGCTATGAACCCATTAGATAAAACAGGGTAGGTATATACGTACTTACATTTCTTAAATTTAATTATGTGGATTACATATGATAGACATGCAAAGGATATGTATTCATTTGAGTACAACGCTAATTAAATGTGTGTGTTTGTTTGTTTGTTTACAGAGTTATATCCACGGCAGCAGCCAGGCTCAGTTTGTGGCCGAGACCCACATCGTGCTGCTCTTCAGAATCCTTTTACTGTGCAGACCTGTAAATAGTTGACTAATCGATCGAAATGAGCCGTTGTCGACTGCCAACCTCTTAGTCAAATGCAAAAACTCATTCAGCGCCACCGCTTAATCCACGAGATGGCGCTAGTGTGCCACCGCTGTAAGTCAATGGGGGGACTGCGAGATTTGCGAGTCCTTAAAATATATCTTAAAGTATAGCTATGGGTCTAATACACCCGTCGATTATCAGTTAGTTGCATCCAGTCAACATGTACATTTCCGTTTTATAGCCTAGATGTATCGTTGAAACAGGTTACCTCGTCTGAGTATTTAAACCACGCCCGCACGGCTTGGATCGTCTCAGAAAAGAAACTAGACCATTCCCAATGGGGTGCAATACCAATTGGGCGGTATTTGCCCTTTTGCGAGCTCAGACCCATTCCCAACGATAACATCAGGCTGGATGGATGAAAATGAATGGATATCCCTAATAAAAGAAATAACGATTAAAACCCGACTATACTCGGGTCTGGCACTCAAGCGATGGTGAGTTAACTCGACTATCATCGTGACTGGCGCTGAATGAGTTCATACATTTTTTATCATTATTTCCAAAAGCAAAGAGGCCTAGAAGCGTGGCTAACGCTAATGGTGCGCATACCAGCGAGGCTAACTGCCTAAGAAAATGGGCACAGAGGCACTGAAAGAGGATTTCACCCATCTAATGAACACACTAGACAAATATCAAGATGTATCCATCAGTGGACCAATTGCATGCTTTCGCAGAGGACAAGAAGCCTTCAGTTGACTCCTTCAGACATTAAGCACCCCCCACAGCCCAAATGGAATGATTAGAATGATTTGCATTCGGGGGAGTAGTCGACTACCAGTCGACTATCTGCAAATGTCGGCCAATCAAAGTCGACTATCCAAATCCTTAGTCGGGGACAGCCCTAGTACACACACATTACACTGGTACACACACATCACACTGGTACACACACACCACACTGGTACACACACACCACACTGGTACACACACACCACACTGGTACACAGATGTACCTTGGAATCTACCCACTTCCACAGCCAACGGCAGGGTGCCAGACCTTCACTGGGCGGCACACAGAGACCTCCGTCCTCTCTTTAAATGTACCATTACTTAAGGTTCAGTAAAATACTCATCTTTAATTTCAACATATTTTCTAAGTTTTGGTTTCTTCCATATCTCCACCTTCCACTTATCCTGATGAATTGTTGATCATTTTGATTTAATTATTATATTATTAACCTTACACTGCAACAAACAATCCAACAAGATTGACAGACACACAGTAGATCAATGTTGCTGCAAAACGTAAGATCAAAGTAAAGCGCTCTACGAGCGCAAGTTTATTAATCGTGGGACATTTCACATACACACACACAACACGACAACCCTAACACACACACACACACACACACAAGAGTGTATGACCCTTGACCTTTACTTAAGATGCTGGCGTTACCTTGGGGATGGTGTTGCTGTGTGAGGCTGCCACATCAGACCTGGACATTGGGAAGAGGAAGAGTATGTATACACACACACGCACACACACACACAGTTTACATATAATTACACTCATTCCCTACCTTAACCACTATATGCCTAACCATTATGCATTCCATTATGGGGACCAATGTCCTATTTCCATTCACAATTATCTGAACCTCTGCTCCAGTCATTCAGATTGCTGTGAGAGCACTTTTTCAAGCACTTAAAGGTTTGATTGATTGGAAACTTTATTTAACAGATGGCAGAATGGGTACAATACAGTACGGCTCAATACACACAATTGTTAACACATTGGTTGCCAGCCGGATATCACGATTTATCGCTTTGATGCCACCACGTTATCAATGGGAGGACGAGCACATTTGCGAACGCATAAACTATATCTTAAATTATGGCTATTTGTTTAATACACCGTCGCTTATCAATGACTTGCTTGCAGTCAACATGTACGAAACGGATTGTTTTTTCATCAGTACAGTACATTTCCGTTTTATACCGTTTTGAATAAGAGTATAGTTTCGGAGAGTTCTAGTAATTTCAGAGAAATTCCGCGAAAATAGCCATTTACTGGAATACACTAAACACGTTGTCATTTTCCGGCTGATTTATGAATCATTTTCAAATGAACGCTAGATTATCGAGAGTATTTGTGTTCTTTTTTTTTTTAAACTTTATTTTTTAGCGTTTATCGCTTTTCTGGTCAAGCATGACCGACAGTTGTAGGGTGAAACGGGAGAGAGAGCAGGGGGAGACATTCGGCCAAAGGGCGGCGAGTCCGGGAATCGAACTCGGAGTCAACCAGATCCGTGACGCAGCACGGAGTCCCGCGACGCAGCGCGGTAACATGGTGTGCTACTGGAGCACGAGTATTTGTGTTCTTATGCACGATAGAAAAGCGGGCTGAAAAATCATTTATTCGTGCCGCGCCTAACGCCACACACACACACACACGTTGTGAAATCTGTGAAAAACAACTCTGATTAACCCAAAACTGGTAACATAGATTCCTTACCTCAGATCAGATGTTCTGCAAAAAGATGAATCCAATTCCTGATCGCCATTCCAAATATTGATCGTGTTTATTGATCCAACGTTATAGTCCGAAACGCATAATCGAAAGCTGCTCCGAACCTCGGCAGGGAATCTGGTAACAGACACTGCTTGCCAGAGATGGGAAAACCCTGGACCGGAGTTTTCTCTGATGCACTTTTTCACTCAATCCTATCCAATGATGTGCATTACCATCCGGGAGACGATAGGGGGCAGTATTTTCCCTTTTCGAGCTCAGAGCCATTCCCAATGATAATGTCAGGCTGGACGGATGAAAAATGAATGGATATCGCTAATAAAAGAAATAACGATTAAATAACAAGAAATCTCGTTATTGGTAACCAACGCATGGCGGCCAATAACGAGATCTCTCGTTGTTGGCAACCAATGTGTTAACACATTGACCGCCGGGGCTTGTGCCCATCTTATACCACTCTCTGCCACCGGTAAAAGCCTATGGAGATGTTTACCATCTTTGCAGGGCTATAACTTTTTAAATTGTATTGCTATATTGACATTACTATGGCCCATTCAACATTGATTATCTATCGTTCAGGATGTGGGAACGTTATACTTTTTCATTCATACATTGTTGTGTTGATACCTTCGAGAATATAAGTATGTTTTTAATCTTTTCTGCTGTAATTCCAAAAGCAGTAGTTATAGGCCCAAACGCATATGATAGATTATCGATTGGCGTTTCTTTCCCATACACGCTATATTAAAAAATTCAAATGTATATGATCGGTATACATTATGCTTCATCATGCGTGGAGGAAAGGGGGTGGGGGTCGTTTATAATTCCTTGATCATCAGTAATGGCTTTATGTAGTATGGGTGGATATATTGATCAGACTGTTTGCAAACAAGGAAATGCACAATCGGGTTGAAAATAACGTTACTGAGGCGGCTAGGTGGTGCAGTGGGCAAGGCGCTCACCACCAATGTAGGAGACGCTGGGTTCGAGCCCAGCTCCGCATTGCTATCAGCTTGGCTGGTCGTTCATACTAATACAATTGGCAGTATTAGGGGGTGGGAAGCTGGAGGGTGGGGATTGGACGTTGTGGACAGCGACTCCTACAGGTCGGTTGGTGCGCCTGCACAGCAGAATCAGGAAGCGACGGGGGCGGCATGCCCTCCAAGCGCAGACCCCCGACGCTGAGAGATCGCGCTGTGCAGGTGAAAAGATGCGACTGCTGCTTCCTCGAGTACCAGAGGGGACACGTGATGTAAGGCTTAGTCCACATTGCAGCCGGCAATAAACGCCGAAATCATATCGATTATTGCGTTATGGCAGCGATCCATATGTACTATAGTGTCTGTCAGGAGTCCCGTAGCGAGATGTGACTGCCGGAGGAATTTCCTCGACGCACCGATGACACTTCCGGTTTTTGAGTGTGTAACTCGCCCGACCATCCACCAGGCGGCGGTATTGAGCCGTTGCACTCCCATCTAGGGTCCCGCTAGGCCACCGGGGGTTGGGGGGATGAATTATGAATGCCATGGCGAAAATTTTTAATATTGATCTAAAAAACACTGTACAGCGAAGTTGGCGGTCAACGCGTGGCAGGAAATAACGCTGGAAAGCGAGTTTGGCGACCAATGTGTTAACACTTTCAGTGCCCAGCAGGGGGCGCACATTTAGTGCTTGAATCCCCACCATCCGCTTCAATGTTAACGTTAATATCGCCTAATCTATGTTTTAAATTATGGCTATGTGTCTAATCTGCCCGTCGCATTATCAATGACTCATTTCCAGTCAACATTGTCGAAGCGGATTGTTTTTTTTATCGGTTCATTTACGTTTTATAGCATTTTGAAAAGCCCTCGTTTTCATGAAGAAAAAAAAAAGATTCCATGATAATCGCCCTGTACTGTAATATTCTAGAACTTTGTCATTTTTCGGCCTATTTATGAATCGTTTTCAAATAAACGCTAGATTATCGATAGTATGTGTACGTGTGCACGCTGGTGCCGCGCGCTGAAAATCGATTCTCTCAGTTCCTGATCACTCGCACAGTCAAAACAGCCATATCACATAATAGGGGGAAAGCTTATATCTCTGTGAAAAAAGGTCTGATTATCCTAATACTGGTCAAATAGATTCCTTACCTGAGATCAGATGGTATCCAAATGGATTATTCCAATTCCTGATCGACCATTCCAAAAATCAATCCTTTTATTGATCCACCGCGTATACAGTTAAACACATAATCCCCGCTGCTCTGAGGGTCCAGCATGAAGCTGATCGGCCCCGGTTGCTTGCGTGAGAAGTAAAATGTGGAGTCCGGGTCTTTTTTCCCCATGCATTTTCATTGAATCCAATCCAAAAGGGTGAATTACCATCTGGGAGACGATAGGGGGCGCTTTTTTCACATCTGAGCGCCGGGGGTGGCTGATTTACCAACGGTAGACTCGGTTGATGAAATATGAATTCAGATCGCTAATAAAAAATAAAAAGCGAATATTCTCGTTATGGGCATTCAACCCGCGGGGGGTAAACCAGAGAGAACTCGGTTTGGGCATTCAAAGTGTTAAGGGGATGCAGACCAGAGAAAGATTTTTGTCTTGTTTACATCAGGGTCCCCCATTTTCAATTCATAATGACATTTATGACATGCACAACATACAGATATACAGATATATATCATGACATTTATGACATGCATGACATACAGTACGGTCACATTTATGACATACAAGATATACAAATATTCAGTACTGTTTAACAGATCTTAACAGAAACTATACATTCGAGGGGTGGGGGGGTAGAATCTGTAATGCAGTGAAAGCAGCTACCTCTAGGCAGAAGGGCCCCCCGCCTGTTCTTACTTTTTGTTTAAATGATTTGTTTTGATATGATGTGTGTCAGAGTTTAGTAACTTATTATACTGTGACCCGCCCCTCCCCTGAGGTGTGGCCTGCGGTAGCAGACCCTCCTCCTCCCCCACCGCCACTGAACTCCAACCCGCACATTGGACTAAAACAAACACATGTAAACAAAGTGCAATACCAAGCAGGGCTCTTTTGCCTAGAGGTCGCTGTTTGACAGCATTACAGATTATACCTTTAAAAGGCCTGTGGCCCCTGTTATCTGCTCCAGTTAGCATTATCTTCTGTGATAGAGAGCATGCTACTAGTTATTTTGTACACCATGGTTGAATGTGATTATTATTACGTTATATCTGTATTATAGAGAACATGCTACTAGTTATTTTATACACCATGGTTGACTGATTATTATTATGTTATATCTCTATTATAGAGAACATGCTACTAGTTATTTTATACACCATGGTTGACTGATTATTATTACGTTATATCTCTATTATAGAGAACATGCTACTAGTTATTTTGTACACCATGGTTGAATGTGATTATTATTACATACCGGTATGTGTGTTATAGAGAGAGCATGCTACTAGTAAGGGATAATGTATCGCAAAATAATTGACCGACACAGAGTTTAAAATACAGAGGCGCAGCGCCGAGGTGTTTTAAACGTCGGTCAAGGTCAATTATTTTGCGACAATGATCGAGTATAGCTATACATTATCCCGCTTATTACATGGCTAACTTACTAACAATATACCTAATTAATTTTACATCGACAAGACGAGATCAAATGCAGACGCTCCGCTGTCATCGTCACACACACTCCGCTGTCAGTGCAGCCAGCAGGTGTGTCTGATTGGCTGCACTGATGCAGTGTGTCAGTGGCCTTGATTGCGAACAGCTGCGCACAGCGGTCATTATTGTTCCACAGAGGTCCGTTATCGAGTAATATCGGACCTCTGACGATCGCTATTGACCAATCACAAGCAAGCATTTCGGCGAATGTGAAAACGCCATGTAATAAGTAAGGGATAATTGTCTCAAAATAATTGACCGACGCAGAGTTTAAAATACCGAGGCGCCTCGGCGAGGTGTTTTAAACGTCAGTGAAGGTCAATTATTTTGCGATGATGACCGAGTATAGCTATACATTATCCCACTTATTACATGGCTAACTTACTAACAATATACCTAATTCATTTTACAAAATCGACAAGACGAGATCAAATGCAGACGCAGCCCAAATAAAGTGATTATTATTATCGCGGGCAGCCCGGCAGGTGTGTCTGATTGCACTGAAACAGTGTGTGTCAGTGGGGCTTGATTACTCCAGCTGCGAAAAACAATAATCACCGGTGGTTATCGAAAAATAATTCACCGCTGTCGGGGGCTATTGACCAATCACAATCAAGCATTTCGGCGAATGTGAAAACGCCATGTAATAATACTTTATATTTGAAAGCTTTTCAACAGAAGTTAAATGTAATCAACACTGGGAATTCCTTATATTTAATTGATACGTAATTTAGTGAACATATGATACATAGTATTCACATCAATTATTTTTGTTATCTGTCATGTGTCTGACTGTGTGTGTGTGTGTGTTTTTGTGTGTGTTTTGTGTGTGTGTCAGTAATGTGTATAGCAGGAATTGGTCTTGTGATGCTGTTCTTCAGTTGGCTCCTGTCAGTCTTCAAAGCCAAGTACCATGGATATCCCTACAGGTACACACACACACACACACGCACAGGTAACACACACGCACAGGTAACACACACACAGTACACTAGATACCCCTACAGATAACACACACACAGACGCTCACTCATCTTTATCGTCTGTTTCCCGCGCTCTGATTGGCTGAAACATTTGTCTTATCTCTGTGTTGCAGCTTCCTGATGAGTTAGAGCTGACCAATCACCGTCACAGGAAGTGTGACTCTCCACAGGAAGTGTGACTCTCTCCACAGGAAGTTCCCCAAAGTGCCTTCAACACTCACCCGCTCCTCTCAGGGAGCCAACAACAGTGTGCCTCTCTGTCGCCTGCTAAAGCCTTGTTGGTTGAATCAAAATCAACCTGTGTAAGAAAAAAAGAAAAGCAGAATAGGCCTTTTTAAAAGACAATTGACCATATGCACACGGTGGCCATTTTGCTCTTATGTCATGCTCAGGTTGGGATCCCACTTGGGAACAGGGCGGAGCATGACATAAGATGAAAAATGGCCGCTGTGTGAACGGTTGACTGGGCTCAGTCCACTTTAAACAGGCCGTTCGCCAATTTTCAACCTTAATCCTGTCGTTCTCTTGTGAGGAGGATGTGTGATAATCAGACGTAAAATGTACCAACATGTCCCATGTCTCAAGAGCTCGGCTACGAACTGATGTCCCCCGCACTGGAGCAGACCTCTAGTGAACTGATGTCTCCTGCACTGGAGCAGACCTCTAGTGAACTGATGTCTCCTGCACTGGAGCAGACCTCTAGTGAACTGATGTCTCCTGCACTGGAGCAGACCTCTAGTGAACTGATGTCTCCTGCACTGGAGCAGACCTCTAGTGAACTGATGTCTCCTGCACTGGAGCAGACCTCTAGTGAACTGATGTCTCCTGCACTGGAGCAGACCTCTAGTGAACTGATGTCTCCTGCACTGGAGCAGACCTCTAGTGAACTGATGTCTCCTGCACTGGAGCAGACCTCTAGTGAACTGATGTCTCCTGCACTGGAGCAGACCTCTAGTGAACTGATGTCTCCTGCACTGGAGCAGACCTCTAGTGAACTGATGTCCCCCGCACTGGAGCAGACCTCTAGTGAACTGATGTCTCCTGCACTGGAGCAGACCTCTAGTGAACTGATGTCTCCTGCACTGGAGCAGACCTCTAGTGAACTGATGTCTCCTGCACTGGAGCAGACCTCTAGTGAACTGATGTCTCCTGCACTGGAGCAGACCTCTAGTGAACTGATGTCTCCTGCACTGGAGCAGACCTCTAGTGAACTGATGTCTCCTGCACTGGAGCAGACCTCTAGTGAACTGATGTCTCCTGCACTGGAGCAGACCTCTAGTGAACTGATGTCTCCTGCACTGGAGCAGACCTCTAGTGAACTGATGTCTCCTGCACTGGAGCAGACCTCTAGTGAACTGATGTCTCCTGCACTGGAGCAGACCTCTAGTGAACTGATGTCTCCTGCACTGGAGCAGACCTCTAGTGAACTGATGTCTCCTGCACTGGAGCAGACCTCTAGTGAACTGATGTCTCCTGCACTGGAGCAGACCTCTAGTGAACTGATGTCTCCTGCACTGGAGCAGACCTCTAGTGAACTGATGTCTCCTGCACTGGAGCAGACCTCTAGTGAACTGATGTCTCCTGCACTGGAGCAGACCTCTAGTGAACTGATGTCTCCTGCACTGGAGCAGACCTCTAGTGAACTGATGTCTCCTGCACTGGAGCAGACCTCTAGTGAACTGATGTCTCCTGCACTGGAGCAGACCTCTAGTGAACTGATGTCTCCTGCACTGGAGCAGACCTCTAGTGAACTGATGTCCCCCGCATTGGAGCAGACCTCTAGTGAACTGATGTCTCCTGCACTGGAGCAGACCTCTAGTGAACTGATGTCTCCTGCACTGGAGCAGACCTCTAGTGAACTGATGTCTCCTGGAGCAGACCTCTAGTGAACTGATGTCTCCTGCACTGGAGCAGACCTCTAGTGAACTGATGTCCCCCGCATTGGAGCAGACCTCTAGTGAACTGATGTCTCCTGCACTGGAGCAGACCTCTAGTGAACTGATGTCTCCTGCACTGGAGCAGACCTCTAGTGAACTGATGTCTCCTGCACTGGAGCAGACCTCTAGTGAACTGATGTCTCCTGCACTGGAGCAGACCTCTAGTGAACTGATGTCTCCTGCACTGGAGCAGACCTCTAGTGAACTGATGTCTCCTGGAGCAGACCTCTAGTGAACTGATGTCTCCTGCACTGGAACAGACCTCTAGTGAACTGATGTTCCTGGAGCAGACCTCTAGTGAACTGATGTCTCCTGCACTGGAGCAGACCTCTAGTGAACTGATGTCTCCTGCACTGGAGCAGACCTCTAGTGAACTGATGTCTCCTGCACTGGAGCAGACCTCTAGTGAACTGATGTTCCTGGAGCAGACCTAGTGAACTGCAGATGTTATTTGCCCAACTATTTTCAACTGTAGTAGTTGTACAGTTCACTAGTAGTTCACTAGAGGTCTGCTCTCCTCCAGGTGATGTCATCTGTAGTAGTTGTACAGTTCACTAGTAGTCCACTAGAGGTCTGCTCTGTGGTGTCATCTGTAGTAGTTGTACAGTTCACTAGTAGTCCACTAGAGGTCTGCTCTGTGGTGTCATCTGTAGTAGTTGTACAGTTCACTAGTAGTCCACTAGAGGTCTGCTCTGTGGTGTCATCTGTAGTAGTTGTACAGTTCACTAGTAGTTCACTAGAGGTCTGCTCTCTTCCAGGTGATGTCATCTGTAGTAGTTGTACAGTTCACTACTAGTCCACTAGAGGTGTGCTCTGTGATGACATCTGTAGTAGTTGTACAGTTCACTAGTAGTCCACTAGAGGTCTCTTAACACTTTGAATGCCCATAACGAATATTCTCGGGTTTACTCCCCGCGGGTTGAATGCCCATAATGAGAATATTAGTTTTTTCTAGTTTTTTTTTTATTTTTATTAGCGCTCTGGAATTCATATTTCATCAACCGAGTGTACCGTTGGTAAATTAGCCACCCCAGGCGCTCAGATGTGAAAAAAGCGCCCCCTATCGTCTCACAGATGGTAATTCACCCTTTTGGATTGGACTCAATGAAAATGCATGGGGGGAAAAAACCCGGACTCCACATTTTACTTCTCACGCATGTAACCGGGGCCGATCAGCTTCATGCTGGACCCTCAGCACAGCGTGTATACGCTGTTTTACAGTATACGCGTGGGATCAATAAAGGGATCTATTTTTGGAATAATAAGATGGATAATCAGACCTTTTTTCACAGAGATATAAGCTTTCCCCCTATATGTGATATGGCTGTTTTGACTGTGCGAGTGATCAGGAAATAAGAGAATCGATTTACAGCTTGCGGCACCAGCGTGCACACGTACACATATACTATCGATAATCTAGCGTTTATTTGAAAACGATTCATAAATAGGCCGAACAATGACAACGTTCTAAAATATTACAGTACATCAGCGTTTATCAGGGATTCTTTTTCTTTCTTCTTGAAAACTAGGACTTTTTAAAATGCTATAAAACGGAAATGAACAGATAAAAAAACAATCCGCTTCGACAATGTTGACTGGAAATGGGTCATTGATAATGCGACGGGCAGATTAGACACATAGCCATAATTTAAAACATAGATTAGGCGTTATTAACGTTAACATTGAAGTGGTTGCTGGGCATTCAAGGGGGTAAAAAGGAAAACACGGCCGGCTCTGAAAGTGTTAAGGGGCCCGTGCGCCTAAATATTAAAGGCAACCAACTTGTGTCTAACCACGCCCAACTTGCGTCTAGCCACGCCCCCGCGGCGACGCGGCAGCAGCAGAGCGGAGCGGCAGCTCCGCTCTGCCGCGGAGCGTAGCGGCAGAGCGGAGCTCATTATATGCCAGTAACCGCCCCTTATTCAGTATCCAGAAATAGCTCAATTGGCAAAGCTGCATGGCTGTGGATCCTACGACTCGTTGCTTGCTAGTTCGATTCCCTTCATTTTTTATTTTATTTTTTTTTAACGTGCATTCTTTCGCCGTTAAGTTTAGGCATAACTTTAAGCATTGTTTCGGAGTTGGTTAAGGTTAGGCATTGTTTCGGAGTTGCTTAAGGTTAGAAGGGTTAAGTTTAGGCGCTGTTAAGGAGCTGGTTAAGGTTAGAGTTTGACTTAGAGAATGGCAATAGACAGCCTATTTCCGCGCTGCCGCTCTCTCACGCTGCCGTGGTCACATGGGCGTATTGGCCAATCAGAGAAACGCTAAACACAAGTTGGTTGCCTAAAATATTCACGCGGCCCGTGCAGCCAGGCTCTCGAGACGAGCGCTGATGGTTTCATGTCTGATTATCACATGTCCTCACAACCGAACAATAGGATTAAGGCTAAAAATAAGATACCATTCTGAGAATTCCATGTAAACATGAATGACATAAAGCTAATTTGCTTGATTCACAAGTACTGTATGTCTTAATATGTTGGCTATGGCACCCATTCTCAAAACAACACAAAAAGGCTATTATTTTAATTGGGAAGAAGATGCACTCCTTGAATTGATTTGGATTGAAAGCAGAGCTGTTATTGAGTCATTTTCAGTTGACTTCCTGGCTTCTTAGTCTCTGGTTCTGGGCCCAGAATAGTTTATTGACAGTTTTTTTCATGGGGGTCCCCATATGACAATAGAAGCAGTATGTTTTAAAGGACCCATACGGCGAAGGACCCGTGTTTAATTGATCGCTTCTCCTTAAAGAAATCGATGTGCGATGTGGAAATACCCTCGCAGGGAGAGAGAGAGAGAAAAAGGAGGAAGGTTTTCTAAGGAGCGACCAGTTTGTTAGCACGACCAGGAGATGCCAGGTTTGTCCTATATAATTCTGTGGTTTGTCACCATAACATTTCACATAAAAAATAAAAAAAAAAGTAAATAAAGTATGCAAGGCTAAAACTCATATTTAGACCGTTATGGTCCTTTTCGATGTGCCCGGAGCCCATGAGTGAGTGATTTGTTTGTTCAGAAGTCCGTTTGTATGAGTGAGGTTTGTTAAGATAAGATATTCCTTTATTGATCTCCTTGGGGGAGGTTCAGGTGTCACAGCAGCAGGGGGGCGGGGGGGTTACAGGTATTTGGGCAGGGTAATAGAAGAAGGAGATACATATATAGGCAATACAATTCAATCTTGCCCAAGAGATAAACCAGGACATTGCTATTATCATTAAGAATATCAGTGTCATACTCTGATGTCATTGGTTATAAATTCATGAAGAAAGTTTGTGGTTCAAATGGAGAATGAAAGTCACTTATTAGATCAAGTTTGAGTGAGCAGTGTGAGAGCTGACTGTGTGTAAATACACTGTAGTGTAGGCCTATCGTTTGGGTCCAAGGTCAGACAAACGAGGCCTAGAGCCAGATTCACTTTCAAAACATAAATGGAAACTTAATTCACCTGGACTAGTTCACAAATTAATTTTAGTGGACTACTAAAGGGACAGTCCACATTTTTTTGGAAGCCTGTCTTGACCCGTCAGACTTTTCAGTCCAGCAAAAATAAATCACGTAACGTTTCAACACAACTGTGTCCTCTTCAGAGTCAGAAAACCCTGTTGTGTTGAAACATCAGATATTTTTTTCTTTTTTGCACCTTATTAATGTTTTATTTTTTTTTTATGATCTGTGTGCTCCACTATCTTCCTTTTTGATATATGATCAGCTTTATGTTAATTCTGACGTCCCCGGTACGGACGGGGATATTTGAAAAAGTGGAAGGACGGCTGTATCCGTGGCCTGGCGTTTGTTATTAGACGTTCTTCTCCTCCTCCTCCTCCTCTAGTTCTAAAGTCTCCATTACAGAATCAGTGGTTTCGTTCCCTTGGTGTTCGTTGGTGCACACAGCTATAATAATAATAATAACTTTATTTGTATAGGACCTTTCATACAGGGGATTGCCGTTCAAAGTGCAGCTGCCAAGTTCTCTCGTTATGTTTGTTTTCTAATGTTCATCTGGTACCTGACTGTAACCTCAAGTGTTCTTGTAACTGCGGTGGGTGGGCGAGTCGAGGTTGAGGTCATGTCACTTTTATTTAAATTAATTCTGAATGTAAATAACAGCAATTAAGACAAAGAAGAATGGAACACGGGAGCTTCTGGGAACGAACAGATGTGACAAAAAAAAAAGTGGTGCTCTTTAGTAGAGGGTATGACGGTTTCTAGTGATAAAGAAAAGAAAATACCCTTATTGCGTTGGCAAGTTCATATAGACATGATGAAAATATTGACTCCGGACGCATTTGGTGTCTTGCCCTCTTCAGGGAGATAGCGATTAATTTGCTAATGACAGTATTCTCTGTCGGTGGATATAATAGCCTGGCTTTTTTATCTTTTCAATTAAGAAAACTGCACTTCCTAAATTGAAAATGTATCGAACTCAACGTGTATGTGTTTGCGTTTGTGTGTGTGTGGGAGGGGGGTATGGGGTGCAGGGTGCTTTGAGATGTCATTGTTGTCTCAGGTGATTCTGACATTAAAGTGCCTTAACTGCCACATCGGATCTGTGTTGTCTCAGGTGATTCTGACATTAAAGTGACTTAACTGCCACATTGGATCTGTGTTATCTCAGGTGAGTGACATTAAAGTGACTTAACTGCCACATTGGATCTGTGTTAAAGTGCCTTAACTGCCACTATTTGTAAAAGCCTACTTTTAATACTACTACTTATTTTAATTATTATTAGGCCTATATCTACTTGAATAATTGAACAATGAGCCCTTTCATTTACAGAGTCTTGAGTCATTCTTGGCTAATACCTTTTAAAACACGATACTATAAATATTGGTTACCACTCTTTCCATCTCTGCCTTTTAAGAAATGCACCATTGTAAGTAAAACTTTTAACAGTCAAATCAGACTTATTGTAATAGTTAATTCAGGCCCTTCCAGATGCAACATAACGACGGCACCGCTGAGCTCTGAAGGCTTAATGTGCTTTGGCACCGGGGCCCATCCGCGCGTCGCCAAGAGAAACGGTAACACACACACAGTACACTAGATACCCCTACAATCCGCTTCGACAATGTTGACTGGAAATGGGTCATTGATAATGCGACGGGCAGATTAGACACATAGCCATAATTTAAAACATAGATTAGGCGATATTAACGTTAACATTGAAGTGGTTGCTGGGCATTCAAGGGGGTAAAAAGGAAAACACGGCCGGCTCTGAAAGTGTTAAGGGGGCCGTGCAGCCAGGCTCTGGAGACGAGCGCTGATGGTTTCATGTCTGATTATCACATGTCCTCACAACCCAACAATAGGATTAAGGCTAAAAATAAGATACCATTCTGAGAATTCCATGTAGACATGAATGACATAAAGCTAATTTGCTTGATTCACAAGTACTGTATGTCTTAATATGTTGGCTATGGCACCCATTCTCAAAACAACACAAAAAGGCTATTTTAATTGGGAAGAAGATGCACTCCTTGAATTGATTTGGATTGAAAGCAGAGCTGTTATTGAGTAATTTTCAGTTGACTTCCTGGCTTCTTAGTCTCTGGTTCTGGGCCCAGAATAGTTTATTGACCGTTTTTTTGACAATAGAAGCAGTATGTTTTAAAGGACCCATACGGCGAAGGACCCGTGTTTAATTGATCGCTTCTCCTTAAAGAAATCGATGTGCGATGTGGAAATACCCTCGCAGGGAGAGGGAGAGAGAAAAAGGAGGAAGGTTTTCTAAGGAGCGACCAGTTTGTTAGCACGACCAGGAGATGCCAGGTTTGTCCTATATAATTCTGTGGTTTGTCACCATAACATTTCACATAAAAAATTAAAAAAAAGGTAAATAAAGTATGCAAGGCTAAAACTCATATTTAGACCGTTATAGTCCTTTTCGATGTGCCCGGAGCCCATGAGTGAGTGATTTGTTTGTTCAGAAGTCCGTTTGTATGAGTGAGGTTTGTTAAGATAAGATATTCCTTTATTGATCTCCTTGGGGGAGGTTCAGGTGTCACAGCAGCAGGGGGGCGGGGGGGTTACAGGTATTTGGGCAGGGTAATAGAAGAAGGAGATACATATATAGGCAATACAATTCAATCTTGCCCAAGAGATAAACCAGGACATTGCTATTATCATTAACAATATCAGTGTCATACTCTGATGTCATTGGTTATAAATTCATGAAGAAAGTTTGTGGTTCAAATGGAGAATGAAAGTCACTTATTAGATCAAGTTTGAGTGAGCAGTGTGAGAGCTGACTGTGTGTAAATACACTGTAGTGTAGGCCTATCGTTTGGGTCCAAGGTCAGACAAACGAGGCCTAGAGCCAGATTCACTTTCAAAACATAAATGGAAACTTAATTCACCTGGACTAGTTCACAAATGAATTTTAGTGGACTACTAAAGGGACAGTCCACATTTTTTTGGAAGCCTGTCTTGACCCGTCAGACTTTTCAGTCCAGCAAAAATAAATCACGTAACGTTTCAACACAACTGTGTCCTCTTCAGAGTCAGAAAACCCTGTTGTGTTGAAACATAAGATTTTTTTTTCTTTTTTGCACCTTATTAATGTTTTTTTTTTTTTTTTTTTATGATCTGTGTGCTCCACTATCTTCCTTTTTGATATATGATCAGCTTTATGTTAATTCTGACGTCCCCGGTACGGACGGGGGTATTTGAGAAAGTGGAAGGACGGCTGTATCCGTGGCCTGGCGTTTGTTATTAGACGTTCTTCTCCTCCTCCTCCTCCTCTAGTTCTAAAGTCTCCATTACAGAATCAGTGGTTTCGTTCCCTTGGTGTTTGTTGGTGCACACAGCTATAATAATAATAACTTTATTTGTATAGGACCTTTCATACAGGGGATTGCCGTTCAAAGTGCAGCTGCCAAGTTCTCTCGTTATGTTTGTTTTCTAATGTTCATCTGGTACCTGACTGTAACCTCAAGTGTTCTTGTAACTGCGGTGGGTGGGCGAGTCGAGGTTGAGGTCATGTCACTTTTATTTAAATTAATTCTGAAAATGTAAATAACAGCAATTAAGACAAAGAAGAATGGAACACGGGAGCTTCTGGGAACGAACAGTTGTGACAAAAAAAAAAGTGGTGCTCTTTAGTAGAGGGTATGACGGTTTCTAGTGATAAAGAAAAGAAAATACCCTTATTGCGTTGGCAAGTTCATATAGACATGATGAAAATATTGACTCCGGACGCATTTGGTGTCTTGCCCTCTTCAGGGAGATAGCGATTAATTTGCTAATGACAGTATTCTCTGTCGGTGGATATAATAGCCTGGCTTTTTTATCTTTTCAATTAAGAAAACTGCACTTCCTAAATTGAAAATGTATCGAACTCAACGTGTATGTGTTTGAGTTTGTGTGTGTGTGGGAGGGGGGTATGGGGTGCAGGGTGCTTTGAGATGTCATTGTTGTCTCAGGTGATTCTGACATTAAAGTGCCTTAACTGCCACATCGGATCTGTGTTGTCTCAGGTGATTCTGACATTAAAGTGACTTAACTGCCACATTGGATCTGTGTTATCTCAGGTGAGTGACATTAAAGTGCCTTAACTGCCACATTGGATCTGTGTTATCTCAGGTGAGTGACATTAAAGTGCCTTAACTGCCACATTGGATCTGTGTTAAAGTGCCTTAACTGCCACTATTTGTAAAAGCCTACTTTTAATACTACTACTTATTTTAATTATTATTAGGCCTATTATCTACTTGAATAATTGAACAATGAGACCTTTCATTTACAGAGTCTTGAGTCATTCTTGGCTAATACCTTTTAAAACACGATACTATAAATATTGGTTACCACTCTTTCCATCTCTGCCTTTTAAGAAATGCACCATGTAAGTAAAACTATTTTAACAGTCAAATCAGACTTATTGTAATAGTTAATTCAGGCCCTTCCAGATGCAACATAACGACGGCACCGCTGAGCTCTGAAAGCTTAATGTGCTTTGGCACCGGGGCCCATCCGCGCATCGCCAAGAGAAGCAGGCAGAGGGCAGTTCATACTGGTACTAATAACAATTTCATGATTTCTACGTAACTACTTTCAAACCAAATGCACGAATGACATGTTTAAACGTATTTCTAATTATTTTATTATTTTGACTTCATTAAAGTCACAGCCTCCAACTAAAAGCTGTGGGAGACGATGGGGCGATAGGAGTAGACTTGGTTAGAATCTCTTTAATTAAACATATAATAGAGTTGGGGATGGCTTTAGTTATAGAATTCAATATATTACGGTTGTCCATTAAATCATATTTAAGGCAGAGATTCTCATGACAATTGGGAATGATAAATTGGAGAAGTATGGGATACGAGGTATAGCTAACTCTTGGCTGAAGAGCTACTTGGAAGACAGACCGCAATGTGTGCAAATTAAACCACTGTCAGGATTTAGGAAGGTCACCTGTGGAGTACCCCAGGGATCTGTGATGGGTCCAAAACTTGTAATACTTTATATTAAGGATATTTGCAATGTTGCTGAACTGTTACAACTGATATTATCGGCCGATATCGGCATTAAAATGTGATATCGGAAAATATCAGTATCGGTTTAAAAAATCTATTTTTTTTACATTTTATAACCTTTATTTACCCAGGCAAGCAAGTAAGAACAAATTCTGATTTTATTTATTGTCAAAAGTATGCATAATGTGTTAATTCCACAACAAGAGATATGTAATGTTAATTACCTGAAATTATTCAATTTTTTGCGGGGGGGAACCCTGCATATATCTGTATCGGTTGATATCGGTATCGGAAATTAAGAGTTGGACAATATCGGTATATCGGTATCGGTAAAAAAGCCAATATCGAGCATCCCTGTTTTTGCAGACAATACAAATGTATATTGCTCAGGAAGTAATTTAAAGGAACTTCTGTTTGATATTGAAAGTGAGCTGGAAATTCTCAACTTGGTTTGATGTTAATAAATTGTCTCTCAATAAAAAACATAAAAACTAAATGTATGGTTTTTGGTAATCGAAAAGAAATAGAGGGGGATATTGAGTTAAAAATCTGTGATGTAGTTATTGAGCAGAAATTAACATGGAAACAACATATTAACTATTCAGGGGAAAATGTCTAAGTCAGTAGCAATCCTACATGTAAGGAAATATTAAACTATAAGGCCTTGTACACCATTTACTGCTCACTTATACTTCCCTATTATCTTACTGTGTGGAAGTATAGGGGGTCGACATTTAAAAAGACTAAATCCAATAGTCTTACAGCAAAAGCGGGCCATTCGGAATTACTATGACCACACAAATCCACTTTTTTCATGTTATGAAATTTTATGATTTGGTTTATTATAAAATTATGCAAATAATGTACAGAGCTAAAGCAAAGTTACTCCCGGACGGTGTGCAAAGATTTTTTTCAATACATGAAAGAAAATATGATTTGAGAGACATTTGTAAATTTACTGTTCAAAAAGCTAAGAAAGGGATTAAAAGGAGATGTATTTCTATTGTTGGGGTTAATTTGTGGAACAATGCTGATATACATTGAAGAATGAGTCATTCGCTTTTGGTTAAGAATATAGGACAGGCGCATGTTACTGTAAGCATTGTGCTTCAGTCTGCACCTTTTCAGTCACTGCCAAATCAAAGATTGTTGAATGATTGTGCATATATTGTATTGTGTGTGATGATGACTGAATAAAACTACTACAAGTTACAGCCACTACTATCAACTAGGTGAGTCACCAACCACATCCCTTTCTCCGTCCAGTCCTTGTTATAAACTGATTTGATTTTAACCGTAATATAATATATAACCCTAGTATCTGTTATTCCATATTACTCTCTGTGATCTCTAGTCCTTGGCCACGGCCGTAGCCAGGGTTTAGAAATTAGGGAGGTCCATTTATTTTTTTGGCCCAGACCGGCCCACCATAATCGGTCGGACACCACCCACCAGTACACCATCCTTACGGTCCCCTTAAATATGCGTACCTACTGTACTATTCCCCCAAACCACTACAAAGCTGGGTAGTAAGTGCCATGGACAAGTGGACCATGTACTCACTCGCTCTTGGCTGAATCTTGTTTTGGGTGGTGATGTAAAAACACCTGCATCCTGCTACTTTGCCCATCGTGCAGGCTCAGGATGGGCAAAGTAGTCTATAGCCTGTTCATCCCTGTCTCGCTCCTCCACAACCTGGCTTGACTAGCCATAAGGAGAGAGAGATGATTACAATTAACTGGTACATTCAGGTCCAGAATTGTTGGAATTCCCTGACAAAGATGTGCAAAAAGCTGTACAATTTAAGCAATACCATACTGTTCCATCTTATTTCATTTGATACTAACTACTCAGTTCATACAGATTTCAAGTATTCAAATATCAATGATGAATATTGCATAAGGTTTACACAGTTAATAGATCACCTTTTTGTTTTATATTCATGTTCAGAGAGGAGTGATAGTTAGATATTTGTATGTGTGATTTATATAGCAATTAAATCAATGGTGTGCTTGTTTGTTTGGGGAGTTTGACCTACAGTTAATGTGCCTACCATGTGAAGGTGCATGCTCAATGGACAGCACAAAAACGTTGTGTAGGTGGAGACTAGAGCTACCACAGATAGTAATAAGTTATAAGAGTAAGTAATCCATACCATATATATCCTAATAGTTACCTTATTACCATACTTGGCTGAAAATAAACTTTGCTGCCTGTTGTGAATGTGTTTTTCCCTGTAGGCTAATACATAAGTAGGCACACATTTTTGCAGTTGAGCAAACATTTGCAGTTGAGTAGACTATATGTGCTGTGTTTTTATTAAGGCTGTCAAATATATCGCGTTAATATCGCGTTAACTCCCGATTCTATTAATGCCACTAATTTTTTTAACTCAAGATTAACTAAAAAAAAAAAAAAAAAAAAATTTTTTTTTTTTTTACTAGACTTCACTCAGGTGTATTATTGATGCTCTCATTGATACTATGTTTGTTTCTGAAGTGTGTGTGTGTGTGTGTGTGTGTGTGTGTGTGTGTGTGTGTGTGTGTGTGTGTGTGTGTGTGTGAGATATAGAGAGAGAGGGGGGTGAGAGAGATGAGGAAGGGGCAAAAGAGAAAAAGAGCTGGGAGAGTGTGTGTGAGGGAGAGAGGGGGGTGTGTGATTAATCAGCCCTTGTGTGTGTGAATGTAACAAGTTCCTAACGTTTTCTTTCCCCTATTATTTCATGCACACTTTATTCATTGTTTTAAATTATTATTTTCTTTTAAGTTATTTTGTGCATCACTCTGTTTTAAATTTGATGCAAATTTGCAATGCATGAGGGTCATCCTTTTGTGTTAAATGGCTGCACCAAGCAAGCATTTGTTGACTCGCATGTTGATAAGAGTATTAAAACTTGGAACTTGAAAAAGATCTGTTTTTAGGTAAAAAAATAAATAAAAATAAAAATGCGATTAATTTGCGATTAATCGCGAGTTAACTATGGACAATCATGCGATTAATCGAGTTAAATATTTTAATCGTTTGACAGCACTAGTTTTTATGTCTTCGAGGACCACCTTGGAAATAAGTGTTTTAAAGGGGCTATGCGTTATAAATGTCATTTTTCAGTCTCTAGCATTGTATTATAGTAATAGGAGTTCGTATCAATGTGTTTTTGGGCCTAAATACTATATTGACGAATTCCTCAGCTACAGCCCATCCCCTGTTTGCCTCTAGTAAATCAGGTCATGTTGATTTGACGAGCTGGGCAACGTCACAGGGCGCTGTTTATAGCGCAAGGTGATGTGATTGGCTGTGTGGTTTTACCTAATGCCCGCCTCCATTCTTGGTACCTGGAGCCGATACAACCTGGAAACAGAAATTGCCGTCACTCGCCTCAATTTCACGATGAGCAGCAAACCCCGCAGATGTAATGTTCCTGGTTGTAGAGCTACCGAGAAGTCTTTGCACAGTTTCCCCGTTGATGCCGAACTTCGCCAACAATGGAACAAGTTCCTTTTTGGTGACCCTCCAAGTTCCGTTGCAACGTCTAATACTCGGGTTTGTACTGCACATTTCTCCGCCGACGACGTCACCAATCAAGGTATTTTTGATGCTGGAGTGGTCTCCATGTTGGTGCTAACCAAAAGAGCTGTGCCTTCAATACGCGACCCGACACAAGAAATAGTAAGTAGATATGTCGTGTGAGATATGTTATCATAAATACCATCTAACGTTATAGTAACTGCTGCTCTTTATAAAGTAACGTTATAGAAAACTATTGAAGCAAGCTAGTCATAACTTCTAAATAAAAGAACACAACTAGTGAGAGGTAAACAAGGTAACGTTATATTTAGTGGCTTGTATTATATTGTAATTGATTTACGATTTGGTAACTCTTAGGCCACCACAAGTTCCAGCGGCAATGTACGCCTTTCTCCTGCTTCAAGGGACTTCAGTTGCCAGACAGACAACCCAAAGATTCGTTCTGTTGGTACACAGCTTTCTATGAAAACACTTCGTTCGCATGTCAAGAGTCAAGGTAGGTTTGTAACTCAGTGTGATGTAATGTAATAATGTGTAATAATGTGACCCAGAATTGTTTAGATTGGCCCCCTTCACCCACCGCTTTCACCCAAAGCTGTAAAGGAATGTGGATTGTTTGTATAGTGTCCCCCCCCCCCCCCCCCACCTCCAATGTAAATTACCCAGTATGGTTGTCAATATACAGTATATATACAGTATATACAGTCAAATGTATATACTCCCTTTTCTTGACTCCTTCAGTATCACAAACAGTACTGTATTTGCAAATCAAATTTAGCTCTAGTGTGGTGACCCATGTTGGCGTTACGCCAGAGCAGGTCACAATGTGTGAGTGTGTGAGTGAGTGAGTGAGTGAGTGAGCAAAGTTATCAATAAATCCCTTGTTTGACTAAACTATGTTTTGTAAATAGGTGTTCAGGCGAAAGTCGTGTCGGTCTCGGTGGGGACACAAAATACTGGATACTGGTCTAATCAACAGGGACCATCCACGTCAACACCTGTGAAGGGGTTTAGACCCAGTAAAAGACCACGACTGGAGTCTGATGACGATGACGATGGAGTGACCGACAGCTCGATCGATGTTCCAGAGCCGCCGCAGGATTCCACTTTCAACATTGACTCTTTGATTAGCGAGCCCTCGATTCTAGCGTAAGTTAGTTGTTACAAACATCTCCATGGCCCGTAAAAATACAAAAGCTATATAGTTGTGCCGTGTTATTTATTTGTGTTTTTCTCGAGCAGGGAACCGTCAAAACCAATCTATGAGGTCCAGAAATACATCGTTTACGAAGACAGTCTACTGGAATTATTTCAACAGTGTCCGGTGTGCAATGCTCAATGTCATATCACCAAAACTACGCGAGGGACCTTCTTGGCTGTCTCCCAAGTTTGCCCCGGTTGTAAATACAGCCGTAAATGGGCGAGTCAGCCTCTCATCGGCATCACACCAGCTGGAAATATTCAGCTTTCTGCAGCAGTATTTTTCACTGGCTCATCTTTCACCCAAATGGAGAAGGTATTTGATTTGATTGATTTGATTGACAAGTCAGATATACATTATGTTTTTGTTTGTGATTCACACGTGCATATTAACAAAGCGTTATTCATTTATTCTTTTAGGTCCTAAATGCGTTACACGTCTCCACAATAAAGTACAGAGCGTTTCGGGAACACGCCAAGAAGTTCTTGGAACCTGCTGTTCTAAGTTTGTGGACCAAGGACCAAGACGTTACCCTCGCCAGATTAAGCGAGAAAGAAAGCGTGATAATCGGCGGTGACATGCGAGCCGATAGTCCAGGTTAGAAAAAGCTCCCCAATGACAAATTCCTACTTTATGAATACATTTTTAATATTGCACTACATTGATTGAAATTGTTATTATTATTTTCAACAGGCCACAGTGCTAAGTACGGAAGTTACTCTGTGATGGAACTCGCCACCAATCATGTCATAGACGTCCAACTAATTCAGGTAATTAACAAGTCTGAAGAGACACTGCACCCTTCATTGTGCTCAAACGAACACAAAGCTCTCGGTCTTGAATCTTGAATCGCTGTAGGTGTGAAGTGGTCTGGCTGGCTGTGTGTGTGAGCGGGGTGTGAAGTGGTCTGGCTGGCTGTGTGTGTGAGCGGGGGTTAGGAAATGTTAATTGTGGAATTTTGAAAAGGCTATTTCATTGATCTTCCCTTCCTTGTTCCAGAGCAATGAGGTGGGAGGCAGCTACCATATGGAACTGGAGGGCTTGAGGAGAAGCCTCGCTCTTCTGGACGCCAAATCCGTGACCTTGGACTGTATTGTCACAGACCGTCACCCGCAGATCCAAAAGTACCTGAGAGATCACGACATCAAACACTTCTACGATGTGTGGCACGTGGCCAAAGGTATGTCGAAAGGCATCCCACATTCAATTCCACCCCTCCTACCAACCCCCCCCCCCCCCCCCCACCCACCCAACCAGTACTGTAATTGCAAATCTGGTATGTCAAAAAATGTAGATGTAGCAGTACTGTCTATCTGTATGTCATGTATGTCATACGACTGTTATGTAATGTTATGTTATGTTATGTAATTCAAGGTCTGTCTAAGAAGCTTGACAAAATTGCACAGGCGAAAGACTGCAAGGTCATAAAAAAGTGGCGCCTGCACATTTCAAACCACCTCTACTGGACAGCTGCCACGTCGAAGTCTGCCGATGAGAGGGTTGCTAGGTGGAAGTCATGTCTCAATCACATGATGAATGTACATGAACACGACGAAGAACCACTCTATCCGCGTTGTCTTCATGCTGACCGTGTATCAAGAGATAGTAGCAAGTGGGTTAAACCTGGTATGTCTGTCTGTCTTTCATCATGAATATATACTCAAAATATTTATTTATGTCCTCATTCTAGATTGGTGTGATTTACAAATGTATACTTGCTTGAATAATTCTAATCTACTGTAATATACTCTAATGAAATATCTGAATGCAATTTCTTTTTTACTTTAGACTCAAAACCGGCCCACCAGCTCGAGAAGGTTTTGCTAAACACAAGGATCATCAAAGATGTCGCCAAATTGAGTCCACACCATCAAACGTCTTCATTGGAGTCCTATCACAGTGTGATTTTACGTTTTGCCCCAAAAAACGTGGTTTTTTCGTACATAGGAATGCTTTGCAGGTATTTTATATTGTGTACAAATGACTAATTATGGACTCCTGATTTGTCAAATAACTCATTATGTTGCATTAGATAACCTCAGATCAACTACAAATATATTGCTTGTGCTTATTGAAATTTTCCTTTCAGACTATACCTAGCTGCCATGCATTTCAATGAAAACTCAAATCGCCAGCAAGCCATAAACGCTTCTGGAGAGCCGGCGTACAAGATGAGTTTTCCAAAGGCCAAAAAAGGTGGACACACAATAAAACCAAGGAAAATCCCAGCGACATTCAGTAAGTAAAAATATCAACATTTATTATTGCACACACATGACCTATATAAATAGAAAAATATTTCCACTTACAGTGGAATACAATAAATTGAATAAATAATAACCTTTTTAACATGACAAAACAAATAACAATTTCTCATTTACAGACTATGTCAACCAGCTGATGGCGCTCCTGTTTGACTCCGTCCTTCGTGACCCCCAACAATATATCCAGGTGGTAGAGGCGATTGCCATCCCAGAACCTTTGTGCGCACAGTTCGACAGGCCTTCCATGGAAGAAGCGGTTGCCGGCTATGTGTCATGATTCAATCCTGTACCGGTCTGAAGCCAGTATAGACACCATCAACATCCGGAAATTCTGTGCGGATTCGAACCACGACACAGGATGGGATTACTACTCTCACTCTGCGGCCTAAGTAGCCGAAGCACCACGCGACAAAGCATCTGTACGCGATATATCTGAAACGGCTGAAGAAAATCAAGTATTATATTTATGCACAAATAAAATAAAAAAAAAAGCTGGGAAATAACCATTTGTCATGTCATGTCATTGGACAGTAGCAAGCATTGATTATATGTGATGTGCAATAAGGATTAGATTGTGTTTGCAAGAAAGATTAGTATAGTCTGAGAGATGCAAGATGGAGAAACACCTGTAAAAAAATATATAAATCTGTAATAAATATTATTTACTTATTGATTCCGCTTTCTGGTATCCGGCCAAAATCTGCCTTGTAGATATTAGTTGCCATTTGGATGGTATAGGGGTTGAAGCACACTGGATCCAATCCCGGATGATCAACCATGCACAGTAGTCCAGTTGGTTCCTGGTTAATTCGACGTCTGACCTATATATATAGAAAATTAAATCGTTAGCCATATGCATGGTTTTCAGTGCTACCAAGATGCAAGTTTGTGTTACTACTTTACCTGTGGAACTTCCATGCAGCATACATTCTCAGTCTCTGTTGGCATCCGTTCACAATTTCCGCACGTGCACCTAGTAGATTTGAGGGTGAATGAAATTATCAATCAATGGAGGCCAGAGAAAGACTTTCGTCTTGTTTACATCAGGGTCCCCCAATTTCAATCGTCATGGTAACATATAGATAGACAGTACTGCTACATCTCTATATTTATGACATACTATATTTCTATTGCTACAGTATTGCTCAATACCAACAACTGTTATGATGGAGGCCAGAGAAAGACTTTCGTCTTGTTTACATCAGGGTCCCCCAATTTCAATCGTCATGGTAACATATAGATAGACAGTACTGCTACTGTACATCTCTATATTTATGACATACTATATTTCTATTGCTACAGTATTGCTCAATACCAACAACTGTTATGATGGAGGCCAGAGAAAGACTTTCGTCTTGTTTACATCAGGGTCCCCCAATTTCAATCGTCAAGTACAGTTAGTGTCAGTCAGTACAATCAGTCACACTGTTCACAGAAGCAACAGTCAATCATCTTTATCTTTCAGTCACACTGTTCACAGAAGCAACAGTCAGTCATCTTTATCTTTCAGTCACACTGTTCACAGAAGCAACAGTCAATCATCTTTATCTTTCAGTCACACTGTTCACAGAAGCAACAGTCAATCATCTTTATCTTTCAGTCACACTGTTCACAGAAGCAACAGTCAGTCATCTTTATCTTTCAGTCACACTGTTCACAGAAGCAACAGTCAATCATCTTTATCTTTCAGTCACACTGTTCACAGAAGCAACAGTCTCCGAGCAGAGACTCTCATCGGGACAGAGTGTGTGTTTTCGACGGGCCGCGCGCGACAGAAGTACACAACTATTATATAACAGTAAGTAACTAATAGTGCAATTAATCAACTTACCAATCGGAAACAATGTAACGTAAGCCTCGATCGCTGTTGTTTGGGGGTTAGTGTCAGTACAATCTAACGTTAGTGAGTGTGTGTTTTCGACGGGCCGCGCGCGACAGAAGTACACAACTATTATATAACAGTAAGTAACTAATAGTGCAATTAATCAACTTACCAATCGGAAACGATGTAACGTAAGCCTCGATCGCTGTTGTTTGGGGGTTAGTGTCAGTACAATCTAACGTTAGTGAGTGTGTGTTTTCGACGGGCCGCGCGCGACAGAAGTACACAACTATTATATAACAGTAAGTAACTAATAGTGCAATTAATCAACTTACCAATCGGAAACGATGTAATGTAAGCCTCGCTGTAGCAAATCGCCTTCTTCTTCTTCTTCGGGATCAAACTGTGGGTCGCTCTCTGGATCCCAAACATAATGTACAGCCATGTTGTATTAGTTAGTAAAATCGGTATATGTTTTTGCGTGTCGAAATAAAAACCTGAAACCTAAGACCTCAGACCTCTACCTGGATGGAATGACGGGGAGATGGGCGGAGCTATTTGGTGGGTGGCTGTCACTCAAAGTGTGGGTGGAGCCAAGCCAAATAATAGCCTGATTTCATGAGGCTGAAAAATGCTGGTTTTGAGTACAAGATTAGAAATATAAAACAATGATTATTTTTGGAATAAAAATTACACATGTGTTACATAGACTCACAGGAAGTGTGTAAAGTTGCCCAAATAGTGCTAGGAATAGCACTGCATGACACCTTTAATGAATGCTTTTAGGTGATATCCTCAGGAATACGAAATTGGTCAAGATCATTTGTTTTTATGATGTGTTTTTAATTTCCAAATACAAATCTAATCAAATCAAAAAAGCAGTTTTTGCAGTTGAGCCACAGGTGTTGTATATTATACAGCCTTTTCATGCATCTTTATCAAGGGAACCCTTATCCTAATGATTTTTTAAATAATATTATGATGATACGATATGGACCTAGTAGTTGGGTCATCTGTGGCACTTCGTTTCTCAATGGATTTGTCATCTAGGAGGGTTAATAAACAAATGTAGCCGGGTGTATTAAAAAAAAAAAAAAAAAAAGGCAGGGACCATTTTTGAGAGACCAAAATCCAAAATGGCTGCCGTGGAAGTTAACTTTTTAATGGTTTGACCTACAATGATGCACAATACATGGTACCAGCCCCCTCTCAGTCATGTACCACCCAGCCCCCTCTCAGTCATGTACCAGCCTCCTCTCAGTCATGTATACCAGCCCCTCTCAGTCCTGTATACCAGCCCCCTCTCTCTGTCATGTACCAGCCTCCTCTCAGTCATGTATACCAGCCCCCTCTCAGTCATGTATACCAGCCCCCTCTCAGTCATGTACCAGCCCCCTCTCAGTCATGTACCAGCCCCCTCTCAGTCATGTACCAGCCCCCTCTCAGTCATGTATACCAGCCCCCTCTCAGTCATGTACCACAGCCCCCTCTCAGTCATGTACCACAGCCCCATCTCAGTCATGTACCAGCCCCCCTGTCATGTACCAGCCCCCTCTCAGTCATGTACCAGCCCCCTCTCAGTCATGTACCAGCCCCCTCTCAGTCATGTATACCAGCCCCCTCTCAGTCATGTACCACAGCCCCCTCTCAGTCATGTACCACAGCCCCATCTCAGTCATGTACCAGCCCCCCTGTCATCTACCAGCCCCCTCTCAGTCATGTACCACAGCCCCCTCTCTGTCATATACCAGCCCCCTCTCAGTCATCTACCAGCCCCCTCTCAGTCATGTACCAGCCCCCTCTCAGTCCTGTATACCAGCCCTCTCTCAGTCATGTACCAGCCCCCTCTCAGTCATGTACCAGCCCCCTCTCAGTCATGTACCAGGCCCCTCTCAGTCATGTACCACAGCCCCCTCTCAGTCATGTACCACAGCCCCCTCTCAGTAATGTACCACAGCCCCCTCTCAGTCATGTACCACAGCCCCATCTCAGTCATGTACCAGCCCCCTCTCAGTCATGTACCACAGCCCCCTCTCAGTCATGTACCACAGCCCCCTCTCAGTCATGTACCACAGCCCCATCTCAGTCATGTACCACAGCCCCGGCCCTCTCAGTCATGTACCTGCACGACTGGTGGGGGGGTGCTTAGTAAGAGATGTGATTGGGCCAGCCCAGTGTCAGTCAGTACCAATGGGCCGCTGTCCCAGCCTAGTAGTGGGCCGGTCGTTGACCAAACTTAAAAAATATATATTAAAAAAAAGAATGTATATATATTTTTTTTATATAGTTACAAATAGTTACCGAGGTCCAGACCTCGGTGAGCTGGCTACGGCCATGTCCTTGGCCTCGCGCGATCGCAGCTCACATCGCGTTTATTATTCGCGTTTCCATGGTGCATGAAGGTGGGACGTAGGTTTGTACTCCCGCGAGATCACTCCCGTCCTGCTCCCGCGATTCAATAAAAAGAAAATTACGGAGTCAGTGGCCAATCAGATCGCAGAACGCGAACTGCAAGTTTGTTGGTAAAAGACTACACGCGTCCCGTATACTCGAAGTCAACTTCCTGTCTGTTTAACTTTCTGTCTAAGTGCATCATGTTTATGGCTTGGGGGAAACCAGGAACACGGATATGCTGCGTAAAGAAGCACCCGTCTTCAAGGCCTTCAGTAGATTTTCTGATCTGCACGGTTTCAGCCAGCTAATCACCCAACCCACAAGGGTATGTGATTCGACACAAACCACCATTGACCTCATTTTGACCTCTGACAAGTCCATGATCTCCAATAAAGGGGTGATGGCATGCAGGTTAAGTGATCATTATATGATTTTCTGTACCCGCAAAAAGCTAAAACAGAAGGCCGGCTGTCACAAAACGGTCACATCTAGAGACCTCAAAACTTACTCTAGAGAGGCCTTTAACCTAGAACTGGGGAGCTTGGACTGGTCAGATGAACTCAGTGGTACACAGGTTGAAGAAACATGGCTTGGATTCAAAACAAAATTCACAGCAATACTCAACAACATGGCACCCATAAGAACCACCAGGGTTAAAAATCGCGCTGAGCCATGGATGCACACTGAAATACTGGCCGCTATGAAAACCAGAGACAAAAAATGCTCTGAACTTCATAAAAGTCAGACAAAGCTTTCCAAAAGCTCAAACAGTGAACTCCAAGCCCACGTGGTTGAACAAAAAATTCAAAGAAACAGACTAAGAAATGACGTAAACACCATGATCAAAACCACAAAAAGAAATTTCATCAACGACAAAACTGAGGAAAACAAAAACAAACCCCGCAAACTTTGGAAATTACTCAATAACCAACTAGGCTGCAGTAAAAAACTTAAAACCAGATTCTCAAACATAAACATAAAGACGGACAACACGCTCATCACAGACAAGCTGGATGTAGCCAATTACTTAAACATCTTCTTCACAAACATAGCCACAACACTGGTAAACAAACTACCCTCCCACTCAGGGCATTATGGGGTAGAACACATAGTAGCATACTACAAAAACCTAGGGGTCCACAAAGACTACTTCAAACTTGAAATGGTAACTGTTCTGAAGGATCAGATTAAACCGAATATATATATTTATTTATATATATATATTTAATTGTATTTGTATATCCCCTGATATCCCTTGTATATTCCTTGTACAATATGCATTGAATATCCCTTCTAGTCTACTGAACATCCCATAATAGTCTCCATTCTACCATTGGACGAGACCTTGGTGCCAGGTCGCCATACCCCTCAGACCAGGTTCAATCGTACCGCTCAACATGTATGGACAAGTCCTAGTTCCGCGTAGGAATATGTCTACCGCACCACTAATGGTACTATTTGTTCATAGTGCGTATATATACTGCGCTATTAAAGTAGAGCTTTCTTTTAGTCCAGTTCCTTACCCTCCAACAGAGTGACAGACGCAAAAGCCTCCCCGCGAACCACGTGTGGGCAGTAAGGCCAATTCGGCCCAGTATCGGCATTGAGACATCGTGTATATTAATATTTGAATAGTCATATTTGGCACTATATCGTCGAGTTGGACGTATTCTATTAAGCTAATAATAGTCTATTCATATGTAGTGCCTCGTGCGGTAAGAGTTCTATAGTAATCAGCACCCCCATCGTTTCGGGCATCAGCTGGACGCTTATCCAGGGTGGTTGACCCCACGTGAAGCTGCACCCGAGGAGCTCCAGGCCAAAGAGCGAGTGGACCTGTATATTGGATTATTCTACCGACGACGGCTAGCCTTCCCCGGCTTGGATTATGCTTTGAGTACTTTGATTATTCTATGGATAAAGGCCAACACTGCGGTGTGTTGGAAATACCCCCCCCGGAGAGGACGACAGGTGAGAAGACGCTCTACACGACGAGGTCGCCTCACGTCTCTCCATCGTGGACCGGAGGACGCCGGCCACAGAGAGTCCAACTGCTTTCATCTGTGGATCGAGGATCGCTGGGCACCGGGTCGCACGACTGTGGGCTCTCCCAGGATACCCTCGGCCAGACGGGATACAGCCAGACTCTACCCCCCCCCTCCAGCTGTCCTACAAGCAGTCGGAACCTTCCCCTAGTGTATCCAGCTATATAATCATTCAAGTATCATTGCTATTGTTCCCTAAATATTCCAGGTTGTATATTTGCTTCCTGCGCAATCAGAGATTGGACATTCGATATTGATCTACCTACGAATACTCATTTGCCATAAAAGTGCATACTATTTCAAATCATAAATGTAATTAAGTGATCGTTGTACATACCTTTTGCTATGTATTATTATTAAACGCAGACTTTCGACTTGGTACATTAGTGTTGGATCCGTTTCATCAGGTGGGAGTGTTTATCATAATTATTTATACCTAGTACTGGGTGGCCAGAGTCTAAAGTACAAGAGGTAGTGGTAGTAAGTATCATATCTAACAATACAGTCAGGGAATTGTACCCCTCAGTTACAATTGGTCCTTCGAGCCGGAGGGTAATCAGTGTAATATTAATATAGTGTTATTAATATTAAAATGGCCTATGATGAACACTCCACGAAACGATCCTCCTAACCAACAACGCCCGCGGCGCAAACGACAGCTCCCTTAGTACCTAGAGGCTTACGCTGTCAGTCAACAACCTAGTCTTCTACCAACAGTAAACGCGGTAAAACTAGAAAGTAAAATTATGTCTAACCCTAACGACCAGGCTACCCCGACCATAGAGGCCCCTATGGGTTCTAACGTAACTGACCCAGCTCACGGTGGGGACCAGGGGGAACCAGACATGACTTTACACCCCGCCAATACCGAAGAAGTAGTCCCCGACGAGTCCCGGGAGGAAGACAACACTACCGAGAGAGAACTCGGCACGGAAGAAGATGAGGAGAGCACCGTGGAGATAGAGCTCCAAGACTCCGCACGGAGTACCCCAAGGGACGGCTCCCCTATACAACCGTCTTCTCCCAGCGAGGCAGAGAGGACACTACAGCAGGCATTCCTCGTCAGCCTGAAAGCCTCTACTGAACGCGATAGACTCCAGGGTGAACGCGATCGATTGCAGATACAGCAACAGAGCGAAGAAGAGCACATACGCCTGGAAATAAGACGCATTCAGATGGAAGAGAATATGGCAAGAGACCGGGCCGACGCCCAGCGCGCCGCCACCGGTGCCCAGAGAGAATCGGATCTCACCAAGCGCGAAGCCGAGCGCGACAGAGCACAAGCGCAACTAATAGAACAGCTGATCAGAAGGACAACACCCCCTCCCTCCACCAGAGGCTCCAGGAACTCGTCTAGACATCACTCCAGGGCGGCATCCCCTAGCCGAGTAAGCGACCCTGAACTTGACCAACAGACGAGGTTTATACCCCCCGCAGACCCCCTTCCCCAACCGGTCCAAGCGAGACCCAGCCACCGGGAAGGAGCAGCATACACTGCGGAGAGGCTAAATCAGAGACTACAAGCCCTGGATGACCTAACGGAAGACGAAGAGGAAGAGGAGGAGAACCACGCCCGACGACAGCACAGTACTCTACCGGACCAGGAGGTCCAGTACAGCCCAGGCTATACCCCCGCGGAGCTGCGCTACAGACCCCCGACGCTATTCACGGGTGAGCACGACGCACGACCCGCACCGAGGAACAGCACCTGGACCAGCGGGCCATGGTACACAGCCGGTACCAGCCCACGCCAAGGAGCAGGAGGAGACTCGCCTAGGAGGCCTCTCCCCCAACGCTCGCCGGTGTATCAACAATCCGCGTCATACATTGGCACACCTATGGTACCAGACTTCACCCAGGAGAACCGGGCCCAGTATACGGAGCTCCGCATGTGTCTGGAGACAATGTTGGTGGATGTCATTGATGAACGCCATAAATACGCGATACTACTGAAGCATTTAAAGGTACCCCGCGCGCACAACATAGCGCTCGCCTACGCCACTTCCACGACCCCATACACCGCAGCGCTGGTAGCGTTGGACCAGAGATATGGACGTATATGGGATTACGTGATCCAGGAGATCAGGCACATCGACCGCCTACCCCCAGCAACAGACAATCGAGCACTGGACGACCTGTCCATCAGAGTGCAGTCCCTAGTAGGGATGCTGGGAGCGCAGAGGGAAAAGGGTAGGCATGAACTATACGCCAACTCAAATGTAGAGAGGATCTTGGAGAAGCTACCGCCCGCCCGACAGGAGCGCTTTAGGCGGCAGCGAGACCACCGAGACCCTAATGGCCCCGAACCGAACCTCCTCGATCTAGCCGACTTCCTGGCGAGAGAAGTCAGCAGCTTACGGCTAGATACATTCGGACGGAGCACCCCTGGCTCCAGAGAAGGAACCAGGAGACTAAATGATGGAAGAAGATCGGTGACTGTCATGCACCAATCGGAGTCAGTGCCAAGCAGTAGGAGCCACAGTACCCCCTCAAGAAAGGAGAAGTGGAAGATAGTGTGCCCCTACTGTGAGAAAGAACACTGGCTGTCACAATGTGACTCATTCCCCAAGATGAATGCGGAGGAAGCGAGTCAATGGATAAAGTCCAACAGACGCTGTTTTCGCTGTGCGCGATCACACATGGCAGCCGAATGCCGCTTAAAGAAAAGGTGCAGTCGGTGCGATGGAGCCCATCTGGACATACTCCACGACAGTAACAGACGGCGGCCTCCACCCGCACCATCAAGCAGCAAAGTAAGCGTCATGTACATCGACCCCGCCAGCAGCAGCGGAGCCAGAGTGCTCTTAAAGGTAGTCCGTGTGACATTGAGCTACCAGAATAAAGTCATGGACACTTACGCCGTCCTTGATGACGGGTCAGAGAAGACCCTTCTGCTCGCGTCCGCTGCGGCCCAGCTAGGGCTGCGGGGGAGCGAAAACCAAATGACAATTCGGACAATAAGAAGAGATTTGAAAACGATAAAGGGCAAGAATGTCTCATTCTCTATCGCAGCAAGCGGCCAGCCTGAGCGACGGTACAGGATTACAGACGCTTTCACCAGCCAAGAAATAGGACTCTCGCGGTACACATACCCCGTAGCCAAGCTGATGGAGAAATATGTACATCTACGCAAGCTACCGATCCCACTCATAGACGGTGCTACCCCGACACTGTTGATAGGCTCCGACCATGCAGACCTCATTGTCCCGATAGACCGGGTTCATACCGGACCCAGAGGCTGTCCTGCAGCAGTCGAGACCCGCCTAGGATGGACTCTCCAAGGCCCACTCGCCAAATCTCTCAACCGAACCACAGCCACTAGCTGTCTCCACTCCCGAGTCACAGAGGGAGACACCGCACTCCTGCAGCATGTAGAGAGGCTATGGACCTTAGAACAAATGCCCTTTAAGAACGAAAAGAAAGACATTCGCTCTAAAGACGACATCTACGCCATTAACCTCCTCGAGACGGGAACAAAGAGAGTCCCAGTCAGCGGCGTGTTGAGATACGCCACGCCACTCCTGCGGCGGGAAGGGATGCCTACCTTTCACGCAAAGAAAGACGCCACAGAGCGGTACCTACTAAACACAGAGCGGCGCTTAGCCAAGGACCCCGCCCAAGAAAGTGTATACCGCGCTGAGATTGAGAAGCTCATCACAGCGGGACACGTCACAAAGATTGACATTAAAGAGGCCGACCAGACGACTGAATCGTGGTACGTGCCCCACCACAAGGTTCATCACAACGGCAAAGACCGCATCGTGTTTAACTGCAGCTACCAGATCGGATCCCACAATCTGAATAAAGAACTATTGCCCGGTCCTACACTCGGCCCCTCCCTACTAGGCGTACTACTCCGCTTCCGCCAGGACAAGGTGGCTATCAGCGGGGATATCAAAGGGATGTTCCTGCAGGTGAGATTAGTAGAGGAGGACAAGCCCCTGTTGCGGTTCCTATGGAGAGAGAGGCCAGGAGATGAGCACCCAGCCATCTACCAATGGGAAGTCCTCCCTTTCGGAACTACATGCAGCCCATGCTGTGCTACATTTGCACTACAGAGACATGTCGCAGAGGACCCAGCAGCGGACGAAGAGGTCCGACACAGTGTGAAGAACAGCTTCTACGTAGATAACTGTCTACAAAGCGTTTCGACCCAGGAAGAAGCCGAGGCTCTCCTACTTAAACTCCGCGCCTCTCTGATCAAAGGCGGCTTTGATCTCAGGCAGTGGGCCAGCAGCGATCCGCACGTACTGCGCAGCCTCTCCTCCGAGGACAAGGCAGCGAGCAGCGAGACCTGGATGGCCACAATCCCAGGAGAAGCCCAAGAGATGACACTAGGACTAGTGTGGCGCTTCAAAACAGATTCGCTCCACTATAGACACAAACCCCTGACCACGGAGCAGGGAAGGTCGACGGCAATACCGACCACCAGACGGAGTGTGTACAGAACACTCGCCCGACAATATGACCCGTTAGGATGTATACTACCGTACACCACCAGGGCAAAGATGATTGTACGAGCATTGTGGGACAAGGACCAGGGCTGGGACGACCCCATTCCCGCACACCTTGCATCCACCTGGAGAGAGTGGGAGATGGAACTCCACTCACTCCCAGGCGTTAATATACGCCGAAGCTACTTCCCACCCACGGTGAGGCCAGAGACATGTAAAATGGATTTACACGTCTTCAGTGATGCCTCCGAGGTCGCCTACGGATCAGTAGCCTACTTGCGGGCCCAAGAAGAGGGGGGAGAGATCTACACAGCATTCATCCTCGCCCGCTCGAGAATAGCCCCACGCAAGCAACAGTCTATCCCACGTCTAGAGCTCTGCGCAGCCCTCGCAGGAGCGCATCTAGCCACGCTCATCCAACGTGAGCTCACCATTCCGGTGCATAGAACAATCCTGTGGTCAGATTCCACGACAGTACTCGCCTGGATCAAATCGGATTCATGCAAATACAAAGTCTTCGTGGGAGTCAGAGTCACTGAGATTCAAGAGTTAACCGGAGAGTTAACCGGAGAAGCAAACTGGCGCTATGTTGATACAAAACACAACCCAGCTGACGTCATCACCCGGGGAATGTCCCTAGATGACTTAACCCGTCATAACATCTACAGTGACGGACCAGCATTCCTCAAGCTCCCGGAAGGAGATTGGCCCACGCCCACCCCGAGGGAAGCAAGTGACGAGGAGGCTGAGAATAAGAAACCCATGTTCTGTGGATTGAGCACTGTTGTCTCCGCAGACCCCAACATAGACGATTGCATTACCATAGAGAGTGCGCAGCAACGGACATTCCTGCGGCACCACCCAGAGATTAAGTCCCCCGCTGATATGTCAGCAGCAGACTACGAGGAAGCAGAACTGCTTCTACTGCAACGAGCCCAGAGAGACTCGTTCCCCGATGAACTAGACTGTCTACAGGGAGGAAAGCCCGTCCCATCAGACAGCAGATTGATTCATCTGGCCCCCGAGAGTGACACACATACCCTCATCAGAGTGGGTGGTCGCCTGCGGAGAGCCCCCAATTTACCGGATGACATTAAGTACCCGATCGTATTGAACAGCCGACACAAGGTCACAGAGCTGATTATAAAGAAATACGACGAGGATGTACACCACGCAGGAGCAGAGAGAGTCTTCGCGGAAATCAGACGTCGTTACTGGATACTTCAAGGAAGAGAGGCGGTGCGACGCTTCCAGCGAACCTGTCTAGACTGCCGAAAGTGGCGCGCGCAGCCCAGCATACCACGGATGGCTGACCTACCTCCATGTCGCCTCCGACTCGGCGACAAGCCATTCCACTCAACAGGCATGGACTGTTTTGGCCCGCTGCACATAAAGAAAGGAAGAGGCACCGAGAAGCGGTGGGGTATTGTATTCAAATGCATGACCACCAGAGCGATACATATCGAGCTCCTTCCGACCATGAGCGCAGACTCATTCCTTATGGCCTTCCGAAGATTCACATCACGGAAAGGAAAACCGTCTACATTATTGTCCGATCACGGGACAAACTTCAAAGGCGGAGAAAGAGAGCTGAGGGAGAGCTTCCAAGCTATGGGCCCAGAACTTAAGACCCACCTCGCTCCAGCCCAGATTGACTTCCAATTCAACCCCCCAAACGCACCCCACTTCGGTGGAACTTGGGAACGAGAAGTACGTTCTATAAAGACAGCCCTGTACGCAGTACTTGGGGCCCAGACTGTGGCGGAAGAAGTCCTAATGACAGTCCTCACGGAGATTGAGGGAGTATTGAACTCAAAGCCCCTCGGTTACGTCTCCAGTGATGTAGCAGATGTCGACCCAGTCACCCCCAACACCCTCCTGATGGGGCGGCTAGATCCCGCGTTACCCCAGACAATGTACCGGCCTGAAGAAGCGAACGGCCGACGAATGTGGAGGTACAGCCAAGTATTAGCCGACAAGTTTTGGAGCAGTTTCCTACTGCACTACCTACCGTCTCTACAGACCCGCCAGAAGTGGGTAAAAGAGAGAGACAATTTGACGGAAGGAACAGTCGTCATGATTATTGACCAGTCACTACCCAGAGCTATGTGGCCGGCTGGCCGCGTAAGCAAAGTGATCACCGGTGCCGATGGCAAGGTCCGAGCAGCTGAAGTACTCGTCCAGGGGCGCATTTACACCCGTCCTGTGGCGAGGCTCATAGAACTGCCCCGACTCCCAGACACAGTCGATGATGGCCATGACCCTATGACTTTGTGAGTTGACTGACCCTTGCAGCGAGCCCTTGAGTGGTAGACAGTGCGGTTAATCTGTCTCTGCTTAACTAATTGGGTTGGGACCAATTAGGGGGCGGCTGTTCTGAAGGATCAGATTAAACCGAATATATATATTTATTTATATATATATATTTAATTGTATTTGTATATCCCCTGATATCCCTTGTATATTCCTTGTACAATATGCATTGAATATCCCTTCTAGTCTACTGAACATCCCATAATAGTCTCCATTCTACCATTGGACGAGACCTTGGTGCCAGGTCGCCATACCCCTCAGACCAGGTTCAATCGTACCGCTCAACATGTATGGACAAGTCCTAGTTCCGCGTAGGAATATGTCTACCGCACCACTAATGGTACTATTTGTTCATAGTGCGTATATATACTGCGCTATTAAAGTAGAGCTTTCTTTTAGTCCAGTTCCTTACCCTCCAACAGAGTGACAGACGCAAAAGCCTCCCCACGAACCACGTGTGGGCAGTAAGGCCAATTCGGCCCAGTATCGGCATTGAGACATCGTGTATATTAATATTTGAATAGTCATATTTGGCACTATATCGTCGAGTTGGACGTATTCTATTAAGCTAATAATAGTCTATTCATATGTAGTGCCTCGTGCGGTAAGAGTTCTATAGTAATCAGCACCCCCATCGTTTCGGGCATCAGCTGGACGCTTATCCAGGGTGGTTGACCCCACGTGAAGCTGCACCCGATGAGCTCCAGGCCAAAGAGCGAGTGGACCTGTATATTGGATTATTCTACCGACGACGGCTAGCCTTCCCCGGCTTGGATTATGCTTTGAGTACTTTGATTATTCTATGGATAAAGGCCAACACTGCGGTGTGTTGGAAATACCCCCCCCGGAGAGGACGACAGGTGAGAAGACGCTCTACACGACGAGGTCGCCTCACGTCTCTCCATCGTGGACCGGAGGACGCCGGCCACAGAGAGTCCAACTGCTTTCATCTGTGGATCGAGGATCGCTGGGCACCGGGTCGCACGACTGTGGGCTCTCCCAGGATACCCTCGGCCAGACGGGATACAGCCAGACTCTACCCCCCCCCTCCAGCTGTCCTACAAGCAGTCGGAACCTTCCCCTAGTGTATCCAGCTATATAATCATTCAAGTATCATTGCTATTGTTCCCTAAATATTCCAGGTTGTATATTTGCTTCCTGCGCAATCAGAGATTGGACATTCGATATTGATCTACCTACGAATACTCATTTGCCATAAAAGTGCATACTATTTCAAATCATAAATGTAATTAAGTGATCGTTGTACATACCTTTTGCTATGTATTATTATTAAAAGCAGACTTTCGACTTGGTACATTTGTGTTGGATCCGTTTCATCAGGTGGGAGTGTTTATCATAATTATTTATACCTAGTACTGGGTGGCCAGAGTCTAAAGTACAAGAGGTAGTGGTAGTAAGTATCATATCTAACAATACAGTCAGGGAATTGTACCCCTCAGTTACAGTAACAACCGATGAGGTACTCAAAAAATTTAGCGCCCTCCAACCTAACAAGGCCACTGGCCATGACAACATCCCCTCCAAATTCCTCAGAGACGCAGCAGCCGCCATCACCCCAGTCATCACTCACATAATAAACCTCTCTATAAAACAGGGACACGTCCCCAAGGACTTCAAAATTGCGAGAGTGACCCCTCTGCACAAAAAGGGCAGCAAATTAGACCCAGGCAACTACCGCCCTGTTTCTATTCTTTTTTTATGACTTATACTTTATTGCATATTTTTTCTTTTTGCACACAGTACTTCAGGACAATACAATGAATGACATATTTTGCATCAGCATGGGTCAGTCCTGAAGGACAACATAGACACCTGGACCCCTAACGTCTAGGTTACACTGATACCCCCCATATGGGGGGGAAGACAGAAAAAAAAATAAAAATAAAAAATAAAGACATTAGAATAAGTAAACCTAAACAAACGAAAAATTCTACCATAACAAAAAATAAATAAAAAATAAAAAATAGAAAGATAAATTAGACTAAGCCGAGAATATAATGGAAAGTAGTACCAAAACAGAAAGGAAACACCAAACGAAAAAATAAATCTACATTAAAACATAGAGCCATTCTTGTCTACATAAACATGGTGCATTTGTCAGGTATTCTATACTCATGTGTATCGTCGCTGTCTTGGACAAGTGTGCCCCTCCTCCTTTTATAGTAAGTGAAATTGCAAATATTTCCCCCATTTGCTAATATATTTGTCTCCTTTCTCTCCTAAACTAAAAGATATTTTCTCATAGGCAGCTACCCTACCCAGTTCTCCACTCCACTCTCGGAATGACGGGCCTTCTGGTGCCTTCCAGCCTCTCATTATGATCTGTTTGCCTATCATTATACTAGTCTGTATCCAATCAGCTAGGGGCTTTGCGATATGGCTAAGACTGCGGGGATCCCCCAGGATATATAAACCAGAACAGAAATCATACTCCGTCCCTGTGACCTCTGTGATGTAGTCATGTATGTTACTCCAGAAGTCTCCGATTTTCGGACATGACCAGAGTGCATGGACTAGGTCCCCCTCCCCTGTGTGACATTTCCAGCAATCTGGGTTCTCTTTCAGGCCCAGTCTATACATTTTAGAGGGGGTCCAATAAATGCGGTGGAAGATCTTGAATTGTATTAGCCTTGTTCTAATATCCCTGGACACCTGTTTGGGGATCCCCGAGATTATATCCCAGTCCTCTTGCTCAAATGTGACCCCTAGATCCTTTTCCCAGACTATTTTGAGAGCAGAGGATATCCCACTGCCCTCCCTGTCGATAAACATGGAATAGTAGACCGAGGCCTCATGTCCCAACCCAGAAATAGCCAAAATCTTTTTCAGCAGGTCTGTACCCTGGGGGAGGGTCTGTGGCGAGCCAAATGTGCCTATGAGAAGATGCCTCAATTGTAAATATCTCCAAAATTGATTGTTGGCCAGCTGATATTGTTGAATCAGTTTTTCAAAAGATTTTAATGCATCGTCTTCATAGAGGTCCCCCAGGGTGAGGATGCCTTTGTCTATCCATTCCTTCCACATAAAGGGGGATCTGCATATACACAATTTTGGGTTGGCCCATAAGCCTGCTGACAGGCTTAAATGGGGGTTGATATGAAAGATGCGAGACACCTTCTTCCATACGGCCTGTATGTGAGAGATAATAGGGTGAGTTCGGGCAGTTGGTGGTAATTTAGCTGTAATATACGACAGTGGGGGCAGCCGTGTGTATACCGACTGCTCCATTATGTACCATGGAGGCGCTCTCTCAGGGGGCAGGGCCCACTGTGTCATATGTCTGAAACTGTAAGCATAATGATATAGTAATAATTTGGGGAGACCCAGGCCACCTCTGTCCACAGGCTGTTGTAGTTTACCAATACGCATCCTGGGTCTTTTACCGTTCCACAGGAATGTGTTGCATATTCTATCAAATTGTTTAAAATACTTGCTAGGTATTGCTATCGGCAGTGACTGGAGGAGGTAGTTTACTCTGGGAATGCAGTTCATCTTAAGAACATTAACCTTGCCCCATAGTGACAAGAAAAGGGGAGCCCATCTCTCCACATCCGCTGAGATTTTGCCTAGTAGTGGGTCAAAGTTGACACTAACAATGTCGTTTACTTGCTTGGGGAAAAGAATCCCTAGGTACCGAATACCCTTTTCAGGCCACTGAAAGGAGCCATCTTTAAATAGTGATTTGGGGCAGTAGGACGTTAGGGGAAGAGCCTCCGACTTCGACCAATTAACCTTATACCCTGAAAATCTTGAGAACGTATCTATTGTCTTGAGTAGTGCGGGTACAGCATTGCCTGGGTCTGTAACAAAAAGCAAAATGTCATCTGCATAAAGCATAAGTTTTTGGGCCGTGCCCCCCACTGTAACTCCAGGGAAACTTGGGTCCTTACGTATAGCTGCTGCCAGGGGCTCAAGCGCTAAACAGAAGAGCAAAGGAGAAAGGGGTGACCCTTGGCGTGTCCCGCGGCCTAGTTTGAAATATGAGGAGATTATCCCATTTGTTTGCACCGCTGCCTCCGGTTGGTTATACAACAACTTCACCCATTTTATAAAGGTCTGACCGAAACCAAACGCCTCCAGGGTTGAAAATAAGTACTCCCATTCTACGCTGTCAAACGCCTTTTCCGCGTCCAGTGAGATGGCGGCCGTTGGTTCATTATCGCTACTGACTGCCCACATTACATTGATAAGGCGTCTGACGTTATCAGACGAATTTCTTTTGCGAATAAACCCAACTTGGTCAGGATGCACCAGGGAGGATATTACTCCATCCAAACGGTTTGCCAATATTTTGGAAAGCACTTTTACATCCTGGGAAATCAGGGAAATTGGACGATAATTCTTGCACTCGGAGGGTTCCTTATCTTTTTTCAATATTAAAGATATCAAGGCCTGTGATAGGGTGGGGGGTAAATAGCCTCTATCCAAAGCTTCAATATACATACTCTGCAGTAGAGGTGTCAACTCTGTTGAGAAGCATTTAAAGAACTCAGCTGTAAGACCATCAGGCCCCGGCGCTTTACCGGACGGCAATTTCCTAATAACCTCTGCTATTTCATCTTCCGTTATTGGGGCGTCTAAATACTCACGTTGAGCCGCGTCTAATGTAGGGAGATCCAGCCCGCTAAAAAATAAAGGAATTTCCTGCTGTGTCGCCTTGGAAGAGGAAGTGTAAAGACCCATGTAGTATTCTTTGAAAGTATTGTTAATATCGCTAGCCTTAGTCACGACGGCTCCCCCCTGTACCTGAATAGCCGAAATAGTGGATGATGACTCCTTGTGTTTAATATACCTGGCCAGCAACTTCCCGGCTTTGTCCCCCGATTCAAAGTAATTCTGCCTGGCCCTAAACAATCCAAACTCGACCTTCTGCGAAAGGATACAGTTATACTCATATTTTAATTGAGTTACAAGCCTTAAGTTATTTGGTGATATTTTTTGTTTGAGCTGACGCTCCGCAACCAGCAGCATTTTTTCTAAATCGCCCATTTTTTTGGCGTTCTGCTTTTTCTTATATGATGCATATTGAATTACGTGACCCCTCACAAAAGCCTTCAGAGCTTCCCAAGCAACCCCTGCTGATGGCGCAGAAGGAACATTTGTCTCTATATACATATCAATCTGATTTTTCAGCATGGCTTTAAAGTCTGTATCCTGCAATAGAGATGAGTTAAATCTCCATCTAGAGGACCGCTTTGCACGGTCAATGGGGAGCAGCTCAAGGGTCACCCTTGCATGATCTGACACTATAATGTTGCCAATTGAACAGGCCAATGTAGATGGGAGCAGATCTTTAGAGATAAAAAAATAATCAAGCCTTGAGAATACACCGTGAACCGAAGAAAAAAAAGTATAGTCCCTCCCCTTAGGATTTAGAGTACGCCAAGCATCTACCAGCCCCAGGGCAGAACACATTCCTCCCACTGTGGAGGTTGATCTGGGGGGTCTAGCAGTGGTTGGTGTACTTCTATCCAGAACAGCATCCATAGTAATATTCAAGTCCCCTGCCCATATGATTGGATAGTCACCCATGTCATTTAATTTACATTCCAGGTCAGTAAAAAACATTGGGACATCCCCATTAGGAGCATATGTATTGGCTAGGATAAATACTTTCCCCTGAATCTCAGCCAAAATAATGACAATCCTCCCTTCTTCATCTTTGAGTTCTCTCAGACATTTAAATTGCAGCTGTTTGTTCACTAGTATAATGACTCCCCTACTTTGACTGGTACCGGCACTGCAGAACACGTGACCCACCCATCCCTTACATAAGCGCTTTGATTCATCCAATGACAAATGACATTCCTGCAAAAACATTATATCATACCTGGAGGATTTCAATTTATAAAGTACCTTGTTCCTCTTGATTACATTACCCAATCCATTTACATTCCATGTGGCGAGGCACAGTTTATTATTATTCTGAGCAGACATGGGCGTGTAGAATAGTAATAATGACCGATGATATACTGACAACTAAGTGAAGTATTTTTAACCATGTCGACAAACGCAGGGCTCTTGACAAAAAACAATAAAAAAAAACATGACACGCTGTAAACAAAACATAGCGTGATGAAAAAAACACAAAAGAAAAACTAAAACAAAAACACAGACAGATACGATTCTGGTCCATGATCCGTCGGTAGAGTGATTCGCTCTGAGCGCCGCCCACCCGCGGCATTGTTTTGGCAAAAGTTTGCGCACGTTTGTCATAAAGTGACATCATTCATTCTCAATGAATTAGCGAGAATCCAGCTCGTTTAACGCTAAAGGAACGCTAACGGGATATTGAAGGACAGCCGGTAGGCTAGTAAAAGGAAATGAGAAGAAATCAAAATAAAAAATAAAAATATCAACCCCGCTCATCCATAACGAGCGAATATAGAACAATTCATACCGCAAATGTCATACGTGGGGGATAAGTAGCAAGTAACCAAGTCACTGCATTGTTCAATAGTCTTGTAGGCTAGTCCCCAGTTGGCTCACAGTCAATATACTACACCTTACCGGCTAGGATGATTCCCTTTCATACCGCTGCACTCAGCTGGACCTTGAACAGGTTAGCAGCCCTCAGATAAGCTAGCGAGCTAGCCAGCCAGCTTGCTCAGCGAGCTTCGGATGAAATCCATGGCTTTCTTCGGGTTGTCAAAGCGCCTGGATCCCTCGCCGGTGTCAATTCTGAGTGTGGCCGGGCGCTGCAGTGCAAATTTAACCTGCCGTTCATGTAGGGCTTTCTTGCAGTCTTTGAAGGCATCCCTCTTAGCCTGTGTGCCCCTGGAATAGTCAGGGGAAATCATGACTCGTTTTCCATTCCATCTCAGCTCTCCCTTCTCCTGCGAGGCGCTTAGGATCTTGTCTCTATCTCCCGAGCGAAAGAATCTTGCGATCAACGTGCGGCTTCTGCTTCGGTCCTCCGGGGCGGAGCGGGGAGTCAGTCTGTGAGCACGCTCGATGTACCACCCCTTAGCGGGGGTAGTGATGCCCAGCAGCTCCGGTATGAGATTCTCGAGGAAGGTATTTGCGTCCCCTGTCTCGCTGCCCTCCGGTATCCCGACGAAGCGTAGGTTATTGCGTCTGCTTCTGTCCTCCATGTCGTCCATTTTATCACGGATAGCCTCCATCTCAGCTCTGGTAGCGGGTGGTTCAGACTGTAGCTGTTTGTCGGCGTCCTCCAGAAAGCCCAGTCTCCCCTCCACGTCACTGATCCTTGACACGAGTGATGTCAGTTTCCCTTCCATCGACATGGTGGCTTTGCGAATTTCACCCAAGCTTTGCATCTCTTTAGATATTTTCTTCAGGATTATAAAAATATTCGCTATGTCCTCCCCCGTCGAATTTGCACTTTCTTCTGTAGTAGGAGATTCATCATCGCCATCTTGGTCCACGTTGGGACCCCCCGAGCGTAAACCTTCCTTTTTAGTGGTACTCTGAGGTGGGTTTTTCTGTTTGCTCGCCATTTTCAGACTCCCAAGATGATCGCTCCTCTATGATGACTTTGTTGTGTCTATTTGCCGACTAAGGATACTGTTTTAGGATATAAATCAAGATGCCGCTGCGAGCAGCTCTCTCTCAAGCGGCCATCTTCTTCACCGCGTCACGTGACTGTTTCTATTCTTACCTCCATCTCGAAAGTCATGGAGAAAATAGTCTTCGAACAGGTCGAAAAGTACCTGGCGGAAAAAAATCTAATCTACGAATTCCAATCTGGCTTCAGAACGTCCCACAGTCCCACTCCACTGACACATGCCTCCTCTATTTGAACGACCACATCAAACAAGAGGTGGACGCGGGCAAATACTGCGGCATGGTCATGCTGGACCTACAAAAGGCCTTCAACACTGTCAATCACTCCATTCTGATTGACAAGCTAAAAGCAATTGGTTTTGATTTTGATAGCTTATCAGTGAGCTGGATGCAATCCTACCTGGAGGGGAGAGAACAGATGGTAGAGGTAAACGGTACTCTATCCCCCCCCCCTCACGGTGAGCTGTGGTGTTCCACAAGGAAGCATACTAGGACCGCTACTCTTCCTAATTTATGCAAATGACATGTCGTCAGCCTGTGACTGCAACTTGTTCCTGTTTGCAGACGACTCAGCCCTGCTGGTCTCTGACAAGAACAAGTTGCAGGTTGAAAAAACCCTCAGCTCGGAACTAGGCAAAATATGCATATGGCTCGCTGATAACAAACTATCATTACACATGGGCAAAACAGAGTCCAGCTTCTCAGTTGCAGTGGGTGACAATATTGTCACAAGGAAAGACGAAATTACCTACCTGGGTTCCATCCTAGAGGCAAATCTTTCCTGTGACAAAATGGCATCCAATGTAATAAAAAAAGTCAACCAACGAACTAGATTCTTGTACCGGATCTCCTCTCTGGTAAACAAGAATACCCTGAAGACTCTGGCAGGAGCACTCATTCAAGGGTACTACGACTATGCGTGCACCTCATGGTACCAAAGCACCTCAAAGGCGCTTAAAACAAAATTACAAACATCACAAAACAAACTGGTCAGACTACTACTTGACCTTACCCCCAGAACCCACCTCACCCCTGCCCACTTTGACAACCTAGGATGGCTTAGAGTAGACGACAGAGTACAGCAACTTGCAATGGGCCTGGTCTACAAGATACACTATACGACTAGGTACCCATGTACATGTCAAAATACTTCCCAAAGGTCAGTGAATACCACAACCACTACACCAGAGGAAGCACAACAAATCATGTTAAACCCAGATTCGGTTCAAACACGTTTCGCAATTATGCCACATCAATGTGGAACGCCCTACCCAAAGCTGTAAAGGAATGTGAATCCCTACCCACATTCAAAACCGCTCTTAAAGAGCACCCCCTGCTATTTGCATACCGCCCCAACAGGTCCACGGAGGACGCCATAGCCCATGTGCTGCACACAGCAGCATCACACCTGGACAAGAGGCAGGGGAACTATGTGAGAATGCTATTCATCGACTACAGCTCGGCATTCAATACCATAGTCCCCTCCATACTCATAGCCAAGCTCAGGGACCTGGGCTTGAACTATGACCTCTGCCAGTGGGTCTTGGACTTCCTGACTGGCAGACCCCAGGTGGTGAGAGCAGGCAACTGCACCTCCTCATCCATCACCCTCAACATAGGGGCCCCCCAGGGCTGTGTTCTGAGTCCCCTCCTCTACTCCCTGTACACACACGACTGTGTGGCTCAGCGGAGTAGCAATACAATCATCAAATTTGCTGACGACACAGTGGTGGTGGGCCTGATCTCTGCCAACGACGAGAGGGCCTACCTGGAAGAGGTCAAGGTCCTGGCGGGATGGTGCCAGGAAAACAGCCTCTCCCTGAACGTCAGGGAGAGCAGTACTCGTGTACAATAGAGAGCATCTTGACTGGTAACATCACCTCCTGGTTTGGGAATAGCACTGCACAAGACCGAAGCAGACTACAAAGAGTGACACGTTCAGCCGAACGCACAATTGGAGGGGGGCTCCCCACCCTCCAGAACATTTACAACAAGCGTTGCCAGGGCAAGGCTAAGAGAATCATTAAAGACTCCAGTCACCCGAACAACTGCCTCTTTGAACTGCTGCGGTCAGGCAAGCGATACCGGAGTCTCAAGGCGAGCACAGAAAGACTCAGAAGAAGCTTCTATCCCCAGGCCATCAGGCTGCTAAACGAACAATGAACACTACACAACAACAACCACCAAACGCACATAGCACACACATCCACACGCACACACTCACTTTAAACAAACACACTGTAGCACCCACTCCACACACTTTATAGCACACACCCACTTTAAACAAACACACTGTAGCACCCACTCCCCACACTTTATATTTATTGATGAAGGATTGCACTACAACTCGTACACCTTACTGTAAATTGTACCTAAATTGTACCTCATCCCATTTCTGCTTTGCACTATATAGTACTGTACATTAGTACACTGCATAGTATTGTATATTATATGGTAACTCAGAACATGGTACATATGTCTATACCGAACACTGTGACCTCATTTTCTTCTTCTAAATTACATGCTATACTATGTTATTTGATACTATCTTGTCTAGCACAGTCTCTGGAGCGTAACAGTAAGAAGCATTTTGTATGAAAGTATTCTGTACTTCTGTATGACAACTATTAAAGAAACTTGAAACTTGAACTTGAACTACGGGAGGCTGCAATTCGAAACTGGCCACCGTAAATGCCCAAAACCCCCACCACCTCCTAATAGACAGTCTCCTCCCCACCGCATGTATATATTCCCTCCCCGCCGTATGTATATCTCTCTCCCACCCACCCACCCCCTCCTAATGTACAGTCCCCTCCCCATCATATGTATATACTCTGTCAGGATCTAGGGGTAACAGTACTGTATATTTGAATACCGTTTATGTCACAAATGTATCAGTACTAATTACCTATATGTCCCTATGCCATGTATGTTGTGTATGTCATAAATGTCTATATGAATTGAAAATGGGGGACCCTGATGGAAACAAGACGAACGTCTTTCTCAGGTCTGCATCCCCTTAACAATTGTGTGTATTGAGCCGTACTGTATTGTACGGTACCCATTCTGCAATCTGTTAAATAAAGTTTTCATTCATTCATTCATGTGATGTATTAGGTTCGGGTTTGAACCTCTTTGATTGCCGTTGTTATTGTGACGTCACCAGGAAGGCGACAGACACAAGTTGAACGTGACAGACGTGAGCGACATGAATGGATGCAGATACGAACGAGTCAATAAAGGAATCTTATTGAACCTCGGGTTAAGCCTCGTCAATATAACATGGTGTCAGAAGTAAAATTGGAATAAGAGGATGGCGCAGTTTCAACCTCCGATGCCATTGAGTCTGCAAGGCAATCTTGCTGAAAATTGGAGGAATTGGACACAGCGCTTCGAACTATTTAGCATCGCCAGCGGCATCTCAGAAAAGTCTCAAAGTGCAGTGTGCGACGTTTCTTCATGTCGCCGGAGACACTTAGGAATTGTTAAGTGCAAGGAAAGAGCCAGAGACATTTTATATTGGCCATGCATGTCTTCACAAATTGAGGAGATGGTATCTCAGTGTGCCATATGTAATGAGAACAGGAACAACAATCAGAGAGAACCGTTGCTCCCACACCAAGTACCAGACAGACCGTGGTCAAAAGTAGGGAGTGATCTCTTTCATTATAAGGGATCTGAGTTCCTGCTGTGTGTGGACCAGGGAACAAACTTAACTTTTTGACTTACCAGCCATTTGGCTGGTAGATTTTAAAAACTACCAGCCAGGCAGATTTTTTACCGGCCAAAAATTAAAAATAGCTTTTTAGTATATCGCCATGTGTTATTATTACTATATAATACTCTCATATGCTATTTTCAATTAATATCATAAACAACATAAGGAATATTAGCATAATTTTGAGTGGACTGAAGGAATGAGTCAGCGTTAATAGTTTTAAATGCAAATAATTTATTGAAACATAGAAGTGGGGTCGGGGACACACACACTGTTTCAACTCACCCCCCCCCGCATCATATTGTAGTCTAGTCTGTCTTCAAACTTCCACTCCTCTCGAAACCTTTTTATATTTGAATATCAACATTATCTGTGCATCCTCAGTAATCCTGAGTTTACTACAATATACTCCTCTCCTGAGTCCTGACTAGTGACTTCATCGTCTTTCCAAACGCACGCACACACAGAGAAAGGGAGAGTGCCCCCCCCCCCCCCCCCCCCCCATTTCCCTTTCCCCAGTCCACACTGTCTGCTGTTCTCTATGGCTCTGCCGCTGATCAGGATTAGCTTGTTAGCTTACGCTAACATAACGTTCATTTCGGGCGATGTGGGCATAAAGGAATGGCGACGATGCAATGCATGTTAGATGCATTTGACCCGTTGTGAGAAGAAGAAAAAACCACAGACTTATTTCGGCTCGCAAAATAGGCGCACTGCTGTGTAGCTCTGCTCTCAGGGAACAAACTAAACTTTTTGACTTACCAGCCATTTGGCTGGTAGATTTTAAAAACTACCAGCCAGGCAGATTTTTTACCAGCCATTGGCGGTTGGCTGGTACTTATTTTGTTCCCTGGTGTGGACTATTTCTCAAAGTTCCCGGAAATCACAAAACTGAGAGACACTACCAGTGGCAGTGTCATTGTCGGACTGAAATCAATATTTGCCAGACATGGCATTCCTGATGTTGTCTTCACGGATAATGGTCCTCAGTATTCCAGTGCTGAGTTCAAGGACTTTGCAGAAAGCTGGGAATTCATCCACACCACGTCGAGTCCCGGTCACGCCCAGTCAAATGGGCAAGCAGAAAGAACAGTACAGACTATCAAAAATATGCTGAAGAAATCAGAAGGAAGTAATGGCGACCCCTACATATCGCTATTGGAGTATCGCAACACACCGCTGGAAGGTGTAAGACTATCACCGGCACAGTTGCTCATGGGACGGCGGCTGAAAGGAAAACTGCCTGCCTCGACATCACTGCTCACTCCAGAAGGAACTACATACGTGCGTAGGCAGTTGAGTGACAAACAGGAGAAACAAAAACTCTACTTCGACAGGCAAACAAAAAGACTGCCTGACCTACAAGCAGGAGAAAACGTCAGGGTTCAAAGAGGTGAAACATGGCAGCCGGCCGTGGTCCTGCACAAACATGACCAACCGCGTTCATATGTGGTTCGCACACCGGATGGGAGACAGTACAGGAGAAACAGAAAATACCTGAGACAAACGGAGGAGAGAACTTTTCCATCTACAAATGAACAGGATGCTTACCAGAACGTGGACTGTGACACGAGAGAAAATCTGGCAACACGCACACGTTCAGCAGAGAACACAGGTGTTGCAGACCAAACAGAGACACATGATGGACAATCTGAAACGCAGCCGTATCAGACTAGGTCTGGTAGACCAGTTAAACTACCTCTTAGATACAGAGAGTAACTGGAGTGTTTTCATATGCATGTTGTTGGAGTATTTTCATATTCAAGTTTTCGCATTAAGTGCTTTGCATTATGTCATGGTTCAAGTGGGTTTAAGTTACAGGATCCTTTAAAGTGAAAGTTGTCTGTGACTAACATTGTTATTTCATTTACAGCAGGTGGATGCTCTGAGTAAACATTTAAGTTGGGAAATGTCTGTTAAGTTTGTTTTTGGGAAATAGGACGTGTTAGCAAGAGTTCAAGCTAAACAAAGGTAGAATACTAAGTTCTGTTAAAAAAATATATATATATATGTTAAAGAGAAGGATGTGATGTATTAGGTTCGGGTTTGAACCTCTTTGATTGCCGTTGTTATTGTGACGTCACCAGGAAGGCGACAGACACAAGTTGAACGTGACAGACGTGAGCGACATGAATGGATGCAGATACGAACGAGTCAATAAAGGAATCTTATTGAACCTCAGGTTAAGCCTCGTCAATATAACAATTCACACTATACGACTAAGGTACCCATGTACATGTCAAAATACTTCCCAAAGGTCAGTGAATACCACGACCACAACACCAGAGGAAGCTCAACAAATCATGTTAAAACCAGATTCGGCTCAAACAAGGGACTAAACACGTTTCGCAATTATGCCACATCAATGTGGAACGCCCTACCCAAAGCTGTAAAGGAATGTGAATCCCTACCCACATTCAAAACCGCTCTTAAAGAGCACCTACAGGAGGCTGCAATTCGAAACTGGCCACCGTAAATGTCCAAACCCCCCGCCCCCTCCTAATAGACAGTCTCCTCCCCACCGCATGTATATATTCTCTCCCCGCCGTATATGTATTTTTTTTCTCCCACCCACCCACCCCCTCCAAATGTACAGTCTCCTCACCACCGGATGTATATTTCTCTCCCACCCACCCACCCCCTCCTAATGTACAGTCCCCTCCCCATCATATACTCTGTCAGGATCTATGAGTAAAAGTACTTTATATTTTAATACCTTATGTCACAAATGTATCAGTACTACCTATATGTCCCTATGCCATAAATGTCATGTATGTTGAGTATGTCATAAATGTCAATATGAAATGAAAATGGGGGACCCTGATGTAAACAAGACAATAGTGCCGAGAGATGGGAGTCGGAGACGGTGGCTCGAGGCGGAGCGAATAGTATTTATTGAGTACACCTACACGATACAGTACGTTACTGGAAAGCTGGAATGACTTAAATAAGAATGTTCGATGTCCTAGAATGTTCTACTATGACATCACACAAACGTTCCAGAAGGTTCGGGCGGAACTAATGTTCTAGAGTATTCCTAACAATAGTTCCGTGGGTGAATTATGTACCATTACGATCACTACAACAAACGTCTTTCTCTGGTCTGCATCCCCTTAACAATTGTGTGTATTGAGCCGTACTGTATTGTACCCATTCTGCAATCTGTTAAATAAACTTTTCATTGATTCATTCAAACATGCCACTTAGAATCACCAGAAAGGCTTTCGAAATAGTGAAATGCCATGTTGGCCTCAATATTTTAAAAACAAATTATATGAAAAGGTTATGAAATGAACAAGAATGTGCTAAAATAACTAGGCCTTAGGTAGTTACTATATGAATTGAAAATGGGGGACCCTGATGGAAACAAGACAAACGTCTTTCTCAGGTCTGCATCCCCTTAACAATTGTATGTATTGAGCCGTACTGTATTGTACCCATTCTGCAATCTGTTAAATAAAGTTTTCATTCATTCATTCATAGTTTGCAGGCTGTTAGAGCCGGAAATAGGAGCAGAAACAGGCGTTACACGATTGGCGCAGATGTCACATGACCAGAAACGTCAGTGGCCAATCAGATCGCGCAAACCGAACGCGGAAGTGCAACTCCGTTAGGGAAAATATACACGCGTCCCGCTCACGTGACACATACATGACTAGTGGGGCGGGCCTGGGTACGGAAGCCGACACAAAGCACCACAAAATGGCGGCTCCCGAAAACATCAACAACGTCGTCGATCACCACCAGTGCCCGGATTCTGACACGGAACCCGTCAAACTGTCGGACCTGCTGGACCGGGGATGGAAGCTGTTCGAAGAGGTGGACGCGACGCACGAGCCCAGCGGCTCCAGCCCTGTCCAGGCGAAGGTGAAGCGGGCTCTGCTGGCGCTGGAAGACGCGTCCAGAATGGTGGCTCAGGTCGCCCTGTTCAGTCGCAACGAAGAGATGGAGGAGCTCGCCACCGCGGACCTCAAGTACCTGCTGCTGCCGGCGCTCCTGGGGGCCCTGACCGTGAAGCAGAGCGGCCGCGAGCAGCGGCTGGAGCACGTGCGGGGGGCCCGGCTGTACTTCTACGACTTCTTGAGGAGGTGTAAAGAATACAACGTGTCCGACTTTGAACTCCCCGACAGGGCGACGAGCGAAAACTCCCCCGACTCCCCCGACGAATCAGACAGTGAATCATCCAACAAGGTAATGAAATTAAGCAATTCATACCCATGTACATGTCAAAATACTTCCCAAATGTCAGTGCATACCACGACCACAACACCAGAGGGAGTTCCACAAATCATGTTAAACCCAGAGTCGGCTCAAACAAGGGACTAAACACGTTTCGCAATTATGCCACATCAATGTGGAACGCCCTACCCACAGCTGTAAAGGAATGTGAATCACTACCCACATTCAAAACCGCTCTTAAAGAGCACCTACGGGAGGCTGCAATTAGAAACTGGCCACCGTAAAGGTGCTCCCATAGTCGAGCAGACTGTACACAGAGCAGACTCCGCGGATGTCCGCGCGGCTCTTTGAGCTTTCATAGTCCAGCAGATCTCAGCGGACGTCCGCGGTCTATTTCCTACATTTCTCGCTCCAGTTTTACTACATTTCCCACAATTCTGTCTGTTCTACTGTACTGGCAGCAGAGGGAACATTATCAGAGAGAGAGAGAGAGAGAGAGAGAGCTTCACGGGCTCATCTCTCCTCGTGCCACCAATCGCTCGCGCGGCGTCACATTAAATGCAGTTCGATGTCAACCAAAACGCCGAGCAGCGTTTTGTGTGACACCAAGTCAGCGGCGCGGATGTCCGCGCCTCAGAAAATAGGAGCGTCGCACCTGTGGGTCTGCTGTCCGCTGAGATCAAAGCTCAAGAGTCCGCGCGGACGTCCGCGGAGTCTGCTCTGTGTACAGTCTGCTGGACTATGGGAGCGCCTTAAATGTCCAAACCCCCCAACCCCTCCTAATGTACAGTCTCCACCCCACCGTATGTATATTTCTCTCCCACCAACCCACCCCCTCCTAATGTACAGTCCCCTCCCCATCATATGTATGTACTGTCAGGATCTATGGGTAACAGTACTGTATATTTGAATACCGTATATGTCACAAATGTATCAGTACTAAATACCTGTATGTCCCAATGCCATAAATGTCATGTATGTTGTCATAAATGTCAATATGAATTGAAAATGGGGGACCCTGATGTAAACAAGACTAAAGTCTTTCTCTGGTCTGCATCCCCTTAACAATTGTGTGTATTGAGCCGTACTGTATTGTACCCATTCTGCAATCTGTTAAATAAAGTTTTCATTCATTCATTCATAGAATATATTTGTATATATAACAGCTAATAAAGAAACGTATACGAAATTGTGTCTACCGTTAATGTTACTGAATGGCGACAAAAAGTAGCCTAATGTACGACAATGTTTCATCCAATCGTTGTTGTACTTTGAACAGTTTTACACGGATATCCTGATCAATTACTTAGGAGTCTCACAATAACATGAATAACAAACATGAGTAGTGATGTTTTTTTGTATTATAATTGTTTTGCCTCCTATAGCTCTCAGTCATAGCCAGACCACCAGACCTGCTCGCCATGGCGGTACAGAGGCAAGCCAAGATAGAGAGATACAGACAGAAGAAAGAGACGGAGGTGAAGCTGTCTGAGGTCAAAGCTGCCGTGGACAGCGGCCGGGCGGACGACGAGCTCGTCAGGGACTTCTACCTTCTCAACATCAGGAGATGGATCTCCGTGTCGCTGGAGGAGATCGAGAGCATCGACCAGGAGGTGGAGATTCTGAAGAGGATGGATGTGCTCAGACGGAGCTCGGCAGAGCCGTCGTCGTCCCGGTCCAAACAGCCGGCGAGACCTCCCATGAAACCCTTCATCCTCACCAAAGATGCTGCTCAGGTGAGACCGCTGTGGTGCAGAGCATCGACGTACTCTAGGCAAGGTGTAACGGAGGTACCGCAGTATATCCACAGTCACGGGTACAAGTAGTGACGTGGCTGTGGATGGTAAGCGGTACTGCAAGTAAAACTCACTCCCCAGAGGCATCCAGACCCGGAAGCAAGCAGTGAATTCACTTCTTGCTTAGTGGTCTGTGATGCCGCCCGCGATGCGGGCGTCCGGGGTTCAACTCCCACTCAGGGCGATCCCTTAACAGGGGTCGAATCGACTAAAACACAACGCAGACAAGATCACACCGGCTACATGTGGTACCGTTAGACCCGGATGCCCTGGGTGGAGTGAGTTTAGGGGGGTGAGTGTAACGGAGGTACCGCAGTATATCCACAGTCACGGGTACAAGTAGTGACGTGGCTGTGGATGGTAAGCGGTACTGCAAGTAAAACTCACTCCCCAGAGGCATCCAGACCCGGAAGCAAGCAGTGAATTCACTTCTTGCTTAGTGGTCTGTGATGCCGCCCGCGACGCGGGCGTCCGGGGTTCAACTCCCACTCAGGGCGATCCCTTAACAGGGGTCGAATCGACTAAAACACAACGCAGACAAGATCACACCGGCTACAAAGGCATGAAAGTGATTGATGTCAAATAGATTCAAAATAAAATAACAAGAGGAGCGGCTGGGTAGCGCAGTGGATTAAGCACTCGCCTACCACCACAGAGACTCTGGGATCTAATCCAGCCGTCAGCGGTACCTCCGACTTGGTCAGTCGTCCCTACGAACACAATTGGCAGTGTTAGCAGGTGGGAAGCCGGTGGGGTGTGTATCCTGGTCGTTGTAAACTGTGACTCCTACTTGTCGGTCAGGGCACCTTTTCAGCAGGGAGGGGATCTGGGGGAGATAGTGTGAACCTCTGCACGCGTTACGTTCCCCCAGTGAAACTCCTCGCCGTCGGGTGAAAAGAAGCGGCTGGCGACTCTACATGTATCGGAGGAGGCATGTGGTAGTTCTAATCTACACCCTCCCCAGGCCGACAGTGGGGCAATGCGCGCAACGACCAGGAAGGGAATTGGTATAACGACTAAATTGGGATGGGTGAAAAAATACAGAAAGCCAGAAAAATAAATAGAACATTCTTTTTTTTTAAAGAACAAAAGGATTAAAAAGCATGAAAGACAGAAAAAGGCAGAGGTGAACATGACGCTTTTTTGCCTGTTTTTGAAAGTAGTCGAAATAAGTAATAATAACTGCTAGGGATGGGTACCTTTCACATTTGAACCGATCCGGTACCCAACGGTACCTTTTTTCGGTACTTTAGTCTCAAAATTTTTTATTTACCTACCTCAGTCGTGAAAAAAAATCCAAACTTCAAATACGGTAACTACAATTTCGACCGTTTTCGGCTTGCCATTGCTCCGACTGCTTTGTTGTTGAATCAAGTCAAATCCTAGGTAAGCATATATTGTGCGTGTGAACGTTGACATGAAAAGAAAAAAGCAGGGGAGCTCCAGTAGCTCACCGCGTACCTCGGACGCTATTTCGGCGTCGGGGACAACCGTGCGCGTCACGGATCTGGGGTACACGAGTTCGACTCCCGGACTCGCCGTATTTTCTCAGTGTCTTTCCCCCGATCTATACCCCATTCAACCTGTTTCTGTCGGTCATACTTGACCAGAAAAAGCGATAAACGCTAAAAGAACCAGCTGACTGGTCAAAGTTTAAAAAAAAAGAAAAGAAAAAAGCAAAAAAAGAAGTAAAACTTTTTTTTTTCCGGTTTCTCACTTGAATCGATACTCGGTAGTACCGACCATCCCTAATAACTGCTGCTTCACCGTGTTTTGTTTGAATCCTACAGGAACAGTTAGCAGACAGCTTTCTGACACTCTTAATAGGTCCAGGGGGTAGGGATGGGAATCGAAAACCGGTTCCCATTGGGAACCGGTTCCTAATTGGCCGATGCCTGGAACCGTGTGGCTCCTGTGACTTTCGATTCCCTTATCGCTGCCTACAGTTGCGCAATAACGTTACGTTAGCATGGCCATGGCAGACTCTATTTGATTCCTTAAGGGCTCGAAATTGCCTGGGTTTTGGTAATATGCTCCCGAAATGCTCCCGCTGTTTGGCTACTTCTATGTGCAGTGAAAACTACTTGAATGCTTTAGAGCCTAGTCATTGATTTAGATCAGGGTGAGCTAAAATTTGCCGCGGAGCTAACGTGAGCTAACGTGAGCTAACGCTATTTAATCAAGCTCACAAAGAGAGATAAACAGCTGACAGCGGAGAGTACAGGTACAAATACAATAAAACAGCAGGTGGGGGCTGTTGTGTAAACCTTGTACTCTTTAGTTCACATATAATGAGAGACGTGAGTGCTTGTTTACATGTCTGTAAACCAGGAAGTACAGTGGTGCAACATACAAATGTGTCCGTGTAGCAACACAAGCCAATACATAAAGGACAGGGGCCCGGGGAGGGAGCTCTCTCTGTGTGTGTGTGTGTGTGTGTGTGTGTGTGTGTGTGTGTGTGAGAGATAGTGTGAGTGAGTGAGAGACAGAAGTCAGAGGAATAACAACCTGTTATTCAATAGATTAAATTAGTTTAAGAATAAAAAAATAAATACATTTTAAGAGAATCTCAAATACATTATTTTATTTAAGTGTAGGCTATAGTTAATGTTTTATTTTTTACAGTTTTTGTATTTTTCTGACATGGGGGCTCAACAATAAATGACAATCAGAAATGTCAAGTTGCATGTTGTTATTCTAACCAGCTTAGACCCCGACGCTCTGCATCTTCTGGCCGCCTCAGACCTACTCCTATCCGAGCTCCGGGAGGGTCATCAAAGAGAAGTCGCCTATTCTCAGTCCTTGCCCCACAATGGTGGAATGAACTACCCACCCCAGTTAGGACAGCCGAAACCCATCCAATCTTTCGCCGTCGACTAAAGACGCACTTCTTCAACCATTATCTGAATAAAAAAAAATATATCTAACCCTAACTAACCGTACTGTCATGCACTTGTCCTAATAAACTAACCTACACTGTAGCACTCAACACTTTGATGAACATTGTTGCTCAGCTGATAGAGTTGTGCCCTTCCTGATGGCTTGTCGTACAGAACTTGTAAGTCGCTTTGGATAAAAGCGTCAGCTAAATGACTAAATGTAGTTCTGTTGCATTTCCAATTTATTTATTTAAATTATAAATTGATCAGGTATCGATAAGGGAATCGATAAAGAATCTAATCGATAAGCAGAATCGATAATGGAATCGTATCGATAAAATCCTATCAATTCCCATCCCTACCAGGGGGTTCATAGGGTGGAAGCAAATCAGAGATTTATGTTGGCCTTTAACCATTAAGTGATTCATAGACAATTCTATGACACACGATAGCCAATTCAGAGACCTGAGAACTGGTGTTATATAATCATCTTTCTTAGCCTTTGTTGAACTCAAACATCATTCTACCGAGTTACATCAATCTACTGAGTTACATCATTCTACTGAGTTACACCAGACCAGTTGATTCTGATCTTGGTGAATGTGTATATTTATTCATCTTTCATTATTTTTGTAACCCGTGTTCCTCAGGCCCGGGTCTTTGGCGCCGGCTACCCGAGCCTCCCCACCATGACAGTGGACGACTGGTACGAGCAGCACCGGATGCGCGGGGCGCTGCCCGACCAGGGCATCCCCCAGAGAGTGGCGACCGAGGAGGAGCAGGAGGAGGACTTCGAGGCGGATGAGCGGGACAGGGAGGAGAAGGAGAAGCGGTTGGAGCAGGACGACGAGGAGGCCTTGCAGAAAGCTAGGGACTGGGACGAGTGGAAGGAGACTCACCAGCGGGGCTACGGGAACCGCCACAACATGGGCTGACGGAGCCTCTGGGCGGTGGGCAGGCCCGGGTTCAATTCACGTTCAGTCGACGGGCGGCGGTGTTAAAGGGATACTTGACCCGTCTTCAGAGGCCTTTTTACGAGTTGATAAAAACCGGGAGTCATTTCAGTCGGTCCTAAAAAAGAAAAAAAGCACATAGCACCAGTGTTTTGGTTTTGGAGATATTCACAGGAGGAATTCTTAATTTCTTAGCATTCGTTATGTATGTAGCACCTTCCAAATAGCTTGCTAGATTCTGTCTTGTGCGAGCAACGCATGCGGGCGACGTAGAACACAACACAAAGAGTGCGCTGCAGGCGTGTAAACATGCCCATGTGCTTCAAATTGATTGGTCTATATACTATCTTCCTCGAAATCTTAACACGCTAACGGCCTGTCAATCAAAAGAGACCGAAAGTGCAACTTAACACTGATGGAGCACAAGAGCAAAGAAAGCAACAAAAATGGAAATGGCAACGTTTATATGAGGCTTGTTAGACTATAGAACAACAATAGAAAACTGTCTATTTGGGTGGAAATGTGAATATAAACAACGTTTACGACAACTCCATTGGACACCTTGTTAAATGTGATCCTTTTCCCCCCCTCACACAGACATTTTGAAAACCCCATTGAATTCACTAGGGTTGCTAACAAATGCTAATAGTTTCTACTTCCTACTATAAAAGCATAAAAACAAAAAAAAACTACTGGTGCCAGTTCTCTTTGGATGGACTGAGATGTTCTTAAATGGGAGTATCTATTTCATACTCGTCATCCACCATGTTTGATATGTTTTAATCCTCCGTCCTGCCCTGCGGAGATGTTAGCCCACTAGCTAGCGTTTGCACTGACATCAGTTACCGGACATCAGAGCTGACGGCTACCAAGCTAGCTAACGTTTGATTAAAGAGCATAGTGTTACTGAGCAGTAGACTCAACGTTTGCTAGTCGTTACAAGTCGTCATGTACGATTTCACGCGTTCCACGATGACTCACTCCTAGTAACGAAGGGAGCCTGAGGCCGCGGGGGAGGGGGAGACCCAAAGACGTCAAACGAGGCAGGAAGAAGAAGACATCTTTATATCTTTTTCCGCGTGGCGAGTTTTTTGGGATAGCGCTGGGCTTTCCATTCACTTCCTGTACTAACGATAAACCATTCTTTCATTCTCAGGTTATTATTACTTGTTAAAGGGCCACTTCACCTAGAAACGGTGCTGATTTATTTTGCACATAATCTCACACGCGTCCAAAAAGTTGTTTTGCACACGTTCATTTAGTTTGACGGTTTTTGAGAGTGAATGAGTTTGTATGTGGCCACCAGCGATGTCATCAGGGACATGGGAGTCCTTGTGTTGTGTTAATTACAGCTCAATGAAATTATGTAGATTAAGAAATGGCAATACCGTGTCTTATAGGGACTGCTACCTTATGTCATTGAGCTGTAAGTAACAGTAAAGAGATTAAGAGATTATGTGCAAAATAAATCAGCATCGTGCCCCGTGGGGGGGGGGGGGGGGGACAAACCCAGCAAGGATCAGTACAATACCTGATAAGTGTGCGTTTTAATGTCTGCTAATTGTGACGTGGCAACTTTTACAGCAATACTCCCTTTTAAGCGACACCTTGATAGGAGTTGAACAGTCAACCCCCAACAGTGGCTGACCAGGGATCTGCTGCTAACCGACACTTAGTCTTATCACACAGTGCTCCATGATAACAATAATAAGGATGAATTACTTCTACTAAATATATATCACCATAAGCACTAACCGATAAGCGCCACTCAACCCTTTATCACTCCCAAAACAACCAATCCACTGGGTTTTTCGAACGTCGTGAAATTGAACCGTTACGTAACTATACAATTTTTCGACGCGGTTCTCAAAAAGAGAGGTGATTGGAGTAAGGGTTCCCGGAGTGGACAATATTGATGGTTGACTGTTCACCCGCTCCTAATAGAGGTCTGAAAACACTCTGCCCGGGTGAAATACTTAAGGAAGGCTTTCATGGTTGTAGTATGTCATTATCGAGGATGTACGTTATTTATTTTGGCTCCACATCGATCGATGACCTTTATCGCTAAGTTGCACCTATAGATGTATAAGTTGTGGCTGTGTATGTTGTGGCTGTATATGTTGTGGCTGTATATCCGTGGGCGCCGCGCCCCGCTGACCTGCTGCTGTTCTGGACTGCAAACAAAACCACAAGTTTCCGGATCATTGAGAACGTTGGGGTCGCACAGAAGACTCCCGGAGCTCTGTCCCGACGTGTGAATTATTGAACCTTGAGAGCCTTCCCCCTGTGATTGGTTGAATCCGAACCCATCTCTTTTGAACAGTTACTCCTTAGATATGTCCTTGGTCGTATGTCGATGCTCTTTGAGCAAATTCTCTATGTGAAATCCTGTATCTTAAAGGAACACCCCACGATTTTGATGAGTGGTTTCGATGTCATTCTGGCCTCGATGCGAGTTCATATCAGACCTTTATTCAATAAGCTTTTCCATTGTAGAGATATTTGGTAGCCATTTTGTGTCGTCGCTTCCATAGGTTTCCAGTGTGTCTGAGAATGGACTGTTTATATAAATGGATTGCATTGATAAAGAGCTTTTCAAACCCAAAGCGCTTCATAACCTAATGCCCATTCATTTACTCACACATTCACCCATTCACAGACCAACGGCGGAGGCAAACCATGCAAGGTTGCTAAGGCTGAGACGATATGCCATTTGGAAGAATCGATAAATCGGGACGAAATTACTACTATCGATATAATAATAAAAAAAAGTTTAACACTTTGACTGCCATGAAACGTCTTTTCACGTCATTGCTGGCCATGCTCAAGTTGCCGGGGGACGCTGTACAGCGTCCTTATATCAATATTTCAAAAATCTGCGATCGGATTCATATCTCCCCTCCGCTGGCCTGAGATCCACCAGCAGGACCCACTGAGCTCTCTGGCGGTTCAGGAGCGCCATCTGGTGGCCGATCGGCGCAATCGCCAAACAGGATGTTGAATAGAGGTTGTCCTAGACGACCGTAGTACTTCCGGCGCTCGCTATAGGTCCCGCGACTCTGGCTCGTCACACTACACAGTGATCGATTGCCAATAACTCGATAAACAACATGATTTGGACGTATATACCATTATACAAGCTGGAGATGGACCGGGTAAATTTACATCCCATAATGATAAGATTTCAACTCGACGATGATCGCCCAACGGCGCGCGGAGACTGGGGTGAGTTTCAGCGTGTAACGTTACCCTCTTCGATACTAACTGCTATTATCAACATTTGACCTACATTAGATGATTGGTATAACGCTTCCCACGGAATTATAAACGCCCCCTAGCCCATCCGGTCAACATCAGATGACGTGTAGTAACTTCTAGAAGTACGTCTAGTTGGAATTTTTTATATTGCGCTGATTGCCATAAAACTGTATTGCATCATCAATATAATGCATTTGGGGCTATAGATCACGTTCTGGAGAAAGCTGCAGAAAGAGATGAAAACATACTTATACATTAGACCATACTTTACTATGAATATGTGAATGAAAAAGTTTAACGTTGCTACACAATGAACAATACATATAGGACTTTGAATGGGCCCTAATAATGGCAATGTAGCAATAGAATTTAAAAAGTTATAGCCATGCAAAGAAGGGGTACTTCTCCATAGACAAATAGAGCCGGCAACCTATGGTATATCATTAATTTAACCCAAGGCAACCAAAGTGTTAAAATACTTTTTTCTTAAAGAAAAAATTATTTAACGTTATTTTTGTGTGTGTCACATGCACTCGCTGTAGTTTTTGCGATGCTGTAGTTGGCCCACGACACACGAACCAATGTTAAATAATATTTATTTTTATTTTTTAAGAAAAAGGTATTTTAAACTTTTTTCTTTTTTCACATGCAAAAAATCTATTTCACGCAGTTATATATGTATTGTTCAGGGTGTAGCAACGTTAAACTTTTTCATTCACATATTCATACTAAAATATGGTCTAAAGTATAAGTATGTTTTTATCGTTTTCTGCAGCTTTCTTCAGAACGTGATTTATAGCCCCAAATGCATTATATTGATGATCAAATACAGTTTGGTAGGAATCTGTGCGAGATAAAAAGTTTCAACTGGACGTGGTTCTAGAAGTTTCTACGCATCATCTGATGATGACCGGATGGGCGGGGGATCGTTTATAATTCCGCGTTATATCATTCATCTAGTGTGGGTCATATGTTCATCAGATCAGTTAGTATAGAATACGTTAGAAAATAACGCTGAATCTTACCGTGGCTTCCTCGCGCCGCTGGCAGATGAGCGTGGAACAGATTTTTTTCTATTATGGGATGTAGAAATGCCCGATCCATTTCCAGGTTGTATAATAGTATATACGTCCAAATAACGTTGTTTATTGAGTTAGGGCGAGCAATCTATTATCCAGTGTTTCAAGATGGAGTCGCGGGAGCTATAGCGAGTGGTCGGACCACATATGGATGAGTACTACCGGTTCAAAGGTTAATTTCCGGCTGGCGATCTGCCGATCGGCCACCAGATGGCGCTCTTGAACCGCTAGAGAGTTGAGTGGAGCTTTGCACTGTGTCCCAGGGCTCCGGAAAGGAAATATGATTTCGATGACAGATTTTTAAAATATTGACATCAAAGACGAGTTACGGCGTCTTCGGCAGAATGAGCATGGCTAGGAATGACGTCTTAACACGTCATCGGCGATTATAGTGTTAACTACAACAAGCAATGCTGTTTGTTATTTAAGATGAGGTCGGACTCGGCACTGACAGATTTGTGTTCATTATGCTGCTTTTATAAAGCCTCAAATGACTGCTTACAATATACAATTTTGGCTGGTAGCTCTCGGGCTAGGTGGTAAATAAAAAAAGTAGATCTTGGTTCAAAAAAGGTTGGCCACCCCTGCTTTAAATGAACACGCCAACATTTTGGGAAATTAGCTTACCGTCTTCTCCAGAGAGAGACAATAAGATAGATACCAGTTTCCTCTCTGTGCGTTCAGTAGAAAGCTATCTGGCTGCATGTTAGCCTAGCACAATGAATGGAAGCGGACAGTGAATGAATGAATGAAAACTTTATTAACAGATTGCAGAATGGGTACAGTACAGCTCAATACATACAATTGTTAAGGGGATGCAGACCAGAGAAAGACTTTTGTCTTGTTTACATCAGGGTCCCCCATTTTCAATTCATTGTAACATATATGACATACATGACATACAGATAGACAGTACTGCTACATCTATACATTTATGACATACCAGATTTGCAAATACAGTACTGTTTGTGATACGAAAAGAGTCCAGAAAAAAAAGTATATACATTTGACATAGAAACTGTACATTGGAGGAGGGTGGGTAGGTGGGGGGGACTGTACATTGGAGGTGGTGGGGCGGGGGTTGGATATGAGTGGGGGGGGGGTGGGTAGGAGTGGGGGGGGGGGGGGGGTTGGGTAGAAGTGGTGGGTGGGGGATACTGTATCACTGTACAAGCAAAACTGTACATTGGAATATTGACAAGACCATACTTGGTAATTTACTGTACATTGGAGGGGGTTGTGTTAGGACATTTACAGGGGCCAGTTTCGAATTGCAGTCTCCCGTAGGCTGTATATCTCCCGAAGGGTAGCCTTTGCGAGAGTTGTTAGTTGGACAATGCCTAGGCTAACCGGTCATGTCCGCTTCCATTCATTGTGCTAAGCTAGGCTAACGTGCAACCAGATAGCTTTCTACTGAACGCACAGAGAGGAAACTGGTATCTATCTTCTCGTCTCTCTCTGGAGAAGACGGTAAGCTTGCAAAATGTTGGCGTGTTCCTTTAAAGGAGAGCAACGCCGCAAGCCGGCAGCTGCCTCGTTTAGTAGGGCCTCGGGTCAACAACGCGTCAGTGCTGTGGAGTGGAACTAGCAGCGCTGTGTGGATATGTCCCCTTTCTGAAGTCTGCATTTCAGGAGGTAATGACGTCGTCGATCCTGGGGTGGTGTTTTTTTTAGTTTTTTTTATTAAAGTTGGCTACTTCTCTTCTGCCAGGCGAACCCTCTAATGGTGGGGACTGGGGACACACTGTGCGCTGAAGCAGCCAGGCTCCTGCTCTTCTGGTGTGAACAGCCAGGCTCCTGCTCTCCTGGTGTGAACAGCCAGGCTCCTGCTCTCCTGGTGTGAACAGCCAGGCCCCTGCTCTTCATGGTGTGAACAGCCAGGCTCCTGCTCTCATGGTGTGAACAGCCAGGCTCCTGCTCTTCTGGTGTGAACAGCCAGGCTCCTGCTCTCATGGTGTGAACAGCCAGGCTCCTGCTCTCGTGGTGTGAACAGCAAGGCTCCTGCTCTTCTGGTGTGAACAGCCAGGCTCCTGCTCTTCTGGTGTGAACAGCCAGGCCCCTGCTTCTCATGGTGTGAACAGCCAGGCTCCTGCTCTCCTGGTGTGAACAGCCAGGCTCCTGCTCTCATGGTGTGAACAGCCAGGCTCCTGCTCTCCTGGTGTGAACAGCCAGGCTCCTGCTCTTCTGGTGTGAACAGCCAGGCTCCTGCTCTCATGGTGTGAACAGCCAGGCTCCTGCTCTCCTGGTGTGAACAGCCAGGCTCCTGCTCTTCTGGTGTGAACAGCCAGGCTCCTGCTCTCCTGGTGTGAACAGCCAGGCTCCTGCTCTTCTGGTGTGAACAGCCAGGCTCCTGCTCTCATGGTGTGAACAGTCAGGCTCCTGCTCTTCTGGTGTGAACAGCCAGGCTCCTGCTGGCCCTAGGAACAATGATGTCATTTTGACAAAGTTAAACCTGAAATCCAAACTTGGGGAAACCGTAAATATCCATGCAGTGTTGCTATTTCCAATCATTAATACTGACATTTCTACTTTCACCTACGGCTCTACTAAATTAGATGTATGTTGTTTTGCGCTGTTGCCTTCCTTTATTGAAGGACCGATGGTCTACTCCAGATTTGTAATGATGATCTGAATGATATTAAATAAGTCGGCTTTAAATATCACAATAAAATGGTTTATGATTCTATGAACTTACAAATGAAATACTTGTTTTGTTTTCCATTTTTCTTTTTTTTTAACACCAGTGATGTTTCTTTACCATAGACTAGTCGGGTTGGGTCGCATTGCCCATAATTAATTTGATTAGTATTTGTTTTAATGGAGACTTTTAGTTAAGGTTTAGTAAGTTTAGATGTTTCCTTACAAAGAGTATCATGGTATTTACAAAAATAATTCTTGTGTTTCTAGCTCAGACTCAACAGTGCACAATTAAGAAACACCAATGAATACCAGAATGGTAACAATAGTAGTAGTAGTAGTAACATAAAATAAAATATAAAATGAGGTGAGATAAAATAGTCAATTATTTACAGAAATGTCTTAGTGTATGTGCATGATAAGGTGCAGTGCAAGGGGTGTGTGTGTTGATTGAAAATTGTATTAACAGATTGCAGAATGGGTACAATACAGTACAGCTCAATACACACAATTGTTAAGGGGATGCAGACCAGAGAAAGACTTTCGTCTTGTTTACATCAGGGTCCCCCATTTTCAATTCATCATAACATATATGACATACAGGTAGACAGATAGACAGTACTGCTACATTTATGACATACCAGATTTACAAATACAGTACTGTTTTTTATACAAAAATAGTCTAAAAAAAGAGTATACATTTGACGAAGAAACCAATAGTATTAAGTAGTAGTAGTAGTACGATAAATAAAATAAAAGTAAGATACAAATAAAATTGTTAATTTCTAGAGAAAGTGGTCGCTCGATGGGTGGAGCGCTTCACTAACACCGCCACCAGGTGGCAGTAATAAAGTGTGATTTTGATCAACGCCATCAGAAGAAAAAGACACTTCCGTTTCCCCTCGGCGCAGGGCACTGTGGGACGGAGGAGTTAGTTCGCCCTCTGAGAGACACCATCACGGCGAGGCGGCGCACCAGACCCAACTACAGTTCAGTGTGAGAGGAGGTACAGTCATCTGCGTTCTCTCTCTCTCTGTCTGTCTCTCTGCTGTCTGCTTGTTGTTGTCTCTAGTACCGCGTCGCTGCTAAAGAAACAAACACGTGCAGCAGTCGAGAGACTTTACAAACAAAACGCCCACGAATGAATGAATGAATAAATAAACAAATGAATGAAATGATAATTTTCTAAGCGAGCTAAACGTCCCACACGACGAGACTGAATAAACAACAACACGGTGAATGATAAACAACAACACGTTGATTAGTTAGTTTTATTTCGTCGTGCTGCCTCTGGACCAGTCCGCCTTGTGTAACGTTAGTTATGTAACTTTTATTAAACCGCTCCAAAAACTAGCCTCATGTCCAACGAATGTGTATTTAATATTCAACAGTGTGTACCTTGTCATTCAGGTTTAAAAAGTCAATAACAATGGGTGGAAACGGGACGTGTTTGATAAACTGAACTGTTTTGAACCTAAACACGTTATTATTATTATTATTATTATTATTATTACACTCTGCAAGAACACACTTGTACCATCATGATGACGTTTCTATTGGTTAGTATTTATTAAATTATAGTGCAACTGAACGAAACAATGTTCAGGTCTGTCGACATAGTTGTGTAGCTATGTCACAACAATGGCAAGTATAATGAGGGTAACGGTTATAAAAACAATTAAGCGCCATCGACGGGTGTAATGGGGGACCCTGATGATTGTAAACAAGACGAAAGTCTTTCTCTGGTCTGCATCCCCTTAAAAATTGTGTGTATTGAGCTGTACTGTACTGTTACCAACATGCTGACAGGAGACCGGTGTAACCATGAAGTACAGTCTGGACACTGTCCCCCCTGTTACCAACACGCTGACAGGAGACATTAACCATGAAGTACAGTCTGGACACTTGTAATTTCCATGGTTCACATAGTTGACGTTATGTTCATAATGTTCAGTGAGCTTGGTAATGTTTAGTTCTGACCTATAGAGGGCGCTCTAGGTTTTACTCCTCAAGAGCAAGACACTCGGGTGATCTTGTCAAGGCACTACGGAGAAGCAGCGGGAGTATTGTTATTGTGGTAGTTCTAGCCATAACAGCAGGAATGTGTCTGTAAGCTTGAAGACGTTCATAAAGAGTCAAACCAGGAATCAATGTGTCGGAGCCTTCATTCTAAAACTTTACACTGGCGACGAGGAGTAAAAGTTATATTTTTGTATAACCATGGCTGCTGCATTACCATCGTTCCCTACTTTTGATACAAGTGACGATCACAGCTCATCTATCCGTTGGAGAAAGTGGATACAGCGTTTTGAAAATTTCATTGTTGCGTTGGATGTCAAGGATGAAACAAGACAACGTGCGATGCTTCTACATTATGCAGGGGAAGGTGTACAGGACATTTTTGATACACTGTCAGACACGGGTGACGCAAAAGACTATAAAAAAGCTAAAGATAAACTGAGTGAGTATTTTTCCCCTAAACTCAACGTCACATACGAGACTTACAAATTCAGACAAGCTATACAATTGGCTGGAGAAAGTCTCGACTCTTATCACACTAGGCTGCGACAGCTAGCAGCAACCTGTGAGTTTTCTGATATTGGAAGAGAGATCAAGACGATGATTATCCAGACGTGCACATGTAATAAGCTGCGACGTCAAGCACTACAGAAACCGGAGATGACGCTGACTGAGCTACTATCACTGGGTAGAACCATGGCACTTGCCGAGACTCAAGCATCAGGAATGGAGCAAACACGACACAGTTCGGCTCAAGGAAACATGAGGGAAGATGTTTTGGCTATGAATATGGGGAGGGGAGCTACAAATAAAAGTTTGGCACTTTTCCCCATCGTGAGGAAACACCGTGCCCAGCGAGGGGGAGAACGTGTAACACCTGCGGTAAACAAGGACATTTCTCAAAGTGCTGTTGTTCCAAACGACCACAAGGGGGCACCAGAGCACCATGGGAAAAGAGAGACCGACATGAAGTGCATTATATGCACACCAGTGACAGGGAAATCACACCAAACTCAACACATGCAGACAGAGAATCGTCTGAGGAGTATCTGTACACACTTTCTCAAACTAGATCAGACCTCCCACATGCAAACATAAAGGTTGGTGACTGCAAAATAAATGTGATGCTGGATACAGGGGCAACTGTAAATATCATTGATGAGGCAACTTACCAGAGACTGACATATAAGCCCCCACTCACCAAATGCACTGTTCCCATATTTCCCTATGGCTCTCGTAAGCCACTACCTGCCCTGGGAAAATTCACCTCGCTGGTGGAGTCCAAATCACAGTTCACAACTACAACATTCCATGTGTTACAAGGAAATAATGGCAGTTTACTCGGATATGACACTGCCAGTCAACTTGGGCTAATCAAGATTGCTAATGCCCTTCATACATCCCCAGAGCAGCAGGAACAGCTCACATCTCCACGACAACCGGTCGACAGACAGCCCACATCAGCTTGCAAACAGACAGAAGCGAATACAGTGGATGATATCCTCACTGAGTACGACGGTCTATTCCATGGATTGGGCAAGTTGGATGGGGTTCAAGTCAAGTTACACATAAATAAAGACGTTTCTACTGTCACACAACCTCATAGAAGAGTGCCGTTTCATGTGAGGAAGCGGGTGGAAGCTGAACTACAACGCCTGGAGGATCTCGATGTAATTGAAAAGGTTGATGGCCCCACTCCATGGGTTTCTCCGATAGTTGTTGTTCCAAAGCCAAAAGACCCGGAAGGTGTGCGTTTATGTGTGGACATGAGGGTACCAAATTGTGCCATCGAAAGAGAAAGACATCTCACACCCACAGTAGATGATGTGATACAGGCACTCAATGGAGCCAAGTTCTTCTCAAAGCTGGATTTAAACAGTGGATATCATCAGCTAGAACTGGATCCATCCTCACGATACATCACAACATTCTCCACTCATGTAGGGCTACGACGTTACAAGAGACTGAGCTTTGGGGTCTCGTCGGCTGCAGAGGTGTTCCAAAATGCCATTCAACAGGCCCTGGATGGCATTCCAGGAGTCATCAACCTCAGTGATGACATTCTGGTTTTTGGGGAAACCAGGGCTGCCCATGATCAAGCTCTCAGGGCAACCTTTCAGCGACTGAAAGAAAAAAACCTGACTCTCAACAAGGCCAAGTGCTCATACGCACAGACCACTCTTGACTTCTTCGGATATACATTCTCAGATGGAGGTTTCTCTCCAGATCCTAAGAAGGTTCAGGCGATTCATGATGCTGCTGCCCCGACCAATGCAAGTGAGATACGCAGTCTCCTTGGCATGGCAAACTACAGCGCCCGATTCATAAAGGATTTTGCCACCATAACTCAACCCTTGCGAGACCTGACAAGGAAATCTGCTCATTGGACGTGGACCGAAGAACACCAGAGGTCTCTTAATGAGATGAAACGCAGCCTTACTAGTGACGCTGTGATGACCTACTTTGACCCACACAAACTAACTGAACTGGTTGTTGATGCAAGCCCAGTAGGTCTTGGGGCTGTATTGGCACAAAGGAACAGTCCAAATGAGCCGGCCAGAGTGATAAGCTATGCAAGTAGAGCACTGTCCCCCATTGAACAAAAGTATTCACAGACAGAACGTGAGGCCCTTGCTATTGTCTGGGGCTGTGAACATTTTCACAAATACCTCTATGGTGCAGCCTTCACACAGTGATCACAAACCATTGGAATGGATTTTCAATAACCCCAAATCCAAACCACCTGCTCGTATAGAGCGTTGGAGCCTGCGTCTGCAACCATACAACTACACAGTCTGTTACAAGGCTGGCAAAGACAACCCGGCGGATTACATGTCGCACCACCCGGCACAGGTATCACACATCTCTCACGCTATGTCAGACGATGAAAGACAAGCTGAAGAATACATAAACTTTGTCACTGAAAATGCTGTACCCAAGGCGATGACACTGGCGGAAATTCAGGATGCAACCACAACTGATCCCACTCTACGTGAAGTAATGCGACTCATTAAAGATGACTCTTGGAGGTTGCTGTCTGACAAACGGGACTCTATTGATGGAGTTGACAGATCTGCTCTTGTGTCGTTCAAGAAAATAAAAGATGAACTGACAGTGACTGCTAATGGTGACACTGTACTGCGTGGCACAAAGATTGTCGTCCCCCACTCTTTACAAGTCAGAGCAATATCACTTGCACATGAAGGCCACCAGGGGGTGGTCAAAACTAAGAAGCTGATCAGGGAGAAAGTCTGGTTCCCTGGAATTGACAAGCAAGTGGAGGCAATGATAGCTGGCTGCATCCCATGTCAGGCTGTTGTGCCCAACCACACACAAGAACCCCTCTGCATGTCTGAACTGCCATCGTCACCATGGGAAAAGGTTAGTGTTGATTTCTGTGGTCCATTCCCCTCTGGGGATTATCTTTTGGTAGTTGTTGATGAATATTCAAGGTACCCAGAGGTTGAGATTCTTCAGTCCACGTCAGCCAGGGCCACTATCCCTAAACTCGACAAGATATTCTCAACACTGGGAATTCCACTGCAGGTCAAAACGGATAATGGCCCCCCCTTTCAGAGCTCGGAATTTGCAGATTTTGCAACATATTTGGGTTTTAAACACAGAAAGATAACTCCATTGTGGCCTCAGGCGAATGGAGAGGCAGAACGGTTCATGCGCACCTTGGAGAAGAATATACGGGCTACACATGTTGAAGGTCGTCCATGGAAACAGACTCTATATGCATTTCTACGCAACTACCGTGCCACGCCACACTGCTCCACTGGGATGGCTCCAGCTGATGTGCTGTTTGGTAGGCCTCTGAGGATCAAGCTACCCACACCTGCTGTCCACTATCAGTCTCCGACTGATGCAAAAATACGACGAGCAGATGCAATGGCGAAGGACAGGATGAAACATAATGCGGAAAGGAGGCGCCATGTGGTTCCTTTGGCTCTGAAGGCTGGTGATAGAGTTCTCTGTCGTCAAAAGAAGGAAGGGAAGCTATGCCCTGCTTACAATCCCCACCCATTAGGGGTGGACGGTATGGTCTAAAATTTATATCACGGTATAATTTGAAGCATGGACGGTAACGGTATATATCACGGTATCAGTGTTTCTGTTAGAATAATTTTGTTTGCCTGATAGGCAGGCTATATAAAGAATGACATCCTCAAGGCATGTAGATTTATAATATTTTAACTTAAAACTAGGCTACTTTTGCGTATAAAGTCATTATATTCCAAATAAAATAAGTCCAGAGTCGAGACTCCTGCTCCCATTGCAAACAGCGGGGCTGGATTTCGCTAGAAGCATATGTAGCTGCAGAGCCGCAGAGCGAATTGAATTGAATAAGAATTGAGACAAAGGTGCCACTCATCCTCAGCTTTAAGAATTGACAATTGTGTCAACAAATTGACACATGTGTCAACAAATTGACACATGTGTCAACAAATTGACACACAAAATGCTTAGAGACGATGGGGGTCAGAACGGCGCAAGGGTGGGGGGGCGCTGTTTGACGGGCCTGTGACCAGACCTGAAAGAGCCACTGGCTCTGCGGCTCTGCAGCTGCATGCTATTCGCAAATCCACTGCTGCACGCCTTCCTCCCGGCTCCCGCTGCTGCCGTCGTTATCATAACACTACACACATATCGTAATGTTTACAGCAAACTGTAGTTGATCACCAGGTATGTTTTATTAACGTAGAATAATTCATATAAGAAAAACTATAGGGAAATATCTTACCTTTCTCCACTGGTTAAAAATGCCAGGAACTGAAATTGAAACGTGCTGTGCGCCGCGGTGATATGTGTTTATTATGAAATGACAATTGCGTGTTGACACGCCCACTGCGCGAAGCCTCCTAAATAACTTTTTCCAGTTTGCACATATCTATTATCTATGACTAATTCTATCTATTTTTAGGGGCAAATGCGATTGAAATAGTCGCGCTGTGGTTACATGACGTCATTGCTATTTTAGAGCTGCTCTACCGGTTAAACGGTATAGTCAAAATCCATACCGTAGAGCAAATTAATACCGTTTATACCGTATACCGTTTATACCGTCCACCCCTACCACCCATACAAGATCATCGCGATCAAAGGCTCCATGGTGACAGCTAAACGTAACAATCATGTCATCACCAGAAACTCATCCCACTTTAAGAATTTACCTAAGGTGGATGATCACCACTCTCAATCAGCTGACATGCAAGGTGTCATAGACTGGACTGAAATAGATCCTCACTACACTGCAGAACGTTTATGCCCTGACAGCCCCAGGCCACAGCCACCTGGTCACAGGTACCCAGTGAGGGAAAGCAGAAGACCCCCATCATACCTCACTGACTTTGAATAATGTGCATAATGTAATAATGTTCCAAAATACATTGTTGAGTTCAACTAATGTGTAGTTATTGTTAAAGAAAAGAAATGTAAGGAAAGGAGGGTTGTAATGTCCATGGTTCACATAGTTGACGTTATGTTCATAATGTTCAGTGAGCTTGGTAATGTTTAGTTCTGACCTATAGAGGGCGCTCTAGGTTTTACTCCTCAAGAGCGAGACACTCGGGTGATCTTGTCAGTGCACTACGGAGAAGCAGCGGGAGTATTGTTATTGTGGTAGTTCTAGCCATAACAGCAGGAATGTGTCTGTAAGCTTGAAGACGTTCATAAAGAGTCAAACCAGGAATCAATGTGTCGGAGCCTTCATTCTAAAACTTTACAACACTGTCCCCCCTGTTACCAACACGCTGACAGGAGACATTAACCATGAAGTACAGTCTGGACACTGTCCCCCCTGTTACCAACACGCTGACAGGAGACATTAACCATGAAGTACAGTCTGGACACTGTCCCCCCTGTTACCAACACGCTGACAGGAGACATTAACCATGAAGTACAGTCTGGACACTGTCCCCCCTGTTACAAACACGCTGACAGGAGACATTAACCATGAAGTACAGTCTGGACACTGTCCCCCCTGTTACCAACACGCTGACAGGAGACATTAACCATGAAGTACAGTCTGGACACTGTCCCCCCTGTTACCAACACGCTGACAGGAGACATTAACCAGAAGTACAGTCTGGACACTGTCCCCCCTGTTACCAACACGCTGACAGGAGACATTAACCATGAAGTACAGTCTGGACACTGTCCCCCCTGTTACCAACACGCTGACAGGAGACATTAACCATGAAGTACAGTCTGGACACTGTCCCCCCTGTTACCAACACGCTGACGGGAGACATTAACCATGAAGTACAGTCTGGACACTGTCCCCCCTGTTACCAACACGCTGACAGGAGACACTGTAGGGCTGGGCGATATGGCCAAAAACGATGTCGATAATTATCGTTGATATAATGTCTGTCAAGTTTAATTAACTTCTTATGCCCGGCGGCGATGGACGGGCTATTAATAGCATAGATATATATAATAGACTTGTTTTGCTGCTGCGAATGTTGATGTCGTCATCAGTCCGCGCACGTTAGCAGTTAGCCGACAAGCGGAGTATCTCATGACAATATGTACTAAATATTACCCTAAAATACTCTCTTCCGCCCCAATATATTGAAACGACGTCCACTGTATACCCCACACTACTATAAACGTGGCCTCAGAATTCACTCCACACACATACTCGGCACGTAAATATATAAAATAGTGCCGTGCAAGCTAGTTATCCTAGCCAGCCTTGTTTACTACTAGAGTCCTACCTCTCTACCCAGAGGTGCTACCTTCACTGTCACCATCTCCTTCACTGATTGGTTGTTAGTGCGTGCTCATATCCAAGCTTGGAAAATCGATATATCGAAACTTTGCGACCACGTTTCATATTTATTTAGAGGAAATAATTTATCGCGATAGTTATCGTTATCGTTTTATCGCCCAGCCCTAGGAGACAGGTGTAACCATGAAGTACAGTCTGGACACTGTCCCACCTGTTACCAACACGCTGACAGGAGACACAGTGGCCTTGGCAACACATGTCCTTGACTACAAGTGAACTGTTCTGTTGCCCAATGGTCCTGATATATTTGCAAACCTTGGACGTGTCCATATTTGCAGAACTTTAGTGGTTTGAGGCCTGCGTGTCTGTCAGGGAGGAGGGCGAGGGGGACGTATGTGGTAATTGGTTGCCAGGCAGTGTGTGCGTGTGTTAGGGGGGCTGGGCAATTAATCGGAAAAAAATCACGATTTCGATTCATAGACCTATGCAATCTCATTTCTAAGTTATTAGGGCTGTACCGAATGTCATTTTTTAACATTCGAAGCTTCGATTGAAGTATTCGAACGAAGCTTCAAATGTCTATTAATTTTTTTATTTATTAACACTTTAAGTGCCGAAAACGTGTTTAGGCGTCTTTCCTAGCCATGCTAAAGTTGCCGAGGACGCCCTAACTCGTCTTTAATAGGGGTGGGAATCACCAGTTTCATCACGATACGATACGATATCGATTCTTTGGACAACGATACGATATTTGCCGATATCACAAAGTCTGCCATGATACGATACGATTCAATTCAGGTGCCTGCGATCAATATGAGGCGATATTATGTGCCCATTTAACACAATCAGTCACATTTAGATCAACTAAAAAAAGGCTACGGAAATATCAATTGATGTATTTATTTTTGAGCTCTTCCAGACATTTAAATGAAAAACAATCTATTGTTTTTAATACAAATAGACCTCCTGTTCACTTTTGTTTTTATATATTGAACTTTAACACACACACAGACACACACAGACACACACACACACAGTCCCCCACAGCCCCCACCCCTCCTCCTTCCAAGTCCCCTCTCTCCTCTCCTGTTCTCTCTCACGGTTAGCTGCTTAGCTTTTAAGCAGCCAACGCGACGTTCATTTAGATATTTAACGCGACGTTGGCATAAAGGAATGGCGACGATGCAACGCCTGTTATATGCATTTGACCCGTTGCGGGGAAAAAACTGCACAGACTTATATCGGCTCGCAAAATAGACTCTCTGAGTGCTTTACAGCAGACGCAAACACTGCTGTAATGTCTACACGGAGTTTCACAATACTGGGCGCCGGCGGATATGACTCGCGGGGATTTTCAAAATAAGAGTATCGCAATATGAATCGATCTTTTTACGTTGCGTCGATCCTATTTGATTATTGATAATAGATCGATATATCGATCTGGATCGATGTATTGTCCCACCCCTAGTCTTTAATATCAATATTTCAAAAATCTGTGATCGAAATCATATTATTCCTCTGCAGCCCTGAGACACAGTGCTGGCCTCCTCTCAACCCTCTAGCGGTTCAAGAGCGCCATCTGGTGGCCGATCGGCAGAAGCGCCAAACAGGAAGTCATGTGGATGAAGTGCTGATCACCCATATTACTTCCGGCCACTCTCTATAGCTCCCGCGACTCCATCTTGAAACACTCGATAATAGATCGCTCGCCCTAACTCAATAAACAACGTTATTTGGACGTATATACTATTATACAACCTGGAAATGGACCGGGTATTTCGACATCCCATAATGGAAAACTGTCTACCCCACGCTGATCGCCCAACGGCCCGCGGAGACTGGGGTGAGTTTTAGCGTGTAGTATTACCGTGTTCGACACTAACTGCTATGATGAACATTTGACCCACATTATATGAATGGTATAACATTGCCCACGGAATTATAAACGATCCCCCGCCCATCCGGTCATCATCAGATGATACGTAGAAACTTCTAGAAGCACGTCCATTTGAAATTTTTCATCTGGCACCGATCGCTACCAAACTGTATTTGATCATCAATATAATGCATTTGGGGCTATAAATCACGTTCTGGAGAAAGCTGCAGAAAGAGATGAAAACATACTTATACTTTAGATCATATTTTAGTATGAATATGTGAATGAAAAAGTTTAATGTTCATACACCCTGAACAATACATATAGGACATTGAATGGGCCCTAATAATGGCAATCTAGCAATAGAATTTAAAAAGTTATAGCCCTGCAAAGAAGGGGAACTTCTCCATAGACAAATAGAGCTGGCAAGGGATGGTAAATTATGAATTTAACCCCGGCGATCAAAGTGTTGACAAAATTTATTTTTATTTTATTTTTTAAACTAGACTTCACTCAGGTGTATTATTGATGCTCTCATTGATACTATGTTTGTTTCTGAAGTGTGTGTGTGTGTGTGAGATATAGAGAGAGAAGGGGGTGAGAGAGATGAGGAAGGGGCAAGAGAGAAAGAGAGCTGGGAGAGTGTGTGTGTGAGGGAGAGAGGGGTGTGTGATTAATCAGCCCTTGTGTGTGTGAATGTAACAAGTTCCTAACGTTTTCTTTCCCCTATTATTTCATGCACACTTTATTCATTGTTTTAAATTATTATTTTCTTAAGTTATTTTGTGCATCACTCTGTTTTAAATTTGATGCAAATTTGCAATGCATGAGGGTCATCCTTTTGTGTTAAATGGCTGCATAAAGCAAGCATTTGTTGACTCGCATGTTGATAAGAGTATTAAAACTTGGAACTTGAAAAAGATCTGTTTAAGGTAAAAAAAAAAGAAATGCGATTAATTTGCGATTAATCGCGAGTTAACTATGGACAATCATGCGATTATTATAGAGTTAAATATTTTAATCGTTTGACAGCACTAGTTTAAACAGATTGAATAGACACAAAAAAATATATATTTTTTTATTATTAAAAATTCGAATTTAGATTTTAGGGATGCCCCGATCGATCGGCCACCGATCGTTATCGGCCGATATTCAGTATAAATATGCGATCGGTGAATTCCGATAATGAGTCATATTCGCAGATCGCGGAAACTGATCAAGTGGAGATCTCACTCGCTGTCTGTCTCAGACGCACAGGACCTGCAAACTGCCGCTGCTCCCTTGCCCCGCCCGCACCTGTGTAGAGTTTGTAAACACAGAGGAGGCGGCTCCTCTGCTCGAGTCTATAGTGCATTCGACCTGAGCTAACGTTAGCTACCTAGCTATCGTTACTGTTTAAACAAAATTACCCAGTCAACTATTCACTTTTAGTAGGCATTGTCTAACGGTATTTAGCCGGCTAGCTACTGATAGCTCCGGATATCAACAAATGCCCCAGCAAGTCTAGTAGTCCATGTTGATATATCTCCGTTAGCTTGCGTTAGCTGACGTTAGTTCACAGTTCAAAACGAAATGTCCGATTGAACTAAATAGTTGTCTTAACGTCATCTAGCCGGCTAGCAGTAGCTACAGATAGCTCCTGATATCAATGTCTTATAACATTGATTGAATGCGTATTCGAGCTGAGGGCTTGCTGAATGTGACAGTAGTAACGTTATACCAATAGGGTCCAGCTGCAGCGCCGGAGAATCCTTTTTGGAGCTGGAGGCTACTAGAGTACACAGACAGTGGCGCTGTTTGCAGATAGCGAGCATTTTGACTTGTTGCGTGGTGGCGATGTCTCGCAGATAATACAAGTACAAGTCTAATTATATAATGTATATATTTTATAAAAAAATAATTATATAAAATAATTTTTAATTTCTTTTTAATCAAAAACGATCGGTATCGGCCGATATGGCCCACGACGATTGGTGATCGGTATCGGTGGCAAAAAACGTGATCGGGGCATCCCTATTAGATTTTGAATGTAAACATTATGATCAAAGCTTCAAAGCATTCGGTACAGCCCTGTAAGATAATTTTCTTTATAAAAAAAAATAAAAAGTACTTTATTTTATTGAAAAAATAAGAATCGTGAGAGAATCGTTATCTCAAAAATCGTGAGTTCACATTTTAGCAAGAATCGCCCGTGTGTGTATATATAATGGGTGGCCAGGCAGCCTGATTTCTTTTACCAACGGATTTCCAGTTCCGCGTTCGCGTTCTGCGCTCTGATTGGCCACTGACATTTCTGGTCGCGCCAATCGTGCGACGCCTGTTTCTTTCACCGGTTAAGCTTAGGCACTCTTTCGAAGTTGGTTAAGGTTAGAGTTTGTCTTAGAGCATGGCGATAGAACACCAGCCCTGATTCCAAACTCTAACCTTAACCAACTTCGAAAGAGTCGCCTAAGCTTAACCAGTGATAAACTAGGCGTTAGGTAGTTTGCTGCTGTTCGAGGCGGAAATGGGCGTGTCACACGATTGGGCGCACATGTCACATGACCAGAAACGTCAGTGGCCAATCAGTGCGTGCGCGCGCGCGTGAGTGTGTGGTATATTCCTGATAATAATGGAAGCCTTGGAATGCCTGGATGAAGCCAGTGTGTTGCAGGAAACCAAAATCATTTGCTAACTAGATTAGCAAACTATGTTTGAGTAACACTAGCAGACACGGGGAGGAACTGAGACGTGGAACTCTCTGGCTACTTCCACCACCAGCTCTGGGACAGAAGCAGAATGGAGTGAGACATAAAATGTCTTATACCAGTAAAAGTAGAGGAGGCTTATTTGATTGAGCAACAGATCTTAGAAACATATTGGCATTTTAAACTCTGAATGTCATTCAGTGGATATTTGTTTTAAAGGATTTTTGTTTTGGGTATTATTGATTATGAAGATTACTGATGATGTATTTCACCTTTTGTCACGATTTACAAAATAATTGTGTAAGCTAGGCTAACGATTTGGCCAGATTTGACATCAAATTGAGAAAATAACTTTGTTTACAATATTGAAATTGACCTTCCTGATATTTAAGCAGTTGATTGCTATTGCACAAGTCAGTTTCTCTGATGACGCGAATGACGTGCGTTGAGATTTCAGTGAGGCCATCACCTCCTATTAATTTTTGTGGCTGATATCCCTCTTCCTATAAATACATCTTCCTATAAATGACCCTTTTTGACGTTAGCTTGGCTGCTAACGTCTGCATCTAGTCTTTAAAACGTCAGTCATACCCTAAGTCAGTTATACCCTGCTGACTAAACCTCAGCTATACCCCGCTGACTAAACCTCAGTTATACCCTGCTGACTCAGGGTGTATGTAATTATATTATTTAGAATATGGTTGGAAATTGCATATTGATGAGGTGAATAAACCATGTGTCTTCATGCCTGTGTCTCTCTCTGTCTCCAGATGTTAGGTGGTGGTCCATGTGTCTTCATGCCTGTGTCTCTCTCTCTCTCTGTCTCCAGATGTTAGGTGGAGGTCCATGGGTGTGAGCCGGTTAGATGTGCTCTACCGACGGCTGCTCCTCACCAAGCTCTTCATCCAGGGTTGGGGGAAGCCGGAAGACCTCAAGAGGTGCAGAGACATGGATGGATGGATGGATGGATGGATACAGACAGACAGACAGACAGACAGACACAGACACAGACAGATATAAAGATAGATGGATAGATGGATACAGATATTAGGGGTGGGAATCGCCAGAGACCTCACGATACGATAGTATTGCAAAAAATATATATAGATTTTTTTATTTTTTATCAACCTTTTTTCAACTGCAAAGTAAAACTTTGTCAACATGTTTTATCTAATAAAATAAAGTTCGTCTGTTTATCTCACTTCAATCATTTTTATTGCAGAACATGGTATTTTCTCAAGCAGACAGATGTCAATACTGTAATCTGTGTTGCATGTACCTGACAAACTGAACTGTTTGTATTACAGTCATATTCCAACTTAACTGAATGCACGTGTGTGTGTGGACTACTGTACTATTACAGGTATTGAAATTAACAATGCAACTTCCTTATACAAAAGAAACTAATATTTATTTTTATTTTTTATGAATAATTAAATATCGATACTTGGTGTCCCTGTATCGATACAGTATCGCCACGCAAAGTATCGCGATACTACTACGTATAGATTCCCCCCCCCCACCCCTAACAGATATACAGATATACAGATAGATAGATGGATAGATAGATAGATAGATAGATACAGATATAGGTCAATGTCAACTTTATTTCTATAGCACATTTAAAATCAACTGAAGTTGTACCAAAGTGCTTTACAATATAAAAACAGAAATACTAAAAGAAATACAAAATACACTACACACAAAGTCATAAAAACTACACTACATTAAAAACAATCACGACACGACCAGGGATGTGTGGCTTAGAACACCAACAGATAGATACTGTAGATACAGACAGATGGATACTGATAGATAGATAGATAGATAGATAGATAGATAGATAGATAGATAGATAGATAGATACAGACGGATAGATACTGACAGGTAGATACATACAGATAGATAGATACAGACAGAGACATACAGATAGATATACAGATAGGTAGAGACAGACCATTCCATGTCCCTAAAATCAGCACCCAGCCCTCTCCTGTCCCCTCCTTTCATCTCCACTCCTCTCCTCTCCCATCATCTCCTCTCCTCCCATCTCCCCTCCTCATCTCCCATCTCCTCTCCTCTCCCATCATCTCCCCTCCTCTCCTCATGTCCTGTCATCTCCTCTCCTCTCCCATCATCTCCCCTCCTCTCCTCTCCTGTCCTGTCATCTCCTCTCCTGTCCTGTCATCTCCTCTCCTCTCCTGTCATCTCCCCTCCTCTCCTCTCCTGTCCTGTCATCTCCTCTCCCATCCTCTCCTCTCCCATCATCTCCTCTCCTCTCCTCTCCTCTCCTCTCTCCTCTCCTCTCCTCTCCTCTCATCTCATCTCATCTCATCTCCTCTCCCCTCCCCTCTCCTCTCCTCTCCCCTCCTCTCCCTTTAGGATGGATTTTCTGTGTGACTTGCTCACCTGCTGTTCTCATGCTCTTCTCCCTCCAGAATCTTTGAGTTCAGGAAGAGTATCGCTGACAGAGACAGATGTCAGAACCTGGTGCCAAAAGATTACCCTGTATACATAGATAAGGTATCTCTCTCTCTCTCTGTCTCTGTCTCTGTCTCTGTCTCTCTCTCTGCCCAGCCTTGTTGATCACTAATGTTAGATTATATAGATGCTAATAAATAATAGTATATATATCAGAAACAAACAAATATTAGTGTATTGCACAGCGTTGTTCCTCACTCATTTTTTTGTTGAACTTTCTTTTTATTTTGTGTCATAGTGAACATCACGTTGCATTGATCATACAGTATATACCGTACTTGATTCACATAGTCAATGACATTTGTTACTCAGGCGCTTCCATCTTATTCAATTTGTTTTCAAAGTATTCAGCATAAACAAAATAAGCAGTATAAACCGAGTATGCCTCATAAACAACCCAGGGGAGGAAAGATGACATAGGAAAATAAACGAAAAAAATAAATAGAAAAATACATTTAACCGGGTTCGACTCCGGCTGTCGGCGTTGCCTCTGGCTTGGGCCGGCTGTCATACTAACTCAATTGGCAGAGTTAGCGGGTGGAAGTCAATGGGTGGTAATCTGGACGTTGTGGACAGCGACTCCGGTCGGTTGGGGGACGCCTGCACAGCAGAGTTAGGAAATGGCGGGGGTAGTGTGAGCCTCCCACACGTTACAACTCGCCAAATGAGAGTCCGCGCTGGCAGGTGAAGAGATGTGACAGGCTGCCTCCACATGTATCGGAGGGGACATGTGATGCAAGGCTTCTATCCTCCCTACAACCGGCCAGTGGGGAGCATATGCGAGCAACGTTCAAGACAGGGGAGGGGAGAATTGGCATGACTAAATTGGGATGGGAGAAAAATTTTAAAAGAAAAGAGGAGAAAAAGTGGATACATTTAAAAATAAAATAAAAAAGGGAGGGAGGTCAGACTCATGTTAGTGTGTATCCAGGTACAAGGGTACAAGTGACTATCTCTGCATAAATATATCTTTTTTCAGTTGCAGTTGTGCAGTCATTTCTTCCTCACTCACTCATGATTGGTTATATTGATAATGTTGCTTGGTGTTGGTTGTTCTACAGACTGAGGACCAGTCCGACTGTCAAATCCACGATGGCTTCTTCATCTCTCCTCTGGAACACCTTGTCCCTGGAATACTGCCTCCAGAGGCCGTTAAAGCAAGGTAATATAGTATAGTACTGCACCTCGACTCTGGAACTCCCTCCCTCAGACCATCAGAGACTCCCCCACACTCTCCACCTTCAAATCCCGCCTCAAAACCCACCTGTTCGCCTTAGCCTTCAACCCTAACCCCCCCTCCAACCTGTTGTGATCTTTGTTACTGTGGCCTCATGTTTCTGTGTATCATGCTGTTTCCCTGTTTCCCCCGTGGTCTTATGTTCCTTTTGTTTCTCTGTTTTCTCTGTTTCCCCACCTAATGTCAGCGACTTCAGGTTCCTGAGAAGCGCTTTATAAATACAATGAATTATCATTATTATTAGTACTACTATTACTATTATTATAACTAACAACTAGTTTAGCTTTGCTAGTAGTAGTAGTTGTAGCTGTTGCAGTAATAGTAGTATTCATAGACTGATTTTGTGTGTGTGTTCTGTAGGTTCCAGTTCATAGTGCCTAAGAAATGGAAAAAGAACAGCCCAGTATGTATCCACCTGGCGGGTACTGGAGACCACGTAAGACATGACCTTTATTAACTGGCTAAAACATATAAGACCAAACCTTCATCAAATGACTGAAACATAGGAGACTGAGCCTTTGTCAAGTGGTTCTTGTACTAAGTTCAGTCATCCAGCCTCTCTGAGGGGGACGACATCAGACTAGTGACTGGCTAGACTACATGTACAGCTAGGTTTACATTTCATTTAGTTTTACATTTGTTTTTTTTGTACATTAATTCTCACTCTGCTTGCCACAGTGATACCGGTGTTATCTGCGTTCCGGCATCATCGAATACACTTTTTTTTTTATATTTTTTTTTTATATAGAAATAATATGTTTGAATATGTTAGAAACGATTAAATGGACCTATAGTCCATTCATGCTGAGTGAATCAGTTCCCCCAGCCACATTTGTGTATTCGACATTTTTGGGGGAATTAATCCTTTCTCTGCCACATTTATATCCATCAATGTTTGATCACTGCCAGCTCTATTTGTCTATGGAGATGTTCACCTTCTTTGCAGGGCTATAACTTTTTAAATTGTATTACTAAATTGACATTACTATGGCCCATTCAACATCGATTAGCTATTGTTCAGGGTGTAGGAACGCTTTACTTTTTCATTCACACATTCATATAGAAATACTGTCTAGACTTAGAGTATAAATATGTTTTTATCGTTTTCTGCAGTAATTCCTAGAACGTGAGATATAGCCATTTATGCATATATTAGATCATCAAATGCCGTTTGATAGCGATTGACGTCAGATTAAAATGTTAAATTGTACAAGGTCCTAAACGTCATGACTCATCATCTGCTGGTGACCGGAGGGGGGGGGGGGGGGGGGAGTCGTTTATAATGCAATGACCGACGTTAAATGAATCATGTAGTATGGGTGATATATTGATCATAGCAGTTTGTATGGATAATAATAATCAAGAAAGCTGAAACTCACTCGTAGCGATGGGGGATGATACTGGAGCAGAAAGTTCGCTGTTATGGGATGTTGATCTAGATGAACCATTTCCGGGTTGTATAATAATATATATGTCCAAATAACGTTGTTTATTGAGTTATGGCAACCGATCGATTATCCAGTGTGTCAAGATGGAGTCCCGGGAGCGATTGCGAGTGGCGGGTGGAATAGGGGGGACACCAAGCACTTCCGGTTTGACGATCCACACTTCCGGTTTGACGATCGGCCACCAGGTGGCGATATTGAACCGTTGGAGAGTTGAGTGGAGTTCCCCAGCACCCGTCAATGATCCGTCGGTGAAATATGATTGCCATGACAGAAATTTGAAATATTGATCTCAAAGACGCCGTAAGACGCCATCGGCAGATTACGCATGGCTAGGAATGACGTCTTAACACGTCTTCGGCGAAGAAAGGGTTAACTGATAGAAAATTAATCGAATCGTGGTCAAATGAAGAGATTTCATGATGCATTGAATCGTTGCCTGAAGAATCGCAATCGAATCGTTGTGAGGTCGAATCGTTACACCCCTAATACTTAGTCAGACAGCATTATAAACTGGAAGATGGCGGCGTAGAGGAAGGACATAGTGGAACGGGCTCCTACACAAAAATCCTGAAAAACCTGATGTATCGAACATACTCCGCCTAAACTTCAGTTTATGTCAACCCACGCTTATTAAGCACATAACCAACAAAGAAATGCCACCCAAAAGGACCGAACCGAGCAGGAAGACGGTGACATCGCCCGGCGTTAGCAATAGTGCTAGCGTGAGACCGCAAGGAGCTAACGCACCGGCTAACAGGGAAGCTAATGCAGCTAACGTCGAAGCTAACGATGAAACACCGCCGATATGGTTTACTGGGGAACTGGAGAAAGTATTCGACAGAATTCAAGCCATGATGGAACTTAAGATGAACTCTCTAAGCATCTCGGTGGAAAGACTTATCAGTGACAACCAGGCACTGGGGCAACGTGTTAAGGAAATGGAGGGAGTGCAAGCTAGCTTCGGTGATAGCCTCGACTACCTACAACAAGACCTCAGCGATCATAGGAAAGACACAGAGGAGGAGATCTGCGGTCTGAGGGAAAAGCTGGACGAATTGGAAAACAGAGGGAGAAGAAAGAATCTGCGACTGGTGGGATTCCCAGAAGGTGTGGAGGGGAAAAGCTCTATCGATTTCCTACAGGAATGGCTCCCCAAAATACTGGAGCTGGACACCGGGCAAACCATTGAGATAGAGCGGGCTCACCGTACGCTCCAACGCCGTCCCGAAGAAGGCAGCCTCCCCCGAGCCATAGTGATCCAGCTACTCCGTTTCACCGATGTGACGAGAATCCTGGACGCGGCGTGGAAAAAGAAATCACTGGCATACGGTAATTCTACTATCAAGATCTTCAAGGATATGTCCACGGCCCTCTACAAGAAGAGAAAAGCCTTCATGCCGTTGAAGAAGAAGCTACACGAGAACAACGTATCCTTCAAGCTGCTCCATCCCACTAACTTGAGCGTGGAGCTACCGGAGGGCAGACGTACTTTTACTTCTCCGGGGTCGGCAGAGACGTATCTGAGTAAGCACCACCCGGCTATGCTAAAGTGATCCAGCGGTCGCCACTCGACCATAAAGGAGCGGTAAATAAAGACACATACCAGGCAATAAGCCTCATACTCTAATTACTTTTTGAAATGTTAACCGCCGGGTAATACATGTCGTTATTGGCGACACTGGACTTGAGATGTTGTTAAGCCTCACGGGACCTTTTGTTGTGAGTTCATATTACTAAGTTTAATTTCAAGACGGTTATGTGCTAATGGGTATATGTAGGTGTACATGTTTATTCATACATGTGTGCACATTACATTTATGCATTTTAAGCGTTGATATTACCCCTGAAAAAAAAAAAAGATATTAAAAAAAAAAAAAAGGTGTGTATATATATATACATGTTTTGAAATGCTTAAAGGAGATGTTCGTACCCACACCTTTAATTACTTAACCTAAACCTGGTAGGGAGCCCGGCTCCGCTTGGTAGGAGAGGGTATGGTACTACGCAAGATTACGGGAGGATTTATAGGCCAGGGGGAATTATTTTTTTTATGGGAAGGGGGGGGGGGGGGGGGGGGGGCATTAAGGGGAAAAGGGAGGGGTTCAGACAGGACTGTTTTTGTGAATTGGTTTATAATGTTTACACATCTAGGTATTGTATACCATGTTTTCAGGTATCCCAGTGTCCTACTAACCAGCTATACCAACCACATGGGTGAATGACATACTCGTTTCTGAGTTGGAATATTAATGGTCTTAACCGGCAAGTTAAACGCCGTAAAGTGCTTAGCTTCATCAGAAGACATCAAATAGACGTGGCCTTCCTGCAAGAGTCTCACTTGGATGACGCAGAGCACAGTAAACTGGGGAAACAATGGCAAGGGCAAATATTTTTCTCCTCATTCACATCGTCAGCAAGGGGGGTGGCTATTCTGGTAAGAAGAGGGATCCCCTTCCAACCGAACCTAGTTGAAAAGGATAAAGGGGGAAGATATATTTTAGTCAGGGGATATATGGGAGACCAACTGGTCACTATGCTGAATGTATATGGTCCGAACCACGATGACCCTAACTTCTATGTGAACCTTTTTCTTAAAGTGACATGCGCCCCTTCAGAACTTATAATTGGTGGTGACTTTAACCTGGTATTAGACCCTGCTATGGACAGATCCTCCCCTACCCCTAAACCTTTGACCTCAGCGGCCAAGGCTCTTAAAAAAGAACTTATGGATCTTAATTTGTTGGATACATGGCGGGAGGGGCATGCATCTCAAAGGGAATACAGCTTCTACTCACACATGCACAACAGCTACTCTAGGATTGATACGTTCTTTATACATACAGCAAAACTCCATCTTGTTTCGTCCTGCGAATACTTAGCCATGACACACTCAGACCACGCCCCCCTTTTGACTAAAATAGCCTTAAGCGACTCTCACACAAACTCCAAACGCTGGAGGTTTCCTAATTTTCTAAATAACGATGAGGATTTTGTCAAATTAATTAACAAACAGTTGGACTGGTATTTATTGAGTAATAGGGGCTCGGCCTCACCAGCTATAGTCTGGGAGACCCTTAAAGCTTACATAAGAGGCTACATTATTAGTTACTCTTCCTGGAAAAAGAAACAATATCAAACCAAATTACGCTCACTAGAGTCTGATATAAAAGCGCTTGAAAATCAACACTCCCTATTACAATCACAGACCTTATTGGTTCAGATAACGGCAAAAAAGGCAGAATATAACACTATCACCTCGCGAGAGGTAGAAAACGCTATGTCAAGGTTGAAACATCGCTACTATGAGCAGGGTGACAAGGCAGGGAAACTACTAGCGTGGCAAATTAGAAGGGAGGATGCCGCTAGGTGTATACCGGCCATTAGGGTAAGCGACAAAGGGGAGTTGACCCGGAACCCACTGCTCATAAATCGGGCCTTCTCAGACTTCTACAAGTCTCTCTACTCCTCGCAGGGGGAGAAGAGACAGGAGATGTGTGAGTTCTTGGACAACCTAGACATACCTACGATAACAAAAGGCACAAGGGGGGTCCTTGACGAGGCGATAACTAAGCAAGAAATACTAGATGCCTTATCAAAACTGACGCCAGGGAAAGCTCCAGGGCCGGACGGCTTCTCCATAGACTTCTACAAGGCATTTATTAGCAAATTGATAGACCCTCTCCTAGAAATGTTCAACTACTCTATTGAGAATGACCAACTACCTGATACCCTTGAGCAAGCTCTTATTATAGTCCTGCCAAAACTAGGGAAGGACCCTACCTTATGCGGGTCGTACAGACCAATTTCGATCCTTTCCAACGAATATAAAATATTTACTAAAATCATAGCCACTCGACTTGAGAGAGTAACCTCCTCACTTATTAATACGGACCAGACCGGTTTCATACAAAATCGCTCATTAATAGACAACGTGAGAAGATTTCTTAACTTGACGCATTGTGCCAAATCCATAGAAGACCCAGTCATAGCGATCTCGTTGGACGCGGAGAAGGCATTTGACCGAGTAGAGTGGCACTTTCTCTTCGCTGTTCTACAAAAAATGAACTTTGGCCCAAATATGCTAAGAATGATCCATATGCTGTACCTTAACCCTACAGCCAGGATACAGACCAACTCAGAGATTTCACCTTCTTTCCCTCTAAGGCGCGGTACTAGGCAGGGTTGCCCTCTTTCCCCGACACTTTTTGCGCTGGTAATCGAACCCCTGGCTATAGCAATAAGGTCACATAAAGCTATTAGTGGGATCAAGGTGGGTCCTGAGAGCCATGTCATCTCTTTATACGCGGACGACATAGTCCTGTTTCTAACCAATCTCGACTCATCCATGCCTGCCCTTATGGAAACACTGTCAAAGTATAATGTAATCTCAGGCTACAAGATTAATGCACAAAAAAGCGTGGCCATGCCACTTAACTCACTAGCCGAAAAAATGCCAAGGTCCAATTTCCCCTTCCAGTGGAACTCACAATTTGTAACATATTTGGGTCTAAAAATCCCGAACCAAATAGATACAATTTTCTTACTAAATCATGACCCACTACTTAAAAAGGTGGAGAAGGACCTAGATAGATGGATGCAGCTGCCTCTCTCGCTAATCGGACGTGTGAACTGCATTAAGATGAACATCCTACCTAAATTTCTCTATCTTTTTCAAACCCTCCCTATATCTATACATAAGAACTTCTTCAAGAAATTACAAAGGATAATATCTGCATTCATATGGAGAAGGAAGGTCCCTAGAATTAAAATTAAAACCCTATATAATTCCCCCCAGTGTGGTGGACTGAAACTCCCGGACTTCCAACGCTATTACTGGGCTGCACAGACAAGGGCTCTGTGGATTTGGCAGAATGAGTCGACTAATTCCCCTGCCTGGAGACAAATAGAACAATGCCATACGATGGACGTACCGCTGGCCGGAATTCCTTTTATCAGGAAGTACCACACCCTGAAGAATTGTTCAGATAACCCATTTATTAAACACACAGCAAGAACATGGTTTGAGATTCAGACACATCTTGGTAGCTTTATTGCATTTCACAGGAAGACTCCCTTCCACAACAATCCAGCTTTGCCAGAATCACTTAGAGATGGCATCACCAAGAAGTGGTACACTCAGGGAATTAAAACTTTTGGGGACCTATTTGATAATAACATACTTATGTCCTTTGAACAGTTACGTGCCGCCTTCCACCTTCCAACTACTAATTTCTTTAAATACCTACAGGTCAGACACTTCATAGGTACAGGTCAGGGAGGAAACTCCACTCTTCCAAAACCCCTCCTCATAGATGATATTCTAAAAGGAGTTATTCACACTAGAGGCATCCTATCATTAACATATGATAGAATCCTGACCAGTACAGAAATTATACCCCTAAATGCCAAGAACAAATGGGAGCGGGACCTGGACTGTACCTTTGATGAAGATGAATGGGAATCACTATGTGAGTCTGCACTATCTTTTTCATATAACACTCGACATAAACTTATGCAATTTAACATTCTCCATAGAACCTATTTTACGCCGGAAAGACTTCACAGGATGAATGAGGCTATCTCTGACCTTTGCCCTAGGTGCTCAACGGAAACAGGTAGCCTGCTCCACATGTTCTGGGAATGTAACAAACTGAGACCTTACTGGGGCTCAATTTGGGAGACTCTCGAAGAGGTCACAGGTCTTGAGATCCCATGTACACCTAAATTAGCATTATTAGGAGACATGTCTGACATTTCTCCAGATAAGAGAGGCAAGGTGCGGATCATTAAATTGGCCATGATTGCAGGGAACAAGTGTATTGCCATGCTGTGGAAAAGTGCTGAATCCCCCCCCATGTCTATGTGGCTTAGTGAAATCTCTTCGTACATGGCATCAGAGAAAATAATGTTCAATCTTAAGAAAAAACCACGTCTCTTTGATAAATGCTGGGCTGGGTTTAGGCAATACTTAGAACAGATTACATAGTAGGTTGATGATATAGGCTATTAGTGAAGCTCCCTTTTGTCTTTCTGAAGGGTATATATTGCAATGAATGATACTGTAAATGTTATTAGTTGCTCTTTGAAGAGAAAAGATGTAATGGTAGACATTTATTTGTTTGGTGTAGAAGTATGGGCACCTGTTAGACGGGTGTAACTGGGTTTACAAAACTCTCAAAATGTGTAAAAAAAAAAGAAAAAACTGAATTTGTCGAGGTCCTAGTCTGGGGGAAGGGAGGGGGGGTCTGGCCGATTTTTTTTTTTTTTTTTATATTTTATTCAGGGGGGGGGGGGGTTAATATGCATCTATTTTTCTGTAACTCGGGGAGGGGGGGGGTAATTGTATTGTCTGAGATGTTTGTAAATCAAAAATGCAAATAAAAATGTAAGTTAAAAAAAAAAAAAAAGACAGCATTATAAACTGAACGTGTCACGTGAGGACGGCAGAGCCGCAGTATAGAGCAGCTTAAGTTTCACTTTCACTTTGAGAGTAGATTTTACTTCACGTGAAGGAGAGAAAGAAGGCTCTAGAGACGACACGGCGGTTTACACAACGGTGGCGGGGGATTTGGCTTCAGGTTTGAACCCCACAGCTGGAGAGGAGCTCAGAGGACCAGTTCAATCGAAGTATGTTTGCGCGATGCGCTAAATAAGGCTGCAGCTACATTGATCTGTCAATGAACGGATAGAAAATTGTTGGAATGTATTACTGTCCGTTGGTTTATTTTTTTATTAGAACCTAACATCAAATCAAATTTATTTATAAGGCCCGACAACACACGTTAATGTCCCCATGGGCCGTACATGTCTTCTTTAAACAAGTCAAGAAGAAAACATAACAATAAGTCAAGAACAAAACAAGAACACCATAAGGTCCCAACAAATTTAAAATAAATGCAAATAAATGAAAGAATGCAAGCACTCCCAGACATACCCCACGCGAAGGAAAGGAAAAACTCACTAAAACCTAACGATAGGGAAAAATGCTCCACAGGCAGTGTGGAGGAGAGAAACCTTAGAAGGGCCATTCAAGGGGGGATCTCCCTTCTTAGATGTCGGTGATAGTAGTGTTGCAGACTAACAGTTGGTAAGCATGCACTCAAGTGTGTAGTGAAACAAAGATGAGTGCATGCAATAGCAACTGAACATTTTGAAAGATTAAAGATAGAGCTGATAGCGATAGCAACTGAACATTTTGAAAGATTGAAGATAGAGCTGATAGCGAATCTATTTGAGGCACAGGGGCGGCGCAAAGAGGGTCGCGTCCTCCCCGTCTTAATCAACATCAACTCTGTCTGTTCAACAAATGGATACTCGTCATTGAAAATTAATTAAAAACAGACGCAGACGGACAGACACGGTCAATGTAGCGCCGCATAGCGTTAAAGATCAAAGTAGGCGCTCTACAGACATTGAGTGTCATTTTGTGAAATGTCCGGTGTCACCACCAGTAATGCAGGTGTTGTCATGAGTTTATCAATCGTGGAAAATGTCACATCACCGCGGCAACCATAATTCTGTTGATCCGTCTGTGTGCAGTTCTTCTGGCGACGACGCACCCTGATGGCCAGACCGATGATCAAAGAGTCCGGGATGGCTTCTCTGCTGCTGGAGAACCCCTACTATATCCTTTATTCTATTCTGTATTCTACTGTTCTATTATGATATCACCTATGAAACTTTTTTTTTTTTTATTCAATTCTCTATTGTTCTGCTCTGTTCGGATGTTTTTCTGCGTGTCTGTGTGTCATAATACTTGTCATAAGTCTTGATATCCTTTATTGATACTGTAAATCTCTCGGCATTGGCTCCTTGACTGGTCTCTACATGGCTACCGTAAACCCAAAGACCAGAAGTAAGTCCCCTCTGCTTTACATAACCATCTCCCACGGTAACGTGTCGGAAGTTAAAGGAACATGCCAACATTGCTGGAAATGGGCACTTTACTGTCTTCTCCAGAGTTGAACGATACCAGAAGATCGATACCAATTTCCTCTCTGCGTTCAGTAGAAAGATATCTGGCTGCAAGCTAGCTTAGCTTAGCACAAATGAATGGAAGCGGATACGGGACCACTAGCCTATAGCTTAAAACTCCGGGAGAGGTGTTTTTAGCCAACAGCTAGGCTAGGTGGTCCGTATACGCTTCCATTAATTTGTGCTAAGCTAGGCTAGCTTGCAGCCCGATAGCTTTCTAGCTTTAACTGATAGTTTCACACTGTAACACATGGCAGTTCTTATGTTGCACTAAGAGCCATACAATGCTATATTCATACCTTCTGACGGAGCTGTGAATTGTGGGTATTGTAGGCGATCCTGCCTGAAGAACGTGTCGGACCTTCTTGTGATGGGCGGGGCTTTGATCCTGGAGTCGGCAGTGCTTCTCCATTGGTTGGAGAGAGAAGGCTACTGGCCACTGGGGTTGACGGGCATCTCCATGGGAGGATACGTGAGTTGCCGTAGCAACCGTCTGGTTATGACAGATTACATGCACTGGACGTCTAGGGGTGTTTTCACTTAGTCCTTTAACCCTTTCACTACCAGACTACAGAAGGTTAACCTTTCACTACCACACTAACCGTCTGTAGTGTGGTAGTGAAAGGTTAACCTTCTGTAGTCTGGTAGTGAAAGGGTTAACCCTTTGGTAGTGTGTATGAATTCTTAAAATGGGTGGTGTTTTCCTTTTTAATGTAATCATTTATTGTTGATTTACATTGTAATTATTATGTGTATATTTGTTTAGATGGCATCCTTGGCAGTGACCAACTGGCCTAAACCCATTCCTCTCATCCCCTGTCTGTCCTGGTCTACTGCCTCCAGTGTCTTCACTACGGTACTACATGGACAATAAGCACACACACATGTTACCTCATCACTACGGTAATACATAGACAATAAGCGCACACACATGTTACCTCATCACTACGGTAATACATAGACAATAAGCACACGCACATTTTACCTCATCACTACGGTAATACATAGACAATAAGCACACGCACATTTTACCTCATCACTACGGTAATACATAGACAATAAGCGCACACACATTTTACCTCATCGCTACGGTAATACATAGACAATAAGCACACGCACATTTGACCTCATCACTACGGTAATACATGGACAATAAGCACACGCACATGTTACCTCATCGCTACGGTAATACATAGACAATAAGCGGACACACATTTTACCTCATCGCTACGGTAATACATAGACAATAAGCACACGCACATTTTACCTCATCGCTACGGTAATACATAGACAATAAGCGCACACACAAATTTCAATAATTTATGTATGTTCACATGAATTACAAACATACATTAACATTGTAACGTCAGCCAGATATTCACTTTCACTTCCATGTTTGCTCAGCTGGTCAATAATCAAGTTATTTAATGTGTGTGTGTTCGTGTGTTTGTGTGTTACCAGGGTGTGTTAAGTAAAGCCGTGAACTGGAGGGAGCTGGAGAAGCAGTATGCCATCAACTCTGTGTATGAAAAGGAGATTATTCAATTGTTGGAGTACTGTGGAGTAAGTTTAATCTGTTGGAGTACTAATAATAATAATACATTTTATTTATAAAGCGCTTTTCAAGAATCCAAAGACGCTGACAATGAGCAAAACAAATGAACAGAGAAACAAAGAACCACAGGGAATAAGCAACAGTATGAAGACGCAGGACATACAACCACCAGGTTGTATGCTTGGGAGGACGGGTAGCGTCTATACTTTCCACAAGCCAGTTGTCCTTCCGTGTTGCTCTGATTGGCCGCTGACCTACACAATTTTTTTGCCCCCACGCCGGTATGAGAGAAATAATAATAATGAGCAGCGTAGAAATAATAATAATGCCAGAGCGAGCCTCGTAGAAATAATAATAATGCCAGAGCGAGCCTCGTAGAAATAATAATAATGCCAGAGCGAGCCGTATGAGAGAAATAATAATGAGCAGCGTAGAAATAATAATAATGCGAGAGCGAGCCTCGTAGAAATAATAATAATGCGAGAGCGAGCCTCGCACACACGCACGCTGAAATGGGTATCGTAGAACAATTTTTTCAATTGAAATAACGTATTGTATTGTTTTCATCTCTCTATATTAACGTGATTCCATCAACACAACATAAATGTTCAAAACACGACTCAAAGCATTTAAAAATACTTTGATGAGTACATCAATAGCATTAACCATACATTGTCAAGGTTGACAGAATAAAGTCTATCAACTTATTGCCATCATGGACCAATAACAGAACAGAATGAAGCCGTGTTTTGAACATTTATGGTGTGTTGATGGAATCACGTTAATATAGAGAGATGAAAACAATACAATACGTTATTTCAATTGAAAAAATTTAACTAAGAGTGATTTGAACTTGTGACCATAGGCTCCACAGCCAGCTGACGAACGAGTTGAGCTACGCGGGCCGATGTTTAAACTGAGTGACTAATCCATGATTTACAATTGTGCCAATTGTGTGCGTTTGTCCCTAATCTTTAGTATTGGCACTAATAAATCAGATGTCATGCGACTATGTCATGTTCTACGATACCCATTTCAGCGTGTGTGTGTGCAAGGCTCGCTCTCGCATTATTATTATTTCTACGAGGCTCGCTCTGGCATTATTATTATTTCTACGAGGCTCGCTCTGGCATTATTATTATTTCTACGAGGCTCGCTCTGGCATTATTATTATTTCTACGAGGCTCGCTCTGGCATTATTATTATTTCTACGAGGCTCGCTCTGGCATTATTATTATTTCTACGAGGCTCGCTCTCGCATTATTATTATTTCTACGAGGCTCGCTCTGGCATTATTATTATTTCTACGAGGCTCGCTCTCGCATTATTATTATTTCTACGAGGCTCGCTCTCGCATTATTATTATTTCTACGAGGCTCGCTCTCGCATTATTATTATTTCTACGCTGCTCATTATTATTATTTCTCTCATACCGGCGTGGGGGCAAAAAACTAGCGTAGGTCAGCGGCCAATCAGAGCCAATTGAGTCAGGATTTAAAGGTGGAGAGTAGGGATGCTCGATATTGGCTTTTTTACCTATACCGATATTGTCCAACTCTTCATTTCCGATACCGATATATGCAGGGTTTCCCCGCCCCAAAAAACGGAATAATTTCATGTAATTAACATTACATATCTCTTGTTGTGGAATTAACACAACATTATACATACTTTTGACAATAAAAAAAATCAGAATGTGTTCTTACTTGCTTGCCTGGGTAAATAAAGGTTAAATAAATGTAAAAAAAAAAAAAAAAATGTAAACCGATACCGATCATTTCCGATATCACATTTTAATGCCAATATCGGACATCCCTAGTGAGAGTGAGGGAGAGTCTCTGACAGTCTGAGGGAGGGTGTTCCACAGTCTGGGTGCAGCTTGTGAAAAAGCCCGGTCGCCAAAACGTTTAAGTTTGGATGACGGGACAGTGAGGGAAGCAGTGGAAGAGGACCGGAGGGAACGGGTGGGGGCGGTAACGGAGAAGGAGGTCAGTCAGGTAGGGGGGGGCAGGCTATGGAGGGCTTTGAAGGTGAGGAGTAGTGTTTTGAAGTTGATGCGTTCCTTGATCGGGAGCCAGTGGAGGACAGGAGTGATGTGTTCGCGGGACCGGGTGTTAGTGAGGAGGCGGGCGGCTGAGTTCTGGACCATCTGCAGTTTATGGAGGGAGCGGGAGGTGATGCCAGTGAGGAGGGAGTTACACTAGTCCAGGCGGGAGGAGATGAATAAATATATTTATTATTATTAATTTACTCTGAAGTAAATGTAATCTGTTGGATTATTCACCAGTTGGAGTACATGTAATCTGTTGGATTATTCACCAGTTGGAGTGCTGTGGAGTACATTTAATCTGTTGGGAGTACTATGGAGTAAATGTAATCTGGTGGAGTACTATGGAGTAAATTTAATCTGTTGGAGTACTGTGGAGTAAATGTAATCTGTTGGAGTACTGTGAAGTAAATGTAATCTGTTGGAGTACTGTGGAGTAAATGTAATCTGTTGGAGTACTGTGGAGTAAATGTAATCTGTTGGAGTACTGTGGAGTAAATGTAATCTGTTGGAGTACTGTGGAGTAAATGTAATCTGTTGGAGTACTGTGGAGTAAATGTAATCTGTTGGAGTACTGTGGAGTAAATGTAATCTGTTGGAGTACTGTGGAGTAAATGTAATCTCCCTCTGTCTGTCTCTCTGTCACCCTCGTCTCTTTCTATCCCGCTCTCTTTCGATGTCTGTGTATCTCTCTCTTTCTCTCGCTCTCTCTCTTTCTCTCTCTGTGTCTCTTCGCTCTTTCTCTGACCCTGTCTTTCTGTGTGTCTCTCTCTCCTCTCTCTCTCCATCTCTCTGCCTCTCTCTCTGTCTCTCTGTCTCTCTCTGTGTCTCTCTCTCAAGGTGGACTCCTTTAAGATGGGTCAGGACTTGGTGAAGAACTCTCCCAGCAGTCTGCAGTCTCTGTCTGGTGTCGAGCTACCTGGACAGCTGCTGGGTCTGGGGGAGGCCGGGGCCACCGCCAAGGTACTGAGAGGTCACATCCAATGTTCCCTCTAACGTGCGCACGCACACATGGCAAACCGCTCCCGCGCACATCTGAAATCTATTGCGCACAGAAACATTTGTGTAAAATATGCATGTTAAATTGACTGGCGCGTTGCACCGAATACTACGGTACCCTGTTGCGTGTGACGTTACCCAGTGAAGTGCTTTGTGGGCGTCGCTACTGCGCTCACACAGACACACACACACACAACAGAGGAGGAAGCGGACAGATCCGACCAGCATTGATTCTGCTCACAATATGCCAAAGTGAAAATGTACATTACAGATGAACTGCAGAGAAAATTCCCAATTTACCGTCCCAGTGGTGACTAATTGGAAGCGGAGTGCAACGCGTGCAAAGCTTGACCATATGTTTCTGTGTCTAATAAAGGTGCTGGCGATCTCAAAGCTCACATGGACACAGCAAAACATTACAAATAAAGCTGTGCGAGGCGAGAGTTTGTTGGCAAAGTTGACCGAATTGATTGAAGTATGCAGCTATACAGAGAGAGAAAGAAAATAATTTAAAACTATGTTGATGCCTCAAAATGATGTTTTGGTTTGATAAGATGCTTATGATACAATCTAGGGATTATGTATGTAATAAATTAGTTTTGTACACTAATTGCAAGTTATGCAAATGTAAACATCCGAACCGGCATAGTGCACTTTTAAATTAGTATCTTTGTGAGGTTACTGTTTTATAATTTACATTACATTGAAAAGATATATTTTTTAAAGCTGGATTTTCGAATACAGAAGAGGTATTATTTAGAACATTACTTCATATTTTTCTTGTTATTTATTTTGTCCAGTAAGACTTGAAATATATATATTATTTTGTCATAGGTTGTTATTTCTTGAGATTTGTCAGATAGATTACTTTAGGCATAATACAGCATGTTGAGTAACTTTGGTTATAGAGAGATATTATTTTGTTATATAAAATAATATAAACAATAATTGTATATCCATACAGAGGAGGCATACTTTAAATATAAAATGATAAGGCATCTTTGAGTAAACTTCGAGTATCATTAAGTATCTTGAGGCTGAAGGCAGAGTGTCCTCTTTAAAAAGAAATCACAATATGGTCACCCTTGAAGTCACGTGATAATTCACTTAATAAAATAATGATGAGTCGGGCTCCTAAAAAGACAAAAGTTAGTGACACGACTCACACCGCCGCCGCCAAAGTAAGGACGTTGCTCTGTATCGTCAATCAATGGTCAAATAAATATTTGATTAAGGAATATAATATGCTTTTTTGTATTATTTCTGTGTATCAGCTAAATGTATAGATTTTTATGTTTAGACATTGAGGGAAATTAAGATTCTCTGATTTTTTACAAACCGCCGCTTATCAACTAGCCGGTTAATCGGCAGGTGACGTATGTTGCTCAGTAGTTGCTGATGTCTGCTCAGGAGGTCTGAGTGTTTGCTCAGACCGAAAAATAATTAGAGGGAACATTTCACATCTGTAATCCAGTTTCAAGTTTCAAGTTTGTTTATTAATTGGAATACTTTATCATGAAATGCTTTTTTCTGTATGAGCCATCTGGGAGTGTGCTTCATAAGTATAAAAGTATAAAGTATAAAATAGAAAAAGTCAGTAAGTAAAAATACGTAAAATAAAGTGTTCAGTCAATATTACACAATACAGAGTAAAAAGAGTAACAGTGAGGTACAATGCAGAAATGGGATGAGGTACAAACTTAGGGTAAGTGCAATGAGGTATGAATTGTAGTGCAAATCTCTTTACTACTAAATATAAAGTGTGTTGAAGTGGGTGATAAGGTGAGTGTTTGTTTAAACTGAGTGTACGTGTGGATGTGTGTGCTGTGAGTGTAGATGATGGGTTGTTACATAGTGTCATTGTCATTGAGCATCCTGATCCAATTAGAGAGATGTTTATATTTTCAGGTATAGGGAGCTCTTCATTATGTCACGATTAACTGAATCAAATAAATCGATTTACAAAGAATGATCTATTAAAACTGCATCAATGCTTCGAAACATTTGATTGGTGACAAAGTGTCCAGTCTGATGGAAATATGCAAAGATCATTCAGAGGCACTAAGACAGATTTGGCCTTTTTAAAGACCCACTCACCATTTCACAATCCTCAAATGAATTAATATTAATGGTTTAGTGATGAACCCTTATCAATAGTGATATTCTTTATTATTCCCAATGTATATGTGGTGTCATGAGAGGTTTGTGACATCATGCTGTATAATACAACTCTTTGGCGACACGTCGGAACACAAAGCAGAAGGACCTGATTTTCTGCCTGTTTTTAGATGCAAAGCACCTCATTGACCAGCAATGTCACTAAAATGTACCCACTCACTCACCAGGGGCAGAGTGACTAGCGCCCCTTAGTGGCCGCTTGCATGCATGGCACTCTTGTGTAAGACCAGTTTGCTCTATGTCTACATCGCAGACCCCGCAAGCCCTTACTCCACCACCAGGTGACCTCACTACCCCCTACTCCACAGTCAGGAGCCCTAAGTCAGCTTTAAGTCCAGGCTCAAAACACACCTTTATTCTCTAGCCTCTGTTGACTCCTTTAAGTCCAGGCTCAAAACACACATTTATTCTCTAGCCTCTGTTGACTCCTTTAAGTCCAGGCTCAAAACACTTTTATTCTCTAGCCTCTGTTGACTCCTTTAAGTCCAGGCTCAAAACACTTTTATTCTCTAGCCTCTGTTGACTCCTTTAAGTCCAGGCTCAAAACACACTTTTATTCTCTAGCCTCTGTTGATTCCTTTAAGTCCAGGCTCAAAACACACTGTTATTCTCTAGCCTCTGTTGACTCCTTTAAGTCCAGGCTCAAAACACTTTTATTCTCTAGCCTCTGTTGACTCCTTTAAGTCCAGGCTCAAAACACACTTTTATTCTCTAGCCTCTGTTGACTCCTTTAAGTCCAGGCTCAAAACACTTTTATTCTCTAGCCTCTGTTGACTCCTTTAAGTCCAGGCTCAAAACACACTGTTATTCTCTAGCCTCTGTTGACTCCTTTAAGTCCAGGCTCAAAACACACTGTTATTCTCTAGCCTCTGTTGACTCCTTTAAGTCCAGGCTCAAAACACTTTTATTCTCTAGCCTCTGTTGATTCCTTTAAGTCCAGGCTCAAAACACACTGTTATTCTCTAGCCTCTGTTGACTCCTTTAAGTCCAGGCTCAAAACACTTTTATTCTCTAGCCTCTGTTGACTCCTTTAAGTCCAGGCTCAAAACACACTGTTATTCTCTAGCCTCTGTTGACTCGTTTAAGTCCAGGCTCAAAACACACTGTTATTCTCTAGCCTCTGTTGACTCCTTTAAGTCCAGGCTCAAAACACACTGTTATTCTCTAGCCTCTGTTGACTCCTTTAAGTCCAGGCTCAAAACACACTGTTATTCTCTAGCCTCTGTTGACTCCTTTAAGTCCAGGCTTAAAACACACCTTTATTCTCTAGCCTCTGTTGACTCCTTTAAGTCCAGGCTCAAAACACACCTTTATTCTCTAGCCTCTGTTGACTCCTTTAAGTCCAGGCTCAAAACACACCTTTATTCTCTAGCCTCTGTTGACTCCTTTAAGTCCAGGCTCAAAACACACTGTTATTCTCTAGCCTCTGTTGACTCCTTTAAGTCCAGGCTCAAAACACACTGTTATTCTCTAGCCTCTGTTGACTCCTTTAAGTCCAGGCTCAAAACACACCTTTATTCTCTAGCCTCTGTTGACTCCTTTAAGTCCAGGCTCAAAACACACTGTTATTCTCTAGCCTCTGTTGACTCCTTTAAGTCCAGGCTCAAAACACACTGTTATTCTCTAGCCTCTGTTGACTCCTTTAAGTCCAGGCTCAAAACACACCTTTATTCTCTAGCCTCTGTTGATTCCTTCCAGGCTCAAAACACAGTAATCCTAAGGGGGCTTTCTCACTAGCCATTCGGGGTCGAATCAGCTCTGCTCCGTCCTCGCTCCGTCCTTGGGTGCAAACTTCCCCCCTCCCTCTCCCCCCTCTAGTTTGCGTACACACTGCAGTCTTGGTGCGCTCCGGGGTTTGTTTGCGTTTTGAGCGTGTAAGCTGCCGTAGGCGATGATGTGCCACTCTAACGTCAACACAGGAAGAGTTTAACATACGGTGGTGGAAACTGGATGCTGATATAAAGAAACAAATAACCAATAAATTTGAAGTTATATTTGAACCTCTGTTGTCAAGCCTTGTCAATATAACCCACCCCCTTTTCTCACGAATGGAACTGGTGTTGTGGAGTCCGCTTTGAGTGTTTTCCAGGGTTAGCGGCTAACGCTAGTTAGCTTAGCCTAGTTATTACTAGTTAGCAGCTAACGTTAGCCCATTGCTCCCATCAATTATATTGCATGTCATTGATCTATCGGTCGATCACGGCCGACTGGTTGGGTACCACTGGTCTATAGAAATAAATACATTCGAACAAGAAACCAATGTATAGTAGACATAGGAATGGCAAAAAAATTGCCAAGCCCAATGCGAGCCAGGGAAGTCTTGTGCTTGTAACGTGGCTTCATCTAGAAGTTTTCATCCACTGAGCCGTGAGGCTCAACATGCTAAATATCATTTTTGTGGGTATTGTCCAGTTGTTGCTGTATGTTTTTATCTGCCCAAAATTCAAGCAAGCATGAAAGCATTACAGTAAGCTTGCACACCACGCCCCCCGCTCCGTTGTCGGGGACGCTGGCGTAGGGCTGGGCGATATGGAAAAAAATCTTATCGCGATAACGATATGATAATTTTATTTTATTTCTCGATATCGATAATTATCGAATTGTTATAAGTATAAAAAAAATTAAATTTTTTTATTTTTATTTTTTTTTAACAACAGATGTATGTTTATTTTGCAGCAATTCTTTGTCATTGCCGCCATCTTTAGTGTTACATCCCCTCACACTCCAGTTCTCAGGCTGCAGCTGGTTTAAAAGCTAAAGTAAACCGGCTTCTCTGCTGGCTGTGGCTCCAGAGGAGTTGAACAGTTCTGGCTCTGCTAGTTTATTTTCGATCTTTTGGCGCTTTTTTGGTGGACAAACCACCTGCTAGCACACATAGCCTACTGTGTACAGACGGTTTCAAAATGTATTTTAAATTAGAAAGCAAACAAAATAAATGGACAAGAGAAAAAGAAATCTGAATTTGGTCAGTATTGTCATTTGGACAAGCAAAGCCATTACTTTAAGTTGCAGGCAAGAAAGACAAGTCTGTCCACTGTCTCTGGTTTTAAAACTGCCCTGTTGCAGGTCACAAAAAAAAAAAAAAACGATTTTTCGATTTTTTTTTAATTTCGATATTCGATATCGATTATTAAAATATATCGCGATATTTATCGTTATCGTTATATCGCCCAGCCCTACGCTGGCGTGCACCCGAGACCACCTATTCCAGCAGTCCAGGTTTGGAGCGAATCAGCGTCCCCGGGGACGGGGGGAGCGTTCTCATCACGCGATATTCTGGTGCGATCGCGCTCTGATTCTACCCCGATTCGAACCCGATGGCTAGTGTTATTCTTATTCTCTAGCCTCTGTTGATTCCTTCAAATCCAGACTCGAAACACATTTTTATTCTCTAGCCTCTGTTGATTCCTTTAAATTAAGTTCAGGTACAAAACATACTTTTATTCTCTAGCCTCTGTTGATTCCATTTTCTATTCTATTAATATGCAAATGAGCAACAATCAATCGCCCTTTGATATTTACCAGGAATACCAAGTCGGCAGCTTATATTCTTTCAAGACATCAATACACAAGTCAACACCTACTCAGCGTTCTGTGCAGCTGAAGCTGAAGGTGTCATGTGACCACATGTTAGACCGTGATATGTTCAACCTATTAGTGACATCATCACACATGCAACTCAGATTTCATGGAAGTTACAGAGCAGCTCTCCCGAAGAATGTGACAAAGGTGCTCTGGTGACAAGTTCTGCACAAATAACAATCTGTATAGTCAAAGTCCTGCCTCCAAGAGGAGCTAATCATAAATAACAATCTGTATAGTCAAAGTCCTGCCTCCGAGAGGAGCTGTACATAAATAACAATCTGTATAGTCAAAGTCCTGCCTCCGAGAGGAGCTAATCATAAATAACAATCTGTATAGTCAAAGTCCTGCCTCCAAGAGGAGCTAATCATAAATAACAATCTGTATAGTCAAAGTCCTGCCTCCAAGAGGAGCTCATCATAAATAACTATCTGTACAGTCAAAGTCCTGCCTCCAAGAGGAGCTGAACATAAATAACAATCTGTATAGTCAAAGTCCTGCCTCCGAGAGGAGCTGAACATAAATAACAATCTGTATAGTCAAAGTCCTGCCTCCAAGAGGAGCTAATCATAAATAACTATCTGTATAGTCAAAGTCCTGCCTCCGAGAGGAGCTGAACATAAATAACTATCTGTATAGTCAAAGTCCTGCCTCCGAGAGGAGCTGAACATAAATAACAATCTGTATAGTCAAAGTCCTGCCTCCGAGAGGAGCTCATCATAAATAACTATCTGTACAGATCATTGAGTTACTTTGCTGTTGTGTTGTGTGTCTGAGGTGTTCTTATGTTCTCTGTCTGTCCGTCTGCCTGGTTCCCCGTCTCCATTGTCCTGTCTATTCGTATTCCTTTTCCCCCGGCTGTGCCCCGGACCGATGTAAAGATTGGCTGGGGGGCGCATTATAAATGAAAATATCATATCATACAGTCAAAGTCATGCCTCCAAGTGGAGTTAATAGGAACCTGTATAGTAAAAGTCATGCCTCCAAGTAGGGCTGGGCGATATAACGATAACGATGATTATCGCGATATATTTTAATAATCGATATCGGGGGGGGGGATATAAATATATTTTTTTATTGTGACCTGCAACAGGGCAGTTTTAAAACCAGAGACAGTGGACAGACTTGTCTTTCTTGCCTGCAACTTAAAGTAATGGCTTTGCTTGTCCAAATGACAATACTGACCAAATTGAGATTTATTTTTCGCTTGTCCATTTATTTTGTTTGCTTTCTAATTTAAAATACAGTTTGAAACCGTCTGTACACAGTAGGCTATGTGTGCTAGCAGAGCTAGACTCCAGTCACGAGTCACAGTGCACATGTGCGGTGGTTTGTCCACCAAAAAAGCGCCAAAAGAAACTAGCAGAGCCAGAATGTTCAACTCCCCTGGAGCCACAGCCAGCAGAGAAGCCCATTTACTTTCGCTTTCAAACCAGCTGCAGCCTGAGAACTGGAGTGTGAGGGGCTGTAACACTAAAGATGGCGGCAACGACAAAGAATTGCTGCAAAATAAACATACCGGTACATCTGTTGATATTGTTATCGCGATATCATTTTTGGCCATATCGCCCCAGCCCTACCTCCAAGAGGATGTAACCATAAATAACAATCTGAATAATGTAAGAGAACAGTGTTCCAGCTGGTCGTCGATCGCTATCAGCCTCTGTCCGTCCCATCTCTCGATCCTCTGCGTTGTTTGTTCATCGAGGCAATCGTTCGGTGGAATTCTTACTCCCACGGCTGAGACACCACTATCTATTTCCCGGTCACTCCCCGTCTCTCTCTCTCTCTCTCTCTCTTTCCAACCTCCCCCCCCCCCCCCCCCCTTTGCTTGGGGGGGGGGGGGGCTCCTCTCTTTCTCTCTCTCCGTATCATCTGTGGACGTGGTGTTCTCTTAAGGAATGTAGCCTTGAAGCCCGTCTAACTCGCAGCGCTGTTGCTTGACAGTTGACACCCATCTCTGGTCACCTTTGACCCACATCTCTCTCCTCACAGGCCTGACCTGTCGACCTGTGAAATGTGTCTAATACAGACTTGGTGTAAAAGACTAAACAACAGTTTGCCAGAATTAAAGGTGTTATACCCACATACTTTACATACTTATCCTGTATAATCATAACGAAAACAAGTAATATCATTTCAATAGTCAAAGTCCTGCCTCCAAGAGGAGCTAATCATAAATAACAATCTGTATAGTCAAAGTCCTGCCTCCAAGAGGAGCTAATCATAAATAACAATCTGTATAGTCAAAGTCCTGCCTCCAAGAGGAGCTAATCATAAATAACAATCTGTATAGTCAAAGTCCTGCCTCCAAGAGGAGCTAATCATAAATAACAATCTGTATAGTCAAAGTCCTGCCTCCAAGAGGAGCTAATCATAAATAACAATCTGTATAGTCAAAGTCCTGCCTCCAAGAGGAGCTAATCATAAATAACAATCTGTATAGTCAAAGTCCTGCCTCCAAGAGGAGCTAATCATAAATAACAATCTGTATAGTCAAAGTCCTGCCTCCAAGAGGAGCTAATCATAAATAACAATCTATAGTCAAAGTCACGCCTCCATGACTGGGCAGCAGTGGCTCAGGAGGTAGAGCGGTCGAGGTAGATCGGTTGTCTGGTAATCGGAAGGTTCCTGGTTCGATTCTGGCTCCTCCCGGCAGCGTGTCAAAGTGTCCTTGAGCAAGACCCTTAACCCCTAACTGCTCCCGATGAGCAGGTCGGCACCTTGCAGGGTTGCCTCCCCTGTTGGTGTGTGAATGTGTGAGTGGGTGAACGAGGGGCATAAATTGTAAAGCGCTTTAGATAAAAGCGTTATATATATATTTTTCAGGCAGATTTCTAGCTTCGAACAGTGTTCCAGAGACCCCATATTCAGTTTGTTTATTCAGTTGTGAAAAATATACCACATATCATTTTAAGAGTTTCAAATTTGCTTCGGTTACGTTTGTAATGTTTGTTAAAGGTCCCGTGTCTTATGGCCTTTTCCATTGTTTTCTAGCAATGTGGGGTTGTATCAATGGGGTCTGTGTCTCTAATTCTCATTTAGGCTCATCAGTCCAGTCTCGAGTTCACGAGATCCTCCCTCACTCTGAACTAAGCTATTCTGAATTTCGTGTACCTGTGACGTCCAAGAATTCTCATCTGCATAACTAATGCCCCCTCTATGGTTTTAGCCACACTCAACCATTCGCTCAACAACAGAGCGAGTGGAAATACTGACACTTCCTCAAACGGGTTGACGTGGCGCGGGTGCCGACAGAGAGAGCAGAGAACGAGAGAGGGAGAGAGAGAGAGGGGGACACGGAGCACCCCACACACACACAGTCAGGAGCACTTGCATATCACTGTCAACCTGCTGCAAAATATCATTGCGCACGCTTCCACGTGCGCGCCCGTATTCCGATCTGTGCAATAATATTCACAGGGGTATATATTGTCATTTGAAACAAGTTACCAGAGCTCCAGTAGCTCACCATGTACCTCGACGTGAACGCGTCGGGGAATACCGTGCTGCGTCACGGATCTGGTTGACTCCGAGTTCGATTCCCGGACCCGCCGTCATTTGCCGAATGTCTTCCCCTGTTCTCCCTCCCGTTTCACCCTGCATCTGTCGGTCATGCTTGACCAGAAAAGCGATAAACGCTAAAAAACGAAGTTTTAAAAAAAGAAACAAGTTACCAATGCATTGTCCCGTGGGATTATGCCCCCCTGCGGCGAAATTAATTAGTATCCCCCTCTATCTCTCTATGTCTCTCTCTGTGCCAGTGCTGACTGTGGGTGACTGTCACTCAAAGCTCTTATGGGCGGAGCCCAGCCCAAAACAGTTTGAAATATTGAAGTGGAAAAATGCTGCTTTAGAGTACTTGATTAGAAATACAAAACAATGAATAAAAAAAATAAAAAACTTACAGATGTGTTCCATAGACTCACAGGAATTGTGTAACATTGCCCAAATAGTGAAAGGAATAGCAAAACATGGGACCTTTAACATTGGAGTAACAAGAATCTGTATTTTGAGTAAAGGCCTGAATCTCATTCAGTTCTATTCATTCTAATTCTACGCTCCGTTTTCTTTTTTGCTTCCAGACTGCCAGCCTGCACTCCGGAGGACGGGGGCTTCCGATTGTAGGCAAGATCGCTAGGGGCGGGGCAGGAGGGGGGATGGACCAATCGAGGTTGGTTACCGGTGGGGGCCAGGTCCTGGACGGACTACATGCCAGGGACTCAGCGGGGGGGCGTCAGCCATTACAGAGGGAGTCTCTGAGCTTCATGAAAGGAGTGATGGACGAGTGTACACACATGGCCAACTTCTCACGTTAGTAACACACACACACACACATTTGGTAGTGCTTTTCTGCCAATTCACCACTGCCATAGGCTTCCAGTGTATCAGAAAATATGTATTAAACACCACATAAACCCAACATTTGACTAAAATGCCACGCCCATCTCTCTTTCTCTCTTCCTCACTCCCTTTTTCTCTCTCACACACACTCACTCTCTCCCCCTCTTTATTTCCCTCTCAAACGAGATATGATAAATATATTTGCATTTACATTTAAATTCCATGTAGATAATCTTGCAAGCCAACTGCGACAGAAGGTTGGCTTTTTTTACAGAAAATAAATTGTCCTATGGGTTAGCAGAAGGAGGGTCATTGAAGCTGTTCTTCTGTCTGTTTTGGACGATGGAGACGTAGTTTATAGACCTGCTGCTGCTCCCACTCTGAAGCCTCTGGACTCTGTATATCAATCTGCCCTTAGATTTATCACTCGTGACAGTTATGGTTCCGTCATTGTATCCTGTATGATAAGGTTGGCTGGTCCTCTCTGGCAGAGAGATATGGTTAGGGATGGGGGGTACTGTTCACATTTGAACCGATACGGTACCGGTACCTGTGAATCGATACCGGTACCCAACGGTGCCTTTTTTCGGTACTTTAGTCTCTAAAAATGTAATCTACCTACCTCAGTTGTGAAAAAAAAAATATATATCCAAACTTCAAATAACCACATTTTCGACCGTTTTCGGCTTGCCATTGCCCCGACTGCTTTGTTGTTGAATCAAGTCAAATCCTAGGTAAGCGACTAAGCGTACATTGTGCGTATGAACGTTTAACGGTATCTCACCTGAATCGATACTCGGTAGTACCGACGTGTTTCGGTAAGTACCTTTTTAAAAATACCGAATTCGGTACCCATCCCTAGTTATGGTATCATCATTGTATCTTGTATGATAAGGTTGGGTGGTCCTCTCTGGTAGAGAGAGGTGACTTGCACAGGCATCTGTTTCTGTACAAAGCCATGATGTACATCACTTCATTACTGGACTGGAACTCTGGACCTGATCACACTCGCTCTGGTGATCGTCTCACGCTTAACACATTGACCGCCAGCAGCAGGGGGCGCTGATACCCCAGTCATCGCCAGGTCTTTATTCAATGGATATAGTTTTAGAATGTGACATTTGCGAGTGCTTAAAATATTATATCTATGGGTCTAATAACGCTGTTGAGTCTCACCAACATGCCCGAGACGGGATTGTTTTTTCATCCGTACATTTCCGTTTTATACCGTTTTGAATAGAGTATGGTCTGGGTGTTTTTCCGTAATTCCAGGAAAAATATGAGAAAAAGGCATTTTACTGTAATCCAGTCATCACGTTGTAATTTTTCGGCTGATTATCTAATCATCCTGAAATCAACGCTAGCCAACGGTTAACAGCCATACACGGTCCACACAGATAGCTGTGATCGCGGTAGAAATAAATGTCAGATCAACGATCGAATTTATATATAATGTTCTTACCTTGTATCTGATATAATGCAAAAGAGATCATCCAAATATCTGATTGAAATTCCAAATAATGCTCGTGGAGGTCCGTACCACACCGTACCTCCTAAAACACAACGGACCATTTTCAATGAGATGCAATAGCTCCGCCTGGCAGTAGAGGGCGGTGTTGACCGTCTGCCAGCTCAGACAGGCTCTGAAGGGTATACCAGAGGCTGCAGCTATGAATTATGAATAGATATAGCGAATAAACTAAATAACGAGTAAACTCGTTTCTGGCGCTGAACGCATGGCGGGCAATAACGAGTAAACTCGTTCTTGGCGCAGAAGCGGTTAAGGTCCTCAGAGTTTGCACTGAATTAGGAAGATCTGCCCCCGACACATGGAATGTTTTGCAAAGCACTTTAAACTCAATACTTTATTTTACTTCTACCCATCCATTTCACCTCAGTATGTAGTTGTTTTAATTCCTTTAAATTGATTGACTATTTCTGTTTTTGTATTATGTATTGTACCGCTCGATGTCATTGTAAACGAGAGCTTGCTCTCAATGATCTTTCGAGATTAAATAAAGATTGAATTGAATGAATAAAAAATAAAAAAAAAACTCTTTCCGTCTCTCTCTCAGTCCCAGTCGACCCCAGTCTGATTATCGTAGTCCAGGCTAAAGAAGACGCCTACATCCCCAGAGCAGGAGTCCTGGGCCTGCAGGAGATCTGGCCCGGCTGTGAGGTCCGCTACCTGAAGGGAGGACACGTCAGCGCCTACCTGTTCAAACAGAACATGTTCAGGTAAACACATAGTTCCCTGTCTCCATGTGAACATAGTTCCCTGTCTCCATGTGAACATAGTTCCCTGTCTCAACGTGAACATAGTTCCCTGTCTCAACGTGAACATAGTTCCCTGTCTCCATGTGAACATAGTTCCCTGTCTCAACGTGAACATAGTTCCCTGTCTCAACGTGAACATAGTTCCCTGTCTCAACGTGAACATAGTTCCCCGTCTCCACGTGAACATAGTTCCCTGTCTCCATGTGAACATAGTTCCCTGTCTCCACGTGAACATAGTTCCCTGTCTCAACGTGAACATAGTTCCCTGTCTCAACGTGAACATAGTTCCCTGTCTCCACGTGAACATAGTTCCCTGTCTCAACGTGAACATAGTTCCCTGTCTCCACGTGAACATAGTTCCCTGTCTCAACGTGAACATAGTTCCCTGTCTCAACGTGAACATAGTTCCCTGTCTCAACATGAACATAGTTCCCTGTCTCCACGTGAACATAGTTCCCTGTCTCCACGTGAACATAGTTCCCTGTCTCCACGTGAACATAGTTCCCTGTCTCCACGTGAACATAGTTCCCTGTCTCAACGTGAACATAGTTCCCCGTCTCCACGTGAACATAGTTCCCCGTCTCCACGTGAACATAGTTCCCTGTCTCAACGTGAACATAGTTCCCTGTCTCCACGTGAACATAGTTCCCTGTCTCAACGTGAACATAGTTCCCTGTCTCAACGTGAACATAGTTCCCTGTCTCAACGTGAACATAGTTCCCTGTCTCAACGTGAACATAGTTCCCTGTCTCATCGTGAACATAGTTCCCTATCTCCACGTGAACATAGTTCCCTATCTCCACGTGAACATAGTTCCCTGTCTCAACGTGAACATAGTTCCCTGTCTCAACGTGAACATAGTTCCCTGTCTCAACGTGAACATAGTTCCCTGTCTCAACGTGAACATAGTTCCCTGTCTCAGCGTGAACATAGTTCCCTGTCTCAACGTGAACATAGTTCCCTGTCTCAACGTGAACATAGTTCCCTGTCTCAACGTGAACATAGTTCCCTGTCTCAACGTGAACATAGTTCCCTGTCTCAACGTGAACATAGTTCCCTGTCTCAACGTGAACATAGTTCCCTGTCTCAACGTGAACATAGTTCCCTGTCTCAACGTGAACATAGTTCCCTGTCTCCACGTGAACATAGTTCCCTGTCTCCACGTGAACATAGTTCCCTGTCTCATCGTGAACATAGTTCCCTGTCTCAACGTGAACATAGTTCCCCGTCTCATCGTGAACATAGTTCCCCGTCTCATCGTGAACATAGTTCCCCGTCTCATCGTGAACATAGTTCTCCGTCTCCACGTGAACATAGTTCCCCGTCTCCATGTGAACATAGTTCCCTGTCTCAACGTGAACATAGTTCCCTGTCTCAACGTGAACATAGTTCCCTGTCTCAACGTGAACATAGTTCCCGGTCTCATCGTGAACATAGTTCCCTGTCTCAACAGTTCCCTGTCTCCACGTGAACATAGTTCCCTGTCTCAACGTGAACATAGTTCCCTGTCTCAACGTGAACATAGTTCCCTGTCTCAACGTGAACATAGTTCCCTGTTCCCTGTCTCAACGTGAACATAGTTCCCTGTCTCAACGTGAACATAGTTCCCTGTCTCAACGTGAACATAGTTCCCTGTCTCAACGTGAACATAGTTCCCTGTCTCAACGTGAACATAGTTCCCTGTCTCCACGTGAACATAGTTCCCTGTCTCAACGTGAACATAGTTCCCTGTCTCAACGTGAACATAGTTCCCTGTCTCATCGTGAACATAGTTCCCTGTCTCAACGTGAACATAGTTCCCTGTCTCAACGCAACGTGAACATAGTTCCCTGTCTCAGTGTGAACATAGTTCCCTGTCTCAACGTGAACATAGTTCCCCGTCTCATCGTGAACATAGTTCCCCGTCTCCACGTGAACATAGTTCCCTGTCTCAACGTGAACATAGTTCCCTGTCTCAACGTGAACATAGTTCCCTGTCTCAACGTGAACATAGTTCCCTGTCTCAACGTGAACATAGTTCCCTGTCTCAACGTGAACATAGTTCCCTGTCTCCACGTGAACATAGTTCCCTGTCTCCACGTGAACATAGTTCCCTGTCTCCACGTGAACATAGTTCCCTGTCTCAACGTGAACATAGTTCCCTGTCTCAACGTGAACATAGTTCCCTGTCTCAACGTGAACATAGTTCCCTGTCTCCACGTGAACATAGTTCCCTGTCTCCACGTGAACATAGTTCCCTGTCTCCACGTGAACATAGTTCCCTGTCTCCACGTGAACATAGTTCCCTGTCTCCACGTGAACATAGTTCCCTGTCTCCACGTGAACATAGTTCCCTGTCTCCACGTGAACATAGTTCCCTGTCTCAACGTGAACATAGTTCCCTGTCGCAACGTGAACATAGTTCCCTGTCGCAACGTGAACATAGTTCCCTGTCTCAACGTGAACATAGTTCCCTGTCTCAACGTGAACATAGTTCCCTGTCTCAACGTGAACATAGTTCCCTGTCTCAACGTGAACATAGTTCCCTGTCTCAACGTGAACATAGTTCCCTGTCTCAACGTGAACATAGTTCCCTGTCTCAACGTGAACATAGTTCCCTGTCTCAACGTGAACATAGTTCCCTGTCTCCACGTGAACATAGTTCCCTGTCTCAACGTGAACATAGTTCCCTGTCTCATCGTGAACATAGTTCCCTGTCTCATCGTGAACATAGTTCCCTGTCTCAGTGTGAACATAGTTCCCCGTCTCAACGTGAACATAGTTCCCTGTCTCATCGTGAACATAGTTCCCCGTCTCCACGTGAACATAGTTCCCTGTCTCAACGTGAACATAGTTCCCTGTCTCAACGTGAACATAGTTCCCTGTCTCAACGTGAACATAGTTCCCTGTCTCAACGTGAACATAGTTCCCGGTCTCATCGTGAACATAGTTCCCTGTCTCCACGTGAACATAGTTCCCTGTCTCAACGTGAACATAGTTCCCGGTCTCAACGTGAACATAGTTCCCTGTCTCAACGTGAACATAGTTCCCTGTCTCAACGTGAACATAGTTCCCTCAACATGAACATAGTTCCCTGTCTCCACGTGAACATAGTTCCCTGTCTCAACGTGAACATAGTTCCCTCAACATGAACATAGTTCCCTGTCTCAACGTGAACTGTCCATCCATGCAGGTGGCATCTTGATGGCTTCATGGCATTGATCTCCAAATCACCATAGTCGAGATTCGCATAAACTGGACCATTTCTAGATGTAGCTTCTTCAGTATTTACGATACAGATCATTCCCCCGGAAGTCTGCTTGAGATTCATTGTTAAAGGATGCTCCTTCTTGGCAAAGTGCGGCGATAATTGCATGTATCGAATATGTAAGACGCATCATTTTCAACAGTAGACATTTGAAGCAAAGTCATAACTGTAGAAGTATCATAAATACGTACTTGAATGTGCTAGGACCAGTACTGTACAAAATACCTTCACCATAGAGAAACATTATAGAGTACTGTACAAAATACCTTCACAGTAGAGAAAGACATAGAGTACTGTACAAAAAAAAGCACAATTCCCCAGCTATATAACACAATTATTAGAAGTATTACGGTAGATTTTCTTATTTGAGAGCAGGTGTTTATTAGAAGTTTTACGGTGTCTGCTTGTGTTGTGCTTGCAGGCGGGCCATCTATGACGCCTACGACAGATTCCTCCAGAAGTACTCCAACATCCAGTGACCATGGCAACCATATAAGCACCTCCTCCCCAGGGACAGAACCAGGGTCACATTACAATTGGCTAAAATATGACATGTGACTGTTTTTCCTTTTCCTGGATTGGCTGAAACATGAAGGACTGGGTACTGAAAATGTATGCCAGTTGGTACTGATTTGTGGTGTTGATGTGGTTTCTAGGCATCAAGAGGGCATTGAAAGCTATCAACAAGCTTCAAGATAATCGATTTTTACTATGGGATGTCAATAATGTACAGTATGGCATGGTTTAACGGTACAGTATATCTCCCTTTCAGTCACCAGTGAAAGGTGTTTAGAGGTGGTGGGGGGGGGGGGCTATTGAAGAAATGGGTGTCTGTATTAAATCTGTATCAGTATTGAGACATTTCTATCTATGCCCAGCGGTTGTGGCTAGAAATTATTCACATTTCAACCATTGTTCACCTTAAAAGTTGTTCATAAACCCTTAACCTTACTATAACTGGAGACCTCACACGCCCCACCTTAACCTGAAATATAGATGCAAAAAGATCGATTTTCTGATCATCGATTTTCTAAGTTCCAACAAAATGCTAATGCCTTCTAGCCATGACCATGCCCCGCCTCCTCCTGGCTCCTCCCCTTCCTCCTTCAGCCCTTCTAACAGATATCTGTTGGCTAGCATTGGATGATGTCAGAAGGAGAGGCGGGGCTTCAAGACTGCTGGGCTTATGAACATGAAACCTCCCGGAATATATCAGTACTGAACTAGGACCACTCGCATGGTTAAAACGGTCCCAGATTGAAAATTGTTGAATGAACAGATTGCAGAATGGGTACAACAGAATGAACACCAGATTTCTTGAACTAATAAATCAGAGTTTTTTTTATATATATATATCAGGAACATCTCTGAGAGAAACCGAGATGTCTCCTTGATGTTTTTAAAATGTTAAAATATTTGTGCAGAATTATAGCTCTCTTTTGGTAGAACCTCGGAACATATTATCTGTTACCTGGGAACAGCATTAAGTATGTGTCCTTCACAGCTCCCTACAAGCTAACTGGTCTCAGCTCCCTACAAGCTAACTGGTCTCAGCTCCCTACAAGCTAACTGGTCTCCGCTCCCTACAAGCTAACTGGTCTCAGCTCCCTACAAGCTAACTGGTCTCCGCTCCCTACAAGCTAACTGGTCTCAGCTCCCTACAAGCTAACTGGTCTCCGCTCCCTACAAGCTAACTGGTCTCAGCTCCCTACAAGCTAACTGGTCTCAGCTCCCTACAAGCTAACTGGTCTCCGCTCCTTACAAGCTAACTGGTCTCAGCTCCCTACAAGCTAACTGGTCTCCGCTCCCTACAAGCTAACTGGTCTCCGCTCCCTACAAGCTAACTGGTCTCAGCTCCCTACAAGCTAACTGGTCTCCGCTCCCTACAAGCTAACTGGTCTCCGCTCCCTACAAGCTAACTGGTCTCCGCTCCCTACAAGCTAACTGGTCTCCGCTCCCTACAAGCTAACTGGTCTCCGCTCCCTACAAGCTAACTGGTCTCCGCTCCCTACAAGCTAACTGGTCTCCGCTCCCTACAAGCTAACTGGTCTCAGCTCCCTACAAGCTAACTGGTCTCCGCTCCCTACAAGCTAACTGGTCTCAGCTCCCTACAAGCTAACTGGTCTCCGCTCCCTACAAGCTAACTGGTCTCCGCTCCCTACAAGCTAACTGGTCTCCGCTCCCTACAAGCTAACTGGTCTCCGCTCCCTACAAGCTAACTGGTCTCAGCTCCCTACAAGCTAACTGGTCTCCGCTCCCTACAAGCTAACTGGTCTCAGCTCCCTACAAGCTAACTGGTCTCAGCTCCCTACAAGCTAACTGGTCTCCGCTCCCTACAAGCTAACTGGTCTCAGCTCCCTACAAGCTAACTGGTCTCAGCTCCCTACAAGCTAACTGGTCTCAGCTCCCTACAAGCTAACTGGTCTCAGCTCCCTACAAGCTAACTGGCCTCAGATCACTACAGGCTAACTGGTCTCAGATCAGTACTAATATATTCACAGATGCCTTATAGATACTGGAACTGGAGATGGCCAATCAGGGTGCCATGCTGTAAATAAAATTATGTTTGAATTTGTGTGCAGTGGATGAGGAGGATACTGAGACGAGAGTCCTACCAGAGCCCTCCGTCTAAAAGAGTTGAGCCACTGTAACCACTTAGGCGCCAACAGTTACAGTACCTCAATATTGCCAATCAACAGCCTACTTGTTACTGTAGAAAAAGCTATTTCCACCAGTGGGCACGAGTCGTTCACTTCCACACATTGTGGCTTGGTCATTTGAAGACCTTATATAGTTTGATGAGCTAAAAAGGAAAACTGAATCACTTGAAGCTTAAGAAACTTCCTTAACTCTTCTAGATGTAGGGCCCTGGGTCCAACCAGTGTGTTAACTCCTCTAGATGTAGGGCCCTGGGTCCCATCACTGTGTTAACTCCTCTAGATGTAGGGCCCTGGGTCCTGCCTGTGTTAACTCCTCTAGATGTAGGGCCCTGGGTCCTGCCTGTGTGTTAACTCCTCTAGATGTAGGGCCCTGGGTCCTGCCTGTGTGTTAACTCCTCTAGATGTAGGGCCCTGGGTCCTGCCTGTGTGTTAACTCCTCTAGATGTAGGGCCCTGGGTCCCATCACTGTGTTAACTCCTCTAGATGTAGGGCCCTGGGTCCCATCACTGTGTTAACTCCTCTAGATGTAGGGCCCTGGGTCCTGCCTGTGTGTTAACTCCTCTAGATGTAGGGCTCTGGGTCCTGCCTGTGTGTTAACTCCTCTAGATGTAGGGCTCTGGGTCCCATCACTGTGTTAACTCCTCTAGATGTAGGGCCCTGGGTCCTGCCTGTGTGTTAACTCCTCTAGATGTAGGGCCCTGGGTCCTGCCTGTGTGTTAACTCCTCTAGATGTAGGGCCCTGGGTCCTACCACTGTGTTAACTCCTCTAGATGTAGGGCTCTGGGTCCTGCCTGTGTGTTAACTCCTCTAGATGTAGGGCTCTGGGTCCTGCCTGTGTGTTAACTCCTCTAGATGTAGGGCTCTGGGTCCTGCCTGTGTGTTAACTCCTCTAGATGTAGGGCTCTGGGTCCTGCCTGTGTGTTAACTCCTCTAGATGTAGGGCCCTGGGTCCTACCTGTGTGTTAACTCCTCTAGATGTAGGGCTCTGGGTCCCATCACTGTGTTAACTCCTCTAGATGTAGGGCTCTGGGTCCTACCTGTGTGTTAACTCCTCTAGATGTAGGGCCCTGGGTCCTGCCTGTGTGTTAACTCCTCTAGATGTAGGGCCCTGGGTCCTGCCTGTGTGTTAACTCCTCTAGATGTAGGGCTCTGGGTCCTGCCTGTGTGTTAACTCCTCTAGATGTAGGGCTCTGGGTCCCATCACTGTGTTAACTCCTCTAGATGTAGGGCTCTGGGTCCTGCCTGTGTGTTAACTCCTCTAGATGTAGGGCTCTGGGTCCTGCCTGTGTGTTAACTCCTAGTAATCATGAAGGATTTTAAAAGCCTCAGACACTTAACCCTGTGGTGCTACTGACCTCACAACCCACAACCTCGGCCTGAGAACCATGTACAGTGTATCGACGACTTGTCAGTAATGAAGGAAAACTGCCTTACTCTCGGATTGACGGCGATGTATTTTTTAAACTGCAGTGTGTTTTGAATGGGTTTCAGGACACTCTGGACCCATAAAGAATCAGGAAACACTTCAATTCAAGTGAAAACATGAAAATCACCAAATTCTAACCACACAGCAGCAGTGATAAGAGTAGATGTGTGTACAAAAGATAATATATATACAGTATATTGATATGTAATCAGTATTTTACAGTCACGTGATTTGATCCCAGTGTTGCCAACTTCACACCATGTGATCCCGACCGTGGAGATGCAACTCAGTCAGACCTTCCCATTGAAGTCAATGGGAAGATAGATGTTTCTGTTTTAGGTTGATATTTGTGTTCTTTTTGGTGGGAATATATAGGCATTCCGGTTCACTTCGATGGGAAGGTCGACCGTTGCATTACTTTCACCAGGATGATGGACATCACCTGTTGATTGTAAGGGGAAGACGGATCACTCCATTCATTGTGAATGGGAAGGCAGTGAGTTGTGTCTCCATGGGTCTCTTCTCACTCCGTTGCCTTCATCCCTGTCTCCACTGATCTTCCGGGAAATTTTTTGATCGCTAGGGATCACTTACTACCCACAAAAATATGTTTTATTTACCCAGGGAGGATTTCCAGAGCGCATATGTTGCCGTTTTCCAGAAATGTCCTACGACACATTCATACAGCTGCAAACACCTGGGAACTGTCCGGTACAACCGCGGTTTTAACTAGGGATGCTCGATATTGGCTTTTTTACCGATATACCGATATTGTCCAACTCTTAATTTCCGATACCGATATCAACCGATACCGATTATATGCAGGGTTTCCCCGCCCAAAAAACGGAATAATTTCAGGTAATTAACATTACATATCTCTTGTCGTGTAATTAACACAACATTATGCATACTTTGACAATAAATAAAATAATAATTTGTTCTTACTTGCCTGGGTAAATAAAGGTTAAATAAATGTATTTTGTAAATGTAAACCGATATTTTCCGATATCACATTTTTATGCCAATATCGGCCGATAATATCACTACCACATGGCTACCACGCTACAGAAGGTTAGCCGTGTGGTAGTGAAGGGTTAAAGGGGAAGTCACATGACGTGTTGTCCCTGTGCCCCGGGACGGCCCTGTCAGTATGTTGTGAACACAACCCACTCTCTCCTGAAGTCACATGACGTGTTGTCCCTGTGCCCCGGGACGGCCCTGTTGGTATGTTGTGAACACAAACCACTCTCTCCTGAAGCCAGGCATCAGAGAGAGAACCCTCCAAGTGGTGACGTCACTGTCTGCTGCTCCATAGACTCTGAATGGGGCTCTAACTAAGAGACCTTTAAATGTTTGTGTGAGCGCTTTCACCCAAGAGATATGTTTTTACTTCTGCTTCATGCGTTCTAGCAATGCTAGAATATAAACCTAATTTGGGTTTAAGAGCTCACAAAAATGTTGTCTCATAAAGTCGGAGCCACATTCATTGTCTGTGGAGCGGCCCTAGATTTTACATCACAGATGGTACGGTTATCTCTCCGATCCCTAGCTTTAGGAGAGGGGTGCGTGTTCACAAATACTGACTTCACTGTCCCGGGGCACAGGAAGAACATATGGGAATTCTTAAAATGGGTGGCATTCCCCTTTTTAAGTGCCTTGCTCAAGGGCACTTCAGTGGTAGTTGTTGACGGAGTGTTTGAACCGCAGACCTCGTCAAAAGCCTGCTCGAACGTTTAGGCTGCGGCTTCCCCTTGTCCAAGGACCTAACCTGGACCAATGCTGTAATCGGAGCAAAGATTATTGCATTGTTTTATCACAATTTTCACCAATATTTGTACCATACTCGCAAATACAATCACTAAACGGCACAACTCTGTTTGAAAGTTTTCAAACAGTATGCCCATAAAATTGGTTGCAGTAATAACCGAAGTCCTGGGGCAACTGGTAATACCTAATGCCTTCCAGAAGAGATTAGAACAGCAAGCGGAATGCATTGGATCAGAAGAGATTAGAACAGAAAGCAGAATGCATTGGATCAGAACAGAATGGGTGGTTTGTCCTTAAACTTGTCTTCCTAACACATTGTTCAATGATTAGTTGTTATGGATTCCCATTGATTTGAGACTGGCTATACCAGAGCTAAAGATAGACCGTGAATGTCCACGCAGAACAAGGCTCTCCATAACGTTATCATGGTCAAATGCCCAACATTATAAAGGTCAGGTGCCATAGAAGCACCAGTTACTTGGCGACGGCCATGGAGCAGGATTGCGGGACTAACATGGAGCCGTCCCTAGACTTCTGGGGTCCTTAGGCAAACATTATTTGGGGGGGCACTTAAATCACATTATGGGGTTCAGCACTTTCAAAATGTTGCCGTTTGGTTGAAATTGTGTTTGACATTTGACTCTGATTGGTCTGATTAAATTGTGTTTATCATGATTATTGATGTTTCGAGGGTCCCTCTGATTGGCTGACTGACCTCCCTACAACCGTTTAAATAATTAAGAGGGCCTTAACTAAATAATTCCACTGAAGGAAAATCTGATGGTGGATAATTTCTTGTGTCTAACTATGGCTCTGGACTAGCCCATACAGACCGTCGCTAACTCTGTCAATATTACTGCTCCCAGTAATTTATCTACACTTAATCATTGTTTTCTTGAGTCTTGTCAACAATGTGTATATGTTGTCATTATATTAAAGACTTAATTAAATTAACAGACCTAATTATTTCACAACTGTGTCCATTCTGAAAATTGTTCACACACACAAAAGCCTGAGGAAGCATTGTTACACATGTGAAGCACTGGAGGGGGTATTGCAATCACTTGTCTGACAGCACCAGCCATAACTTCTAACAGTTCTGATCCAATCCACAGGGGCCAAGGACCTGAATACTAGAATATTTTTTTAATCAGTAAATGACAAGTATTTAATTTGAATTAATTTCCATCATTGTCCATTGAAATGGATACAGTATAGAGTTGCACCTTTTGAACACGAGGGCGATACTATACAGGTTGTTGCTCAGCCATTACTGAATGAAAATGAATGAAAACTTTATTTAATTAACAGATTGCAGAATGGGTACAATACAGTACGGCTCAATACACACAATTGTTAAGGGGATACTCCAACTCGACTGCTTTATCCCTCACTTTTTAAGAAGAAGAAGTATTTATTTGTCATGCAGTTTAACACACATGCAAGATGGGTGACACACAGGAACACATGCATTGGGTCGCCGATGAAATGTCTCTCCACACTTGACCCATCCCGTTGTCCTTCCCCCCAAGGGCAACCGGGAGAAGATGGGGGCTGCGCCCTGGGGACCAATCCAAGTGCTCCTGTCCGTCTTTGTCAGGGAACGCGACAGCGTTAGCGATCTGTTGTGCATGTTTTTCCATTGGGTTTATCTTATCGGGAGGGGAAACCAGAACATGCAAACTCCACACAGAAAGGCCCGGGAGATACCCCACCTGGGTAACTGGCAACGCGGAAACCTGGCCCCCAAGCGGGAATCGAACCCTGGACCTTTAGCTGTGAGTGTTAACCACTACACCACCGTGCTTGACGGATTGCCTGAGTGTATCTTCTCAGCCACTGAGCAAAGACTCCGATATTTCATGCAGTGGCCAAAAAGAGACCGGATGCCAATGAATCTCTTGGTTACATCAATAATCTGCTGTCAAAACGGTTTCATGTTTGTAGGGTAACTAGTATTTGTTAATGTTCACTATGGCCAATTGTCATCTTGTTCTAATCAGGAAATGCCCACGTTATTAAAAGTTGAAAAATCTAGTGATCTATGCACAAAATCATGCTTTTTGTTTTCAGCAAAAGCTTTGTTACGGGATTGTGTTCGCTAGGTTAGGCAACATTGTGTTTGACAGAGGCTAGTGGTCTGTATCCGCTGACTCTGGACAACATTGTGTTCGACAGGCTAGTGGTCTGTATCCGCTGACTCTGGACAAGATTGTGTTTGACAGGCTAGTGGTCTGTATCCGCTGACTCTGGACAAGATTGCATTTCCCATAATGTTGCTGTGTTCCTTTAAGACTGAATTCCGTTAAGTTAAAAAAGTTAAAGTCTCATATTAATTAAGGAAATTGGTTTTGCCTATTCTTGGTGTGGATATAGCAGACTGAAATGTTAAATCCCAGTGTTAATTGAAATAATTAAACAAGACAATCAGAAGTATTACCCTTAGTTTGTCCTACCATGCACAAACAATCAATGTGCTTTAATTAATTAATGAAATGTCCTTTATGTAGTCAGAAACACGGCATACTTAATATTCTGCCCAGTTTGTGAATGTTTCCTATTATGATGTGTGTATATAGCCAAAGGTGGCCAGTAAGAAATCGAAGGACAGTAAGAAAATAAAGTTACAATTTGATTTAGACTAGTTTATTTGAAGAGAAAAAAATATGTTACATAGATTCAAGAGAGAGTGACCCCCCTGCACAAAAAAGGCAGCAAATTAGACCCGGGCAACTACCGGCCTGTTTCTATTCTTGCCTCCATCGCAAAAGTCATGGATAAAATAGTCTACGAACAGGTCGCAAAGTACCTTGCGGAAAAAAATCGAATCCACGAATTCCAATCTGGCTTCAGAACATCCTATGAGGGCTGACGTTCCACTCTACTGGTTAAAGTTGCTTACTCGTGAGTAGTACGTTCATTGATAAAGAAAAATAATGTCCACAGCCGCTCCAGTGTAAAACAAAGATATCCAAATGGTTTATTTCTCTTCCAAATCAAATCAAATTTATTTGTAAGGCCCGACAACACATGTTAATGTCCCCATGGGATGTACACGTCTTCTTTAAACAAGTCAAGAAGAAACATAACAATAAGTCAAGAACAGAACAAGAACACCATAAGGTCCAACAAATTTAAAATAAATGCAAATAAATGAAAGAATGCAAACACTCCCAGACAGACCCCGCGCAAAGGAAAGGAAAAACTCACTAAAACCTAACGATAGGGAAAAATGCTCCACAGGCAATGTGGAGGAGAGAAACCTTAGAAGGGCCATTCAAGGGGGGATCTCCCTTCTTAGATGTCGGTGATAGTAGTGTTGCAGACTAACAGTTGGTAAGCATGCACTCATGTGTGTAGTGAAACACAGATGAGTGCATGCAATAGCAACTGAACATTTTGAAAGATTAAAGATAATAGCAACTGAACATTTTGAAAGATTAAAGATAGAGCTGATAGCGAATCTATTTGAGGCACAGGGGCGGCGCAAAGAGGGTCGCGTCCTCCCCGTTTTAATCACGGGACATTCAACACTCCGGTCATCGCTCAGGGACAGCCGGAGACAGGGAGACAGGGGGGCACGCAGAGAGGGTCGCATCCTTCCGGCCTTCATCACAGGACGTCCAAAGTCTTTCTTTACAGAAGTGATCCTAAAGCTATTTTCCTAAACTATTTTCCTAAACTATTTTCCCAGTCTCCAAAATCACAGCAGACTCGACACATGACAAAATTCGTCCACACCTGAAAGCCGTAAATCAACTTGCCGGCTCTTTCCACAGCAAAACGGTATAGGCAAGGCACCCGACACTGACCTCTTCTTCTTCTTCTTTTGAATTTCCGGCAGTGTAGACGCATCGTGGCGTATTACTGCCCTCCGCAGTTCTTTTGATGAGCTTTTTTTTTTTTTTTTTTTCCACTTTTTCTCCCATTTTCTATATTTTCTCCCATCCCAATTTCGTATCATCCAATTCAACCCTCCCCTGTCACGAACGCTGTTTCTTGCCTCCCACAAGCCGGCTGCAATGTGGACTAAGTCATACATAGCACAAGTCCCCTCCGGTACTTGAGGTAACAGCAGTCGCATCTTTTCACCTGCGCAGCTCGATCTCTCAGTGGCGAGGAGTAACGCGTGGGAGGCTCACGCTGCCCCCGACACTTCCTGATTCTACTGCGCAGGCGCACCAACCGACCTGTAGGAGTCGCTGTCCACAACGCCCGATCCCCACCCTCCAGTTTCCCTCCCCGTAATACGGCCAATGTTTATTACTGTGGACGACCAGCTAAACTGAAAGCAATGTGGAGCGCTGGGCTCGAACAGGCAAGCCCAGCGTCTCTGCATTCGTGGCGAGCGCCTTGCCCACTACGCCACGTAGCCGCCCTTTTGATGAGCTCTTCTTCTTCTGCTTCTTTCTTCTTTTGAATTTCCCGCAGTCTACTGGAATCCGTCATCCCCTACATTGTCCAATGGAGTGCAGCTAATGCTGCTACTTCCTGACTGAGCCCCCCTCTGCGAAAGAATTGTTGAATATATAGATACACAAATGTTCTAGAATGTTTGGTTATGACATCATACTGTGACATCACAAATGTTCTAGAATGTTTGATTATGACATACTGTGACATCACAAATTTTCTAGAATGTTTGATTATGACATCATACTGTGACTGACATCACAAATGTTCTAGAATGTTCTATTATGACAAATAAGACGGTTCAATGACTTTATAATCAATATTCCTAATGCCGTTTCAATGTAAGGTTATAAAAATAAACATTCATATAATACATAATAACCTAAATATATAGCTTCTGCTCCTCTACACATCCCACTCCACTGACACATGCCTTCTCTACTTGAACGACCACATCAAACAAGAGGTGGACGTGGGCAAATACTGGGGCATGGTCATGCTGGACCTACAAAAGGCCTTCGACACTGTCAATCACTCCATTCTGATTGACAAGCTAAAATCGATTGGTTTTGAGCTGGATGCAATCCTACCTGGAGGGGAGAGAACAGATGGTGGAGGTAAACGGTACTCTATCCCCCCCCCCCTCCCAGTGAGCTGTGGTGTTCCACAAGGAAGCATACTGTACTAGGACCGCTACTGTTCCTAATTTATGCAAATGACATGTCATCAGCTTGTGACTGCAACTTGTTCCTGTTCGCGGACGACTCAGTCCTGCTGGTCTCTGACAAGAACAAGTTGCAGGTTGAAAAAACCCTCAGCTAGGAACTAGGCAAAATCTGCATATGGCTCGCGGATAACAAACTATCATTACACATGGGCAAAACAGAGTCCATTATCTTCGGTTCAAATAACAAACTCAGCAAGACCAACGGCTTCTCAGTTACAGTGGGTGACAATATTGTCACAAGGAAAGATGAAATTACATACCTGGGTTCCATCCTAGAGGCAAATCTTTCCTGTGACAAAATGGCATCCAATGTAATTAAAAAAAGTCAACCAACTAACTAGATTCTTGTACCGGATCTCCTCTCTGGTAAACAAGAATACCCTGAAGACTCTGGCAGGAGCACTCATTCAAGGGTACTACGACTATGCTTGCACCTCATGGTACCAAAGCACCTCAAAGGCACTAAAAACAAGATTACAAACATCACAAAACAAACTAGTCAGACTACTACTTGACCTTACCCCTAGAACCCACCTCACCCCTGCCCACTTTGACAACCTAGGATGGCTTAGAGTAGAGAGTACAGCAACTTTCAATGGGCCTGGTCTACAAGATACACTATGACTATACGACTAAGGTACCCATGTACATGTCAAAGGTCTGTGAATACCACGACCACAACACCAGAGGGAGCTCCACAAATCATGTCCAACCCAGATTCGGCTCAAACAAGGGACTAAACACGTTTCGCAATTATACCACAACAATGTGGAACGCCCTACCCACAGCCGTAAAATAATGTGAATCCCTACCCACCTTCAAAACCGCTATAAAAAAGCACCTACGGGAGACTGCAATTCGACACTGGCCCCGGTAAATGTCCAACCCCCCCCCCCCCCCCCCCCCCCGCCCCCCATGTACAGTTTCCTCCCTCTCAAATGTATTATTCTCTTTTAGGAACTCTTGTCTGTAAATAAACAGTAGGCCTACTGTATATTTGTATATCTTGTATGTCATAAATGTCTGCATGTAACATGTCATCCTATGTATGTTGTGTATGTCATAAATGTCTGCATGTAACATGTCATCCTATGTATGTCATGTATGTCATAAATGTTATGAATTGAAAATGGGGGACCCTGATGTAAACCAGACAAAAGTCTTTCTCTGGTCTGGTGAGCCGTACTGTATTGTAGGCCTACCCATTCTGCAATATGTTAATACAAATTTCAATCAATCAATCAATCAATCAATCAAGGAAATTATTAAATTGTTGAAAACTAATATTGTTCAAAATGTTAAGGAAAACACGCATCCTTTCATTCAATTGAAAGATGTGAATGGAACCCCACCTTGAATAATTAATGTCAACCCGACGGGTGGATTGGAAACCTTTATTTTGAAACGCTTGACTCTTCCTGCCAGCGCAACAGCCGGAACCGGAAGCGGATCCGTGACGTCACGTTGTTATGTCCACCAGCTGATCAGGCCGGAGAAAAAAAAGGCGAAGAATGATGATGATGATCACACCATCACACCATCTCTACAAGAAGAAGACACCGCGTTCCAGCGCCACTTCAACTAAACACGGATAGAACGGCAACGTTGCGAGCTGTGCGTCGTGGATAGTGGACGTGTTGGGTTGTCAGGGCCTGGTTTGTTGTTGTGGTTGTTGGTACAACAGTAGTTCAGGGCCCTGAGCTAAGCTAACCTGCTGGTGAACATGGTGGCCGGTCAGTCTGGAGACACACAGCCCGAACAAGACCAACGGGGAAGGCTTGACTGACTGATTCAACTTTAAACATTCTTCTTTTTTTTGTACTGTTATTGTTAGATCGAGATGGCCCTGTAGAGCGAGACACCATCACCACCACCACGTCTCCACTGTCTTGACAAACACCTGGAGGTCGCATCATCACCTATAGCCCCCCCGGATCATCACCTATAGCCCCCCCCCCCCCCGGATCATCACCTATAGCCCCCCCCCGGATCATCACCTATATCCCCCCCGGATCATCACCTATAGCCCCCCCCCCCCGGATCATCACCTATAGGCTCCCCCCGGATCTCTAACCGCCTTTTAACCAAAACGATCAAACAAAATGTGGTTAAAACTGTTCTTCCTGCTCCTGTATTTCCTGTTGTTGTTGGTGTTGGCTCGGTTCTTCGAGGCGGTGGTGTGGTATGAGACGGGCTTGTTCGCCACCCAGCTGGTGGACCCGGTGACGCTGAGCTTCTCGAAGCTGAGGACCATCCTGGAGGGCAGAGGCCTGGGCTACTCCGGCCTGGCAGAGAAGAGGGAGGTCAGCCAGCTGGTGGAGAACTCAGGTGGGAGATCTTGACAATCCTGTTGTTCTTTAACCCTTATGTGGTGTTAGGGTTGGTGTTTTGTCACAAGGAAAGATGAAATTACCTACCTGGGTTCCATCCTAGAGGCTAATCTTTCCTGTGACAAAATGGCATCCAATGTAAATTAAAAAGGTCAACCAACGAACTAGATTCTTGTACCGGATCTCCTCTCTGGTAAACAAGAATACCCTGAAGACTCTGGCAGGAGCACTCATTCAAGGGTACTACGACTATGCTTGCACCTCATGGTACCAAAGCACCTCAAAGGCGCTAAAAACAAAATTACAAACATCTCAAAACAAACTGGTCAGACTACTGCTTGACCTTACTTCTAGAACCCACCTCACCCCTGCCCACTTTGACTACCTAGGATGGCTTAGAGTAGACGACAGAGTACAGCAACTTGCAATGGGCCTGGTCTACAAGATGCACTACACGACCAAGGTACCCATGTACATGTCAAAATACTTCCCAAAGGTCAGTGAATACCACGACCACAACACCAGAGGGAGCTCCACAAATCATGTTAAACCCAGATTCGGCTCAAACAAGGGACAATTATGCCACATCAATGTGGAACGCCCCACCCAAAGCTGTAAAGGAATGTGAATCACTACCCACTTTCAAAACCACTCTCAAAGAACACCTATGGGAGACTGCAATTCGAAACTCGCCCCTGTAAATGTCCTAACCCAACCCAATGTACAGTAAATGACCAAGTATGGTTTTGTCAATATTCTACAGTTTTGCTTGTACACTTGTACAGTGTTCCCCACCCACCCCTCCTACCCAACCACCTCCAATGTATAGTTTTTACATCAAATGTATATACTCTCTTTTCTGGACTCTTTTTGTATCACAAACAGTACTGTATTTGCAAATCTGGCATGTCATAAATGTATAGATGTAGCAGTACTGTCTATCTGTATGTCATGTATGTCATATATGTCCTGATGAATTGAAGATGGGCGACCCTGATGTAAACAAGGCGAAAGTCTTTCTCTGGTCTGCATCCCCTTAACAATTGTGTGTATTGAGCTGTACTGTATTGTACCCATTCTGCAATCTGTTAATAAAGTTTTCAATCAATCAATCAATCAGGGTCTCCAGCGACCCGTTTCAAGGTTATAATATGTAATAACTACCATGTAGTTGATTGTATTAGAACAAGGCTTTATGATATCCTCCACAACACATATATAAGCACAGCAAAACTATGTTTCACCATTTTGAAAATTCTGAAGGTATCTGCAGAAAAAACGGTACGACTGTGGTGTTAGGGTCATTCTTGACCCGGCAAGGTAAAACTATACTATAAAAATACTAAATATAAATAAAATAATAATAAATATACTGAACTTTTTTTCAGAAGTTATATTCTAATATTGTTCTATTATAGTCAGAAAACATCTATGGGTTTCACATTTAGTATATTATGATTGAACAACCTCATTTTCATCTTAAAAATAAGGGACATGATGTGTCTCGGGGGCCATAAAATCAAATTACAATGGGATTATATGGTTATGAATGCATATAATGTTAGTTAGGATGTAGTATTAACTATATTGAGTGATACTCCTTTCTTTTTAGTGGTCAGGACTGAGTTAGACCCCGGGTCAACATTGACCCGCTAACAACGGTCAGTGGTGCCAATTCCTAACACAACATGAGGGTTTTCTTTAAACGCCTGTCTAACCCCCTTATACTAGACCGTTTCACTCGAACTCTGATTTCAAATACCTGGGCTCGTGGGTCAACTCGTCTGAGCAAGACCTTAAAGTGAGGAAGGCGCTTGCGTGGAGGGCTCTGAACGGCATGACCAGTGTGTGGAAATCCAACCTCCCCCGTCAAATCAAGCTCAACTTCTTTCATGCAACAGTTGAGTCTGTCCTTTTGTATGGCAGTGAATGCTGGACCTTGAAGCCCACCCTGCAGAAGTCCTTGGATGGGTGCTACACCAGAATGATGCGTGTGGTGCTCAACATCAACAGGGATGAGCATGTCACTAATGCAAACTTGTATGGGGGGGTGCTAAGGGTGAGCGAGAAAGTGGCAGTCAGGAGAATGAGGCTGGCAGGTCACTGCCAGAGACATCATGAGATGCCAACCAGCAAACTTGTGCTGTGGGAACCAACACACGGGCATCGATCACGAGGACGTCCCACGTTAACCTACGTGGACGTACTCAGGAGAGATGCGGGAACAGAATGTACTGGCGAGCTAGCCAGATGCATGGAGGATCGGGATGACTGGAAGCACCGATGGAGGGCCCGTCCGAGGACGACCTAGATAAGAGATGTTGCTAGGGAATAGTTTGGACCCCAGTGTATTTACTAACTGTAGTGTCAAGTTAATGGTATTATTAGCTAACCCTGCAACAGGAACTAATGTGGGTCTATTTTAGACTGTTGTTGTTTTCAAGATGAAACCGTGACAGTGTATATATAATGTTTCAATACAAACAACATTCTAATTCTAAATATTATCTTAGATTGACGTACCCAGACAAAGATTAGGCAATTTCACAATGTGTCCCATATAAACACATACCCAATGTGTCCTAGTTCCAAGGTAGCAGAGCGATCCTCTCTCTCTCCATTAGGGCACTTTTCACCTTCAAAACCTTTGAGCCCCAGGATGGGTTCTTTAGGAACCAATGGTCTTGCTTTGAGCTGATGTAAACAAGACGAAAGTCTTTCTCTGGTCTGCATCCCCTTAACAATTGTTTGTTTGTATTGAGCCGTACTGTATTGTACCCATTCTGCAATCTGTTAATAAAGTTTTCAATCAATCAAGCAAACATTCTCGACTTTATAGCCTACTCTGGGTGCCATTAGTGACTTTTAACAAGAAAAAAACACCCAAGTTGTAAGAAGTCCATGTTTGTTCACCTACATGTTCTTGGGTTATTTGCGGTGGTGGCAGGCAAGAATTGGGGGAAACTATTCCCGGTGGGCCATCACAAATAACAACTATGTATAGGAAACACTGGAGGGCTTTTAGAGGCGAAATAGCCTGACAGTTTTGTGCTGACTGCTATTGTACACATGTGGCTTTTTGAACGGGCAACCTCAGTTAAAAGTTTCAGCTGCACTGATATGTCCAAATGTATCTTAAAGGAACACGGCAACATTATGGGATATACACGTCTTCTTCAGGGTCGGACAAGAAGATGGATACCAATTTCCTCTCTGTGCGGTCAGTAGAAAGCTATCTGGCTGCAAGCTAGCCTAGCTTAGCACAAAATTAACGGAAGCGAATATGGACCAGCTCAGGGGTGCAGTCGTAATATCAGAAGTGCCTGTACTCTGTTTAAATGACGCCACGTGCACGCACGCTCCCCGCGCATACATGTTCCCTCGCGTGCGCACAGAACAGATGATTATTATGAATAAATAGTAGGAAACATGTTTGTATAGGAAATTACTAGTTTTAGTTTAGTTTTTGTAAATATTGCCTTGAAATAGAGAAGCTGAAAAAGGTAGCAGGATGTAGCCTTCAATATATAAAGAAATTATATTGTCAACAGATATGGTTGAAAAACAAACAATGTTTTAAATGTAATCCAGCTGTGGTGCTTCCGGGTTGGCTGACCGTCCATACTAACACAATTGGCCGTGTTAGAGGGTGGGAAACCCGGCAAGGGTGGGTCCGGGTCGTTGTAAACAGCGACTCCTACAGTTCGGTCGGGGCACCTGCACAGCAAGGGAAGGATCTAGGAGAGGTAGTGTGACCAGTGATGCAGTCGTAATATGGGAACTGCCCACACGCCACGTGCACGCACGCTCCCGCGCACGCGCATACATGTTCCCTCGGTTGCGCACAAAACAGATGATTATTATGCATAACAATGTTTTAAATGTAATTGTAGTTACAATTTCTTTAATTGAATTAACTTAAACTAGAAAAGTAAATACAAACTAAATTAACAATGTAACAGACAGTTTCCTTCTGAAGCACAACGAAATGTCTCATCCTGTGGGGCGGCTTTGGCTCAGGGGTAGAGCGGGGCGTCCAATGATCGAAGGGTTGGTGGTTCGAATCCCGCTCAAGCCCATGTCCATCCCATTGCCGTTGTGTCCTTGGGCAAGACACTTAACCTACTTGCCTCGTATGAATGTGTATGCTGCATGTGAATGAATGTTGGTGGTGGTCGGAGGGGCCGTAGGCGATGATTATTCGCCACACTTCTGTGAGTCTGCCTCAGGGCAGCTCTGGCTGCAATTGTAGCTTACCACCACCGGTATGACTGTGTATGAACGAATAATGGACTCTGTGAAGCGCTCTGAGTCAGAGAAGAGCGCTATATAAATCCAATCTATTATTATTATTATTATTATTATTATTATTATTATTATTATTATTATTATTATTATTATTATTATTATTATTATTATTATTATTATCCTTCCAGTCGGGACCGTTTGGTTCCACAGCTCAAGCAAACCCCCACCAATTGGTACAGGGCTTGTATTTTGGTTTTGCACTTCTCGTTCTTTGTTATGCTATCGGTATGCTATTATGCAAAGACTAGGTGATAGCTGAGTACCGGTACTTAACACTTTCAGTGCCAGCAGGGGGCGCACGATTTAGTGCTTGAATGCCCACCACCCACTTCAATGTTAGCGTTAATAACGCCTAATCTATGTTTAAAATGATGGCTATGTGTCTAATCTGCCCGTCGCTTATCAATGACTCGTTTTCCAGTCAACATTGTTGAAGCGGATTGTTTTTTTATCGGTTCATTTTCGTTTTATAGCATTTTGAAAAGCCCTCGTTTTCAAGGAAAAAAGATTCCATGATAAAAGATGTTTACTGGAATATTCTAGAATACACAAAAACGTTGTAATTTTTCGGCCTATTTATGAATCGTTTTCAAATAAACGCTAGATTATCGATAGTATATGTGTACGTATGCACGCTGGGGCCGTGAGCTGAAAATCGATTATCTGAGTTCCTCATCAGCGATCGCGCGCGCACACACACACACACACACACACACATAGGGGACACGTTGATATCTCAGCGAATACAACTCTGATTATCCCAAGACTGGTAAAATAGATTCCTTACCTCAGATCAGATGTTCTCCAAAAAGATCATTCCAATTCCTGATCGCCATTCCAAAAATCGATCACTACTGTCTACTATCGATTGGCTACTGTGAATATATATATATTCCAGGCTGTTCTGAGGGTCCACAATGAATCCGATCGGCTCGGGTTACATGCCTGAGAAGTAAAATGTGGATTCCGGATTTTTCTTTTCTCATCCATTTTCATTGAGTCCATTCCAAAGGGGTGCATTACCATCTGGGAGACGATAGGGGGCGGTTTTTTCCACATCTGAGCTCCTACAGGGGCTTCATACCAACGGGAGACTCGGTTGATGAAATATGAATTCAGATCGCTAATAAAAAAAATAAAACGCTAATAAACGTTGTGGGCATTCAGGCATTGGTCTGATAAAACGTGATATGACGTGATGGGCACTGAAAGTGTTAAATACGGACGACGAGTCGAGTGAAAGTTGTGAACGCATTTTTGTGTGCGCGTGCGTGCACATCCGTGCCCGTACTTCTGCTCAGAAAAGTGCTGGGACGGCGTGGTACCGGTGGCACCACCACTGGACCACTGGACCAGCTGGCCTAGCTGTTGACCAAAAACACCTCACCTGGATTTTTTATCCTTGCAGCTGGATAGCTTTCTATTGAACACACAGAATATAGCCTATATCTTCTTGTCTGACTCTGGAGAACATGGTACGTGTATTTCCCATACTGTTGCTGTGTTCCTTAACATTAATGTTATTGCCATAACTGACTTTTAATGGAACAAACGGGATGTTGGTTAGTCATGTTTAGTTGTGAACATAAGTGATTTTCTCTTTTCCTTTTATTAACCAATTGGTTGAAGTGTTGAAACAGAACTCGACAATAAGGGCTAGCCCCTGGTGCAGCTGTGATGAGCTGGGTCTAGGGACTATAACTGCTATATATAAGAGTAACATACTCGGGCATAAATATTTAGACATTGACACAATTTTCACAATTCTGGCTCTGCACACCACCACAATGGACTTGAAATGAAACACGGTGCGATTCAAGTGCAACCTTTCAGCTTTAATTTGAGGGTACTTACATCCAAATCAGGTGAACACTACAGTGTAGTAATTAATTACAACCGTTTCTACATAAATACTTGATTACAGCCTGAGGTGTGAAACCCATAGACATCACCAGACGCTGGGGGTTGTCCCTCCCTGGTGATGCGCTGCCAGGCCTCTACTGCAGCTGTCTCTAGTTCCTGCTTTATTTTTTTAAATTTTTTTAACTTTTATTTATAGCATTTTCAGCTTTTTCTGGCCGCGCAGGACCGATAGAGGGAGAACGGGAGGAGAGGTAGGGAAGACATGCGGCAAATGGTTGCCGGGACTGGGAAACGAACCCGGGACGACCGCTTCGCAACTCAGCGCGCTATGTGGTGTGCTACTGGAGCGCCCTTAGTTCCTGCTTGTTCTTGGCACATTTTCCCTTCAGTTATGTCTTCAGCAAGTGAAATGCACGCTCAACTGGATTCAGGTCAGGTGATTGACTGGGCCATTGCGTAACATTCCACTTCTTTGCCTTTAAAAAAAACTGTTTGTTTTCGCAATATGCTTCGGGTCATTGTCCACCATCTGCACCACTGTGAAGCGCCGTCCAATGAGTTCTGAAGCATTTGGCTGAATATGAGCAGATAATTTTGCCCAAAATACTTCAGAATTCATCCTGCTGCTTTTCTCAGCAGTCGCATCATCAATAAATACAAGGGAGCCTGTTCCATTGGCAGCCGTACACACCACCACCACCTTCCTTCTCCATTATGTTTGGCGACGAACTCTGTACTTTTAGGGTACTGACCGAATTACATCAGCCCTACCGAGTACTGATTCACGTTAAATCAATTGGTGCCACATTTCGGTACCTTGAGAGCAGATAGATTATAACCCTCCCAGGTAGAAAATACGCTCTCAGTGGAGAAATACTCTTAAATACTTAAATAAATGTTTTGCTGAGAAATACTCTGGGCGAATGGGAGGGGCTGAACCCGTCTTTCTCTCTACATTAAATTATTAGTAGCCAAATGTTACACTATAAAAATGAACTGGATAGTTGATGATAATAAATATTTCACTTTATTAACTGAAATATTATATTAAGTCTGCTATAAGCCATTCTCCCTTTCTCTCTGTGTCTAATATACATATTACTATCCCATCTCTTGGGTCTTTGGAAAGACCAGATGAGATCAGAGGAGTTTGATAGTATTTACTGAAGATGGTCAGATAATGTTGATATTTAAACATAAAACTAATTATTATGATAAATGTATACATGATCATGCAATGTTAAAAAAGAAAAAGCTTTTTAGGAACAGTTTGGGAGAGGGAGGGAGGGAGGCAGGCTTTCCAATTTGTTCCTCACATTTTACCCATTCATGGCAACCGTGCAAGGTTGGACGACTGAAATAACATTGTTGTTATTATAGAGACAGTAAAGTATAGAAAAAGGCACCATTGGGTACCGGCGGTGTTGATTCCCAGGTACCAGTATCAGTTCAAATGTGAACAGTACCCAACCCTATTCTCCTTACTCTTCTCTTCCCATCATTCTAGCCTACAAGTTGATCTTCGTCTCATCTGTCCATAGGATGTTGTTCCAGAACTGTGCAGGCTTTTTTTAAGATGTTATTTTTTTTGCAAACTCTAATCTGGTCTTAATGTTTTTGTGGCTCACCAATGGTTTACATCTTGTGGTGGACCCTCTTTATTCACCCTGGTGAAGTCTTCTCTTGATTTGCTGACTTTGACACAGATACGCCTACCTCCCGGAGAGCGTTCTTGATCTGGCCAACTGTTGGACTTTTTTTTTCTTCACCAGGGAAATAATTCTTCTGTCATCCACCACAGTTTTCCGTGGTCTTCCGGGTCTTTCGGTTTTGCTGAGCTCACCAGTGTGTTTACTGTGTTCTTCATTTTTATGAATGAATGAATTAAATTTTTTTAACACTTTGATCGCCATGGGTTAAATTCATAATTTACCATCCCTCACCATCTCTATTTGTCTATGGAGAAGTTCCCCTTCTTTGCAGGGCTATAACTTTTTAAATTCTATTGCTAAATTGCCATTATTATGGCCCATTCAATGTCCTACATGTATTGTTCAGGGTGTAGCAACGTTAAACTTTTTCATTCACATATTCATACTAAAATATGGTCTAAAGTATAAGTGTTTTTATCGTTTTCTGCAGCTTTCTTCAGAACGTGATTTATAGCCCTAAATGCATTATATTGATGATCAAATACAGTTTGGTAGGAATCTGTGCGAGATAAAAAATTTCAACTGGATGTGCTACTAGGAGTTACTACATATCATCTGATGATGACCGGATGGGCGGGGGATCGTTTATAATTCCGTGGGCAGCGTTAGATGATTCATCCAGAGTGGGTCATATGTTCATCATAGCAGTTTATATGGAACACGTTAGAATATAACGCTGAATCTCGTACAGCGGACAGCAGAAAATATTGACTTGACAGAGGCCGCTTCAAGTTCATCCCCATCAAACACCTCCACAGATACCGAACATATCATCCGGAAAATGGATGAAATGGGGAAGACAATAATGAAGGAAATGATCCACCAATCACAACTGTCGGAGAAGATAATAACTCAAAAAGTAGATGCTATTAAAGAATCTATTGAAGGCAAAATTGATGCGCTGAGAGCGGACGCCGACGCACAGAATAAACGCACCGAGGCTCTGGAGAAAGTAGTGGAAACCCACGAAATCAATTTCACTCACATCTACAAGGAAGTAGAGGCTAACACAGTTAACCTAACTGCTGAGATGAAGGGGAACTACAATGAAATCAAGACGGAGCTCAGCGGAATAACGTTGGAGCTCACGCGAATCAATAAAGAACAGAAAGCCAAAATATTCGAGATGGAATATCAAAAACGCAGGCTGAATATTCGTATTGTCGGTCTGGACGAATCAGTGAGATGTGAAAACCCTGAAGAGTTTGCCACAGAATTACAGAAAATCTTGGGAACAGGAATCCTTCCTAAAATACCGGAGGTGGATGAGTGCTTCAGATTGGGTCCCCGCTCCATTGGCAATAACGCTAAGCCCAGAGTGATATTAGTTGTACTGCGCCAAGTCAGAATAAAAGAAATGATTATGCGTGAAACTCGCAGGATGAAAGGCAATCTGAAATACATGGAGGTACCAATACACTGCTTTGAAGATTATTGTCGTGAGGTAGTGGAACTGCGTGCCAAGTTCAAGACGGTGATGTCTCAACTATACCTGGGGAAATACAGACCCCTACTAATATACCCTGCAATACTTCGCGTCGTTGACAAACAAGGAGCAAAGGTTCTCCTCAACTCGCCTGAAGATGCAGCCAAATTCCTGTCTGAACAGGAGCAGAATAGTGTATAAATGGCCTTTTAAATTTCAGTTATGCAAGGTCACCATATAGTACAACCTTTAATAACCGAGGATTTGGGACAGAGAGACCTACGTGCTCAGAGTTTTTGAATGCTTCCCCCGACGTGTTTATATTATTGCGGACATATTGGATTTAAGATTGGAACACTCCAGAACATACTGGAACATTCAGACAATGTAAAAATGACATATTGGAATAATCTAGAACATCGAAGCATTCTTTGATATATGGAGCATTCTGGAATATCAGCAATACGTGGTCATTCATTCTACCAGAAGCCCCTCGGGGGAATAATCAACAGCTATCTAGATGCAGAACCACAGAGCCATCATAGCCGGCCGGCTGAAAGATCACTCTACACAACGATCATCGCCCACCCCGGTCGGGGGAAATGCTGCATATACGTATTTAAAAATTGTTTTTTATTAATGGGAAATAATTTCACTACTTCTCCAATTAATACTTTAGATGTTTAAGCATAGCAATGCTCTTTTAAGATCTAAGTTAATGTTCTATTCCTTTTACTTGCTCTCTCTTCAGTTCAATACCTTCATATTATTCATGAGTTACTATAAATTACTATAAATTACAAGTTCATATAAAATGTAAGTGATTAAGACATGACAATTGAAGCTTATTTTTGGTCTTTATTTTTAGTTTATCTCATTTAAATTTTTATTTATTTATTTTTTACGGGTAAGTGGCCAAGCCACAGTCGACATTCTACTTATGGTAGAATTTAGAGTGTTAGATCCTATGGTATACATAGGAATGTTAAGGATAATTGGATCATTCTGGGATATCCGGTGGTGCAAGGGAGAGAGTCATACGCAAAGGTTGTGTTCATGGAACACAATCCTGTACGACTCTCGGTGGGAGGGAAGGGTAGGGGATTTTTATTTGTATATATGTATGTTTTTAAGCTCGGCTCTCAACGGGACCTCACTAGTGGGATGTATATCTATTATTGCCTCGCACTCCAGAAGCATTACCAAAAATTACAATGCAACATGTATAGACTATGGCTAGTTTGAATATAATGATATGGAACACCGGGGGAATAAATAACCAACTCAAACGCAAAAGCGTGCTCACACTGATGAAAAAAGAACATGTGGACATTGCTCTGCTAAGCGAAACACACATTCTAGGGAAAGACATAGGTAAATTAGCGGACAACATATACCATAATATCAGTCACTCCTCTATTGGTACGAGAACTCGGGGTGTAGCAATAGTCGTTAAACGTAAGTTGAATATTGTACTAAAGGGAGTATGGTCTGATGTAGAAGGTCGGATAACTATAGCTAAGATTGAACATAAGAACAGGAAAATAGCGTTGATAGCGGTATACGCCCCAAATTTGTACGAAGAAGATTTCTTCACTACACTAACCAATGCAATGTTAGACATTCCCGATTACTCATTTATAATAGGAGTGGATTTTAATGCCATCTGGAACCCAAGGATAGACAAATCTTACCTCGCCTTTTCCAGCGAACAAAAGAATTCATCGAAGGCATTAAAGGATTGGTCAAAGATTACAGGTGTAAAGGACTTATGGCGGTTACTTAATCCCACGACCCGAAAGTACTCTTGTCGATCTGCGAGACATAAGACACTATCCAGAATAGATTATGTCTTTGCATCACAGAGACTATTTGATAATTATGAAGTGGAAATGATACCCAACGCACTATCAGATCACTGTTATTTACTCCTTAAAGGTACATTTGGTATACTATCCTCCCGAGCCCCAAGATATCGATTTAACTCGTTGCTGCTTAACAACAAGGAATTCATTACACAACTCAAAGAAGCTCTTATAGTATTCCAACGGGAGAATGCAAACTCGGTGCAAGACCCCAGAATAATATGGATGTCGGTAAAGGGAATGATCAAAGACTTCACGGATAGCTTTTCCTCCAAAATGCGCAAGAATCAAAGCACAAAACTGGATGAGCTGGAAACGCTTTACTCAACGTTATTTAATTCTCTGAAATACAACAACTCAACTCGACTAGAAAACCAAGTTAACGTACTAAAAATAGAGATCAATGCCATATACAGACAACAATCGGAAATACAAATACGCAGCACAAGACAACAGCAGTACTCCCATGGTTCCAAACCCAGCCACCTATTAGCCATGCGATTAAGAATTAATGCAACATTTGCAGATATAACTACCATTAGAGCACAACAAGTACTTGTAACAGATCCTGTAAAAATAAACGATACATTCAAAGTATTCTACTCCGATTTATATAAATCAGAAATGACCTTCGATCAAAACAAAATGGACACATTTCTTAATCAAATTATTCTCCCTAAACTTTCAGAGGATGACGCTAAACAGTTAGAAATACCGATCACACTAGAGGAACTCAAGAAGGCCATAACCGCAATGAAAAGTGGTAAGGCTCCAGGAAGAGACGGTTTCCCATCAGAAATGTACCTTTCTTGTTGGGACATAATTGGTCCCTTATTACTAAATATGATCTTATACTCAGTCAAGGAGGGGAACTTCCATAAAATTGACAATATTGCACTCATAACAGTCCTCCTTAAAAAAGACAAAGACCCCAACGAGTGCGGTAGTTATAGACCTGTAAGCCTCCTCGGAACAGATATCAAACTGTACTCTAAGATATTAGCCATCAGATTACAAAAGCATATGACGTCTTTAGTTCACCCGGACCAAACTGGCTTCATAGGAGGCCGCCTGATCACTGAGAACATAAGACGTATACTGCACGTACTTGATGCCGACAAGGAGGACACCATACCTAAGGCGATGCTGTCCCTGGATGCTATGAAGGCCTTTGACAGGCTGGAATGGTCGTATCTGTGGGCAGTGCTAGAAAGGATGGGGTTAGGAAAAGGATTCATCGATATGATTAAAGTATTATACAAAGACCCATCGGCCATGATTACAACAGGCACAATCATCTCTGAAATATTTCCGGTATCACGCTCTGCCAGACAGGGTTGTCCTCTTAGTCCCGGACTGTTCAATCTATCATTAGAGCCTTTAGCACAATATATAAGACAATCCCAATCCATAGAACCTATCGTAATCAAGGGCACACAACAAAAAATGTGTTTATATGCGGACGATGTAATATTGTTCATGAAAAACCCCAACACCACATTGCCTCATCTGCTCAAGTTGATTGAGGACTTTGGTGATTTATCGGGATTTAAGATAAATTGGCCGAAGTCGGCTTTCCTTCCACTTAACACCCCTGCAAAAAAAGATACAACCCTCCCAGGACAGATACCGATGGTAAAACATTTCAGATGCTTGGGAGTGGAAATATTCCCTACCATAAGACAAACGGTGAAGCACAACTACACAAAAATCCAAAACAAAATCAAAGACGACCTTGATAGATGGGCAAAACTTAAGAACACAGTACAAGCACGGATATCAATAGTTAAGATGGATGTACTACCTAAAATCAACTTCTTCTGTTCAATGCTACCGCTACCCCCTCCAGAGGGTTACTGGAAAAGATTACACTCCTCCACATACAAATTTATTTGGAATAACAAACCACCACGTATAAAAAGATCCACCGCACAGAGAAATAAAGCAGATGGTGGCATGGCATTTCCAGATTTTTTCCTATATTTTAAGGCGTACTCATTAAGTCCATTGACAACATGGTTTGACTCCCAAGCATTAGCATCTTGGAGAAAAATAGAAGAAAACATAGTAGCCCCACATAGACTGAAGGACATAGCATACACTAAACTACCAATCAAGCACTGTGAACGAAAATTTGGCCCCATAATTACTCATGCGATCCGGATATGGCGTGAATCACAAAAAAAAAATCCTAACCCACAAGAATGGCACAATCATACTCCCTTATTCAATAACAATGCTCTCTTAATTGGGAAACGACCTATAAGATTCCCTATATGGGAAGAGCAAGGCATACACTCATTAGGGGATGTTTTTAACAAACAGGGTTTTTGTAGTGATAAAGAAATACGCAAAAAATTTAATCTCACCAAGTCCACATGGCTTTTTCACAAACAGTTAGAGCTATGTTTGAAGTCTCACGGTGTTCCATTAGACAGACCAATTGAACACCACAGATACCACAAATTCTTCTACTCAAGAGAGACATCGAGAGGTTTTGTTTCAGAATTTTATCATCAATTACTAACGTCCTCGTATGAAACCCTCCAACTTGACTCTGTCTGGAGGAGGGATATACCAGACCTGGAAAATGACTTTGATTGGCAAGGAGCCTGGGCAAATGTCCGACTTACATCAAGGAACCCGGATCATCAACAAATCAATCTTAACTATATTCACAGGACATACTTGACTCCTATAAGACTGTGCCGAATGGGGCTCAAACAAGATTCCAAATGCACCCAATGTACAAATGGGGACGAAGGGACATTTATGCACATGTATTGGGACTGCTCACCAGTTAAGGCATTCTGGAAAGATGTGACCCAACAAATATCAAAACTCGTATCTTGGAATATACCTGTACACCCCTCGGTATTGCTGTTGAATGATGTTTTTGAGTTTGCAGTGAATCCACAGCTAAAGAGATTGGTTTTATCGGGTATCACAGTAGCCAAAAAGCTGATCGCATCACGCTGGTTTCAACCGGAAAAAATGTGCCGTAAAGTTTGGTTTCTTACATATCTCGATGTAATTTACCATGAAATATCTACAGCAAGAAATCTGGGTCTCAATGAATCCAAAATGTCAATGTGGTTAGAAGTGGTGGAGAGAATAAAAGCTAGCTTATAATGGTAGTGTCTGGTTAGGTGCGAGGGATAGTGGAGGTACTTCTCAAGGTGGGGTCCGGGAGGGGGGGGTTCGAGCTGAGCATATGTGTGTAGGTTTTTTTTTTAGATAACAGGTATTATGGGTATATCTTATATAAAACAACTAACCAAAAGGTGATCTCATTGGATGTGCCCTGACAATTAATGCTTGTATATCTTATCGTGTGTTGTCATGTTTGTTTATATGTTTGTTTAAAAAATAATAAAAAAATAAAATACAAAAAAGAATATAACGCTGAATCTTACCGTGGCTTCCTCGCGCCGCTGGCAGATGAGCGTGGAACAGAATTTTTTCTATTATGGGATGGAGAAATGCCCGATCCATTTCCAGGTTGTATAATAGTATATACGTCCAAATCATGTTGTTTTTTCGACTTATTTGCACCGATCGATGTTCACTGTGTCAAGACGGAGTCTCTCTAACGATAGCGAGTGCCCGGACCACATATGGATGAGCACTACCGGTTCAAAGGCTCATTTCCGGTTGGCGATCGGCCACCAGATGGCGCTCTTGAACCGCTAGAGAGTTGAGTGGAGCTTTGCAGTGTGTCTCAGGGCTCCGGAGGGGAAATATGATTTCGGTCACAGATTTTTGAAATATTGACATCAAAGACGAGCTACGGCGTCTTCGGCAGAATGAGCATGGCTAGGAATGATGTCTTAACTCGTCCCCGGCGATCATAGTGTTAAGAATGTTTTTGTTTTGTTTTTCAGCCTAATGATGGCTTGCTTCACTGATAGTGACGGCTCTTTGGACCTCATATTGAGAGTTGACGGCAACAACATTCTGACTGCAACAACAATATTCCAAATGCAAATAACACACTTTAAATGAACTCTAGACCTTTTATCTGCTCTGTGTAAATAAACTAATGAGGGAATAACACACCTGACCATTGAACAACTGAGCAGTCCAATTAATTTGGTCCCTTTAAAAAAAAAAAGGGGGGGGGGGGTGGGGCACACATATAATTTGTTGTAATTCCTACACCGTTCACCTGACTTGGATGTAAATGATACCCTCAGATAAAGCGTAACGTCTGCACTTAGAGCGCATATCTTGATTGTTTAATTTCAAATCCATTGTGTTGGTGTACAGAGCCAAAAGGATTAACATTGTGTTGATGTTCAAATACTTATGGACCTTACTGTATGTGGGAGGGGCCAAGTTAAACACAAGCGAGACAAAGGAACTTACGATAAGGCTGCTGCTATATCCTCCTCGCCTCTTTCCTCTGTGCTGCTTATTTCTCCCATGTTGTTCAGTCCTACTAGCTGTATGACCTGTTGTCACCATGTTCAGTGCTACTAGCTGTATGACCTGTTGTCATGTTGTTCAGCGCTACTAGCTGTATGACCTGTTGTCATGTTGTTCAGTGCTACTAGCTGTATGACCTGTTGTCATGTTGTTCAGCGCTACTAGCTGTATGACCTGTTGTCATGTTGTTCAGTGCTACTAGCTGTATGACCTGTTGTCATGTTGTTCAGCGCTACTAGCTGTATGACCTGTTGTCACCATGTTCAGTGCTACTAGCTGTATGACCTGTTGTCACCATGTTCAGTGCTACTAGCTGTATGACCTGTTGTCATGTTGTTCAGTGCTACTAGCTGTATGACCTGTTGTCATGTTGTTCAGCGCTACTAGCTGTATGACCTGTTGTCATGTTGTTCAGTGCTACTAGCTGTATGACCTGTTGTCATGTTGTTCAGTGCTACTAGCTGTATGACCTGTTGTCACCATGTTCAGCGCTACTAGCTGTATGACCTGTTGTCATGTTGTTCAGCGCTACTAGCTGTATGACCTGTTGTCATGTTGTTCAGTGCTACTAGCTGTATGACCTGTTGTCATGTTGTTCAGCGCTACTAGCTGTATGACCTGTTGTCATGTTGTTCAGCGCTACTAGCTGTATGACCTGTTGTCACCATGTTCAGCGCTACTAGCTGTATGACCTGTTGTCATGTTGTTCAGCGCTACTAGCTGTATGACCTGTTGTCATGTTGTTCAGCGCTACTAGCTGTATGACCTGTTGTCACCATGTTCAGCGCTACTAGCTGTATGACCTGTTGTCACCATGTTCAGCGCTACTAGCTGTATGACCTGTTGTCACCATGTTCAGTGCTACTAGCTGTATGACCTGTTGTCACCATGTTCAGTGCTACTAGCTGTATGACCTGTTGTCACCATGTTCAGCGCTACTAGCTGTATGACCTGTTGTCATGTTGTTCAGTGCTACTAGCTGTATGACCTGTTGTCATGTTGTTCAGTGCTACTAGCTGTATGACCTGTTGTCACCATGTTCAGCGCTACTAGCTGTATGACCTGTTGTCATGTTGTTCAGTGCTACTAGCTGTATGACCTGTTGTCACCATGTTCAGTGCTACTAGCTGTATGACCTGTTGTCACCATGTTCAGTGCTACTAGCTGTATGACCTGTTGTCATGTTGTTCAGCGCTACTAGCTGTATGACCTGTTGTCATGTTGTTCAGCGCTACTAGCTGTATGACCTGTTGTCATGTTGTTCAGCGCTACTAGCTGTATGACCTGTTGTCATGTTGTTCAGTGCTACTAGCTGTATGACCTGTTGTCATGTTGTTCAGTGCTACTAGCTGTATGACCTGTTGTCACCATGTTCAGCGCTACTAGCTGTATGACCTGTTGTCACCATGTTCAGCGCTACTAGCTGTATGACCTGTTGTCACCATGTTCAGCGCTACTAGCTGTATGACCTGTTGTCATGTTGTTCAGTGCTACTAGCTGTATGACCTGTTGTCACCATGTTCAGTGCTACTAGCTGTATGACCTGTTGTCATGTTGTTCAGCGCTACTAGCTGTATGACCTGTTGTCACCATGTTCAGTGCTACTAGCTGTATGACCTGTTGTCATGTTGTTCAGTGCTACTAGCTGTATGACCTGTTGTCACCATGTTCAGTGCTACTAGCTGTATGACCTGTTGTCATGTTGTTCAGTGCTACTAGCTGTATGACCTGTTGTACTTGACGAGCAAGTGCTGAACGAGACTGACTGACTGCCTGCAGCTATATCTGACGGGACGACTGACTGTCTTCTTCCCCAACAGGAGAGCTGATGCAGGGGGAGTTGTACTCGGCCATAAAGAGGGAGAAGGAGCAGACTGAAGGAGGAGACGCCAGCAGCAGCTCCTTCAGCACCTCCTTCAGCGGGGAGATGCACTTCTATGAGCTGGTGGAGGACACTAAAGATGGAGTATGGCTGGTTCAGGTACAGTACACCATTTAGATTAGGGCTGGGAACGGACTGAAGGTCCAGCCCTCTGTGTAGCCTGTAGTGGACGTGTTGGATAACTCTGGAGGTCGTTTTTTTTTTTTTTTTTTTTTTTTTTTTTTTTTTACCTGCAACAGGGCAGTTTTAAAACCAGAGACAGTGGACAGACTTGTCTTTCTTGCCTGCAACTTAAAGTAATGGCTTTGCTTGTCCAAATGACAATACTGATCAGATTTCTTTTTCTCTTGTCCATTTATTTTGTTTGCTTTCTAATTTAAAATACATTGAAACCGTCTGTACACAGTAGGCTATGTGTGCTAGCAGAACTAGACTCCAGTCACGAGTCACGGTGCACATGTGCGGTGGTTTGTCCACCAAAAAAGCGCCAAAAGATCGAAAATAAACTAGCAGAGCCAGAACTGTTCAACTCTTCTGGAGCCACAGCCAGCAGAGAAGCCGGTTTACTTTAGCTTTTAAACCAGCTGCAGCCTGAGAACTGGAGTGTGAGGGGATGTAACACTAAAGATGGCGGCAATGACAAAGAATTGCTGCAAAATAAACATACATATGTTGTTAAATTTTTTTTTTTTTTTAATTTTTTTTATACTTATAACAATTCGATAATTATCGATATCGAGAAATAAAATAAAATTATCATATCGTTATCGCGATATGATTTTTTTCCATATCGCCCAGCCCTAGCCAATATTCAAATCCTGTATTCATCCTCTCAAATCAGTCCCTAATGGTGAACGGTTTGCATTTATGGAACAAATCAATGCAACAAATTAAACTAAATATGAGACAGGAAATTCCAATCAGTAGCAGAGAGAATCTGTCCTAGCTGGGTTTAATACCTTTTTTTTGGTCATTTTAATAACAAACTGCTTATACACAGGCATATGCATCATAATTAGACCCACTATGCTTCTTTGACTTGTGCCTTCAATCAACAAATCTAATCTTGCACCATATGTATTTCAAAATTTTGGCCAATATTCAAATCCTGTATTCATCCTCTCAAATCAGGCCCTAATGGTGAACGGTTTGCATTTATGTTGAATGAAGTAAGAATCCACTGCAGTAAAAATATCCTCACCTCGAGTGGTGGTAGTAAGGTTGACTGACATGAGAATGTCCTGCTTCAGATCCTCATTTTCGATATATTGCACATAAACGATGAGCACAGCCTCGTCTGCGACAGTTGTAGTTTCATCAAGTTGTATGGCAAATGGACCCTTTCTAAGCTTTTCTGACAGCTGCTGCTCGCAATCACTTGACATCTTATCAATTCGGTCTTTCACTACATTGTTCGAGAGTGGTACTGATTTTAGTTTATCCGCCACCTGTGGGCCGCACAGTTTCTAAACCATTTTGATGCAGGCTGGTTTGATGAGCTGCTCGCCAATATTGTGCGGTTTCTTTGCTTTTGCAATTAAAAGCGAACACTCAAAGGAGGCTTCGGTAGCCTTCTGTAAATCACTGCCACCCCTGCTCCACGCTACTCTAACATCAACAGGCTTGTTCGCCTTGAGAGACTGTTCTTTCCTCCGAAAAAAGTCTGGATCCTTCCCAACGGTTTCTGGGTGCTTAGACGCCTGATGTCTCTTCAGCTTGCTGGGCTTCAGGCTCGAGTTTGCCAACTTTTCTCCACAAATCACACACTCAGGTAGTTTGTCTGGTCCCTCAGTGAAGCCCATGGTGATGTAATTTTCGCGATTGCTGTAGGTCCTAACTTTTTTTGCAGATGAGCTGCCGTCATCTCCTTTTCGTTTGTCACACATTTTCGCCTCTGGCGGCTGACTGCAGACGAGCCGAGAAAGTTAACTAGCGTGCTAGGCTAGCTACAGAAAGTGATACAGTCAACTGATTCGCGTTTTAGCGGCTACCCGGTAGCCTACTGTTAACGTTCAAAAATCATGTCTAGATGTTTATTTATTTATCTTTATTTTTTATTGTAGTGGAGAGACTATTCATGCTTCTGATGATAAAAATATGCTAATTAAATATTTCTCTGAAAAAAAAAAAAAAAAAAAAAAAAAATTAATAATAAAAAAAAAAACTCAAATCATCTGTGTTCTGGCGGACCCCCTGCGCCCCCTGGCGGACCCCCAGGGGGTCCGCGGACCCCAGGTTGGGAATCACTGCTCTAGTGGACGTGTTGGATAACTCTGGAGGTCTGTCCTCTAGTGGACATGTTGGATAACTCTGGAGGTCTGTCCTCTAGTGGACGTGTTGGATAACTCTGGAGGTCTGTCCTCTAGTGGACGTGTTGGATAACTCTGGAGGTCTGCCCTCTAGTGGACGTGTTGGATAACTCTGGAGGTCTGTCCTCTAGTGGACATGTTGGATAACTCTGGAGGTCTGTCCTCTAGTGGACATGTTGGATAACTCTGGAGGTCTGCCCTCTAGTGGACGTGTTGGATAACTCTGGAGGTCTGTCCTCTAGTGGACATGTTGGATAACTCTGGAGGTCTGTCCTCTAGTGGACGTGTTGGACAACTCTGGAGGTCTGCCCTCTAGTGGACGTGTTGGATAACTCTGGAGGTCTGTCCTCTAGTGGACATGTTGGATAACTCTGGAGGTCTGCCCTCTAGTGGACGTGTTGGATAACTCTGGAGGTCTGCCCTCTAGTGGACGTGTTGGATAACTCTGGAGGTCTGCCCTCTAGTGGACGTGTTGGATAACTCTGGAGGTCTGCCCTCTAGTGGACGTGTTGGATAACTCTGGAGGTCTGTCCTCTAGTGGACGTGTTGGATAACTCTGGAGGTCTGCCCTCTAGTGGACGTGTTGGATAACTCTGGAGGTCTGTCCTCTAGTGGACGTGTTGGATAACTCTGGAGGTCTGTCCTCTAGTGGACGTGTTGGATAACTCTGGAGGTCTGTCCTCTAGTGGACATGTTGGATAACTCTGGAGGTCCAGCCCTCTAGTGGACGTGTTGGATAACTCTGGAGGTCTGCCCTCTAGTGGACGTGTTGGATAACTCTGGAGGTCCAGCCCTCTAGTGGACGTGTTGGATAACTCTGGAGGTCTGTCCTCTAGTGGACGTGTTGGATAACTCTGGAGGTCTGCCCTCTAGTGGACGTGTTGGATAACTCTGGAGGTCTGTCCTCTAGTGGACGTGTTGGATAACTCTGGAGGTCCAGCCCTCTAGTGGACGTGTTGGATAACTCTGGAGGTCCAGCCCTCTAGTGGACGTGTTGGATAACTCTGGAGGTCTGTCCTCTAGTGGACGTGTTGGATAACTCTGGAGGTCTGCCCTCTAGTGGACGTGTTGGATAACTCTGGAGGTCTGCCCTCTAGTGGACGTGTTGGATAACTCTGGAGGTCTGCCCTCTAGTGGACGTGTTGGATAACTCTGGAGGTCTGTCCTCTAGTGGACGTGTTGGATAACTCTGGAGGTCTGTCCTCTAGTGGACGTGTTGGATAACTCTGGAGGTCTGTCCTCTAGTGGACGTGTTGGATAACTCTGGAGGTCTGCCCTCTAGTGGACGTGTTGGATAACTCTGGAGGTCTGCCCTCTAGTGGACGTGTTGGATAACTCTGGAGGTCTGCCCTCTAGTGGACGTGTTGGATAACTCTGGAGGTCTGTCCTCTAGTGGACATGTTGGATAACTCTGGAGGTCTGTCCTCTAGTGGACATGTTGGATAACTCTGGAGGTCTGCCCTCTAGTGGACGTGTTGGATAACTCTGGAGGTCTGTCCTCTAGTGGACATGTTGGATAACTCTGGAGGTCTGTCCTCTAGTGGACGTGTTGGACAACTCTGGAGGTCTGCCCTCTAGTGGACGTGTTGGATAACTCTGGAGGTCTGTCCTCTAGTGGACATGTTGGATAACTCTGGAGGTCTGCCCTCTAGTGGACGTGTTGGATAACTCTGGAGGTCTGCCCTCTAGTGGACGTGTTGGATAACTCTGGAGGTCCAGCCCTTTAGTGGACGTGTTGGATAACTCTGGAGGTCTGTCCTCTAGTGGACGTGTTGGATAACTCTGGAGGTCTGCCCTCTAGTGGACGTGTTGGATAACTCTGGAGGTCTGTCCTCTAGTGGACGTGTTGGATAACTCTGGAGGTCTGTCCTCTAGTGGACGTGTTGGATAACTCTGGAGGTCTGTCCTCTAGTGGACATGTTGGATAACTCTGGAGGTCCAGCCCTCTAGTGGACGTGTTGGATAACTCTGGAGGTCTGCCCTCTAGTGGACGTGTTGGATAACTCTGGAGGTCCAGCCCTCTAGTGGACGTGTTGGATAACTCTGGAGGTCTGTCCTCTAGTGGACGTGTTGGATAACTCTGGAGGTCTGCCCTCTAGTGGACGTGTTGGATAACTCTGGAGGTCTGTCCTCTAGTGGACGTGTTGGATAACTCTGGAGGTCCAGCCCTCTAGTGGACGTGTTGGATAACTCTGGAGGTCCAGCCCTCTAGTGGACGTGTTGGATAACTCTGGAGGTCTGTCCTCTAGTGGACGTGTTGGATAACTCTGGAGGTCTGCCCTCTAGTGGACGTGTTGGATAACTCTGGAGGTCTGCCCTCTAGTGGACGTGTTGGATAACTCTGGAGGTCTGCCCTCTAGTGGACGTGTTGGATAACTCTGGAGGTCTGTCCTCTAGTGGACGTGTTGGATAACTCTGGAGGTCTGTCCTCTAGTGGACGTGTTGGATAACTCTGGAGGTCTGTCCTCTAGTGGACGTGTTGGATAACTCTGGAGGTCTGCCCTCTAGTGGACGTGTTGGATAACTCTGGAGGTCTGCCCTCTAGTGGACGTGTTGGATAACTCTGGAGCAGGGACGTGCACAGGACTTTAGAGGGGCAGGTGCTCAAAGGCTGAAAAGGGCACTACACTTGTGTGTATATATTAACCGAGCGCGCGTAGCGCGCGAGCACGATTTTTAAGGGCCCTTTTCAGGCGGGGGCCCCCTTTTTATGCTTTTTGGGGGGTTTTGGTGATCAAATATTGAATATTGAACTATAATAATCAGTGCAGGAGCTCACTTATCCTTGAAAGACACTTTTATCACTGACTTAAAAGGCCCATACATCTCCATAAATGTTCAGGGAGGAGGGAATAAGTGCTTACCCTACAGACCCCAAGAAGTGCTGTATATTCTGTATTGTTTAATATAAATGCATTTTTTATTCCAATCCCGATTTGTATTTGAAATTCCCAAATCCCATCGGACTTGACTTCTTCGTGTCCCTCAGTGAGTGTAATACCAGCATTCAACAGCGGTTTCTATCATCATCATCATCACCACCCACGCTATGCATAAAATATATAGGTCCGCGGAGAGGCACGCTGAGGAGGCTGTGCAAACTGCAATGGAATATGGGGCATCTCTCTCTCTTTACCTAATATTTTGATTCTATCCTGACATTTTTCAGTTGGAAGGGCAGTCTATATGCGTAATGGTAAAAAAAAGAAAGATTTTTTTTTTTTTTTTTTTTTTTTTTTCAAAAAGGGCACTTTTTTGATGAGGCTCAAAAAGGCAGGTGCTCAGGCACCCCTTGGCCTCTATGTGTGCACGTGCCTGCTCTGGAGGTCTGTTCCAAGTATTGAAACCACCTGTTGCTGAAGTGATGGGCAGGACCGGTGGTCAGCCCTGCTGCCTCACAGCAAGAAGGTCCTGGGTTCGACCCCCAGCAGGGGGCCTTTCTGTGTGGAGTTAGCATGTTCTCCCTGTGTTTACGTGGGTTTCCTCCAGGTACTCTGGTTTCCTCCCCCACCATAAAGACATGCATGTTAGGCAGGAACTACAGATGAAAACTAGCTCATCAGCTAACTCTGGCACATTTACATTGATGTGGAAACTGTATATGTTGATTAAGAAAGAAAGAAATAACTAACTAATGAGAGGATATATTGTGTGTGTGTCTAGGTGATAGCCCAGGACCGAGATGCCTTGCTCAGTGAAAGTAACTGGGGGAAGATGGTCCAGAAGGTGTCTCGATTTGGGATCAGGACTGGAACCTTCAACTGCTCGCAATATTACAGGTCAGTCTCTCTCTTCTCAGCATTTACATGTGTAGCGCTGCCATTCAGCGTGCGTTCCTCATCTGTTAGTCCCCTGCTGTACCCACCAAGCACTGCACCCTAACCCTGGCAGTGTTAGTCCCCTGCTGTACCCACCAAGCACTGCACCCTAACCCTGGCAGTGTTAGTCCCCTGCTGTACCCACCAAGCACTGCACCCTAACCCTGGCCGTGTTAGTCCCCTGTGTGTTAAAGTTGATCATGTTGTGTTGTGTTCCAGGCTGTGTGTTAAAGTTGATCATGTTGTGTTGTGTTCCAGGCTGTGTGTTAAAGTTGATCATGTTGTGTTGTGTTCCAGGTCGTGTGTTAAAGTTGATCATGTTGTGTTGTGTTCCAGGCTGTGTGTTAAAGTTGATCATGTTGTGTTGTGTTCCAGGTCGTGTGTTAAAGTTGATCATGTTGTGTTCCAGGTTGTGTGTTAAAGTTGATCATGTTGTGTTGTGTTCCAGGTTGTGTGTTAAAGTTGATCATGTTGTGTTGTGTTCCAGGTCGTGTGTTAAAGTTGATCATGTTGTGTTGTGTTCCAGGTTGTGTGTTAAAGTTGATCATGTTGTGTTCCAGGTCGTGTGTTAAAGTTGATCATGTTGTGTTGTGTTCCAGGTTGTGTGTTAAAGTTGATCATGTTGTGTTGTGTTCCAGGTCGTGTGTTAAAGTTGATCATGTTGTGTTGTGTTCCAGGTTGTGTGTTAAAGTTGATCATGTTGTGTTGTGTTCCAGGTTGTGTGTTAAAGTTGATCATGTTGTGTTGTGTTCCAGGTTGTGTGTTAAAGTTGATCATGTTGTGTTGTGTTCCAGGTTGTGTGTTAAAGTTGATCATGTTGTGTTGTGTTCCAGGTTGTGTGTTAAAGTTGATCATGTTGTGTTGTGTTCCAGGTTGTGTGTTAAAGTTGATCATGTTGTTGTGTTCCAGGTCGTGTGTTAAAGTTGATCATGTTGTGTTCCAGGTTGTGTGTTAAAGTTGATCATGTTGTGTTGTGTTCCAGGTCGTGTGTTAAAGTTGATCATGTTGTTGTGTTGTGTTCCAGGCTGTGTGTTAAAGTTGATCATGTTGTGTTGTGTTCCAGGTCGTGTGTTAAAGTTGATCATGTTGTGTTGTGTTCCAGGTTGTGTGTTAAAGTTGATCATGTTGTGTTGTGTTCCAGGTTGTGTGTTAAAGTTGATCATGTTGTGTTGTGTTCCAGGCTGTGTGTTAAAGTTGATCATGTTGTGTTGTGTTCCAGGTCGTGTGTTAAAGTTGATCATGTTGTGTTGTGTTCCAGGTTGTGTGTTAAAGTTGATCATGTTGTGTTGTGTTCCAGGTTGTGTGTTAAAGTTGATCATGTTGTGTTGTGTTCCAGGTCGTGTGTTAAAGTTAATCATGTTGTGTTGTGTTCCAGGTTGTGTGTTAAAGTTGATCATGTTGTGTTGTGTTCCAGGTCGTGTGTTAAAGTTGATCATGTTGTGTTGTGTTCCAGGTTGTGTGTTAAAGTTGATCATGTTGTGTTGTGTTCCAGGTCGTGTGTTAAAGTTGATCATGTTGTGTTGTGTTCCAGGTTGTGTGTTAAAGTTGATCATGTTGTGTTGTGTTCCAGGCTGTGTGTTAAAGTTGATCATGTTGTGTTGTGTTCCAGGTCGTGTGTTAAAGTTGATCATGTTGTGTTGTGTTCCAGGCTGTGTGTTAAAGTTGATCATGTTATTGTGTTGTGTTCCAGGTCGTGTGTTAAAGTTGATCATGTTGTGTTGTGTTCCAGGTTGTGTGTTAAAGTTGATCATGTTGTGTTGTGTTCCAGGTCGTGTGTTAAAGTTGATCATGTTGTGTTGTGTTCCAGGTTGTGTGTTAAAGTTGATCATGTTGTTGTGTTGTGTTCCAGGCTGTGTGTTAAAGTTGATCATGTTGTGTTGTGTTCCAGGTTGTGTGTTAAAGTTGATCATGTTGTTGTGTTCCAGGTCGTGTGTTAAAGTTGATCATGTTGTGTTGTGTTCCAGGTTGTGTGTTAAAGTTGATCATGTTGTGTTGTGTTCCAGGTCGTGTGTTAAAGTTGATCATGTTGTTGTGTTCCAGGTTGTGTGTTAAAGTTGATCATGTTGTGTTGTGTTCCAGGTTGTGTGTTAAAGTTGATCATGTTGTGTTGTGTTCCAGGTCGTGTGTTAAAGTTGATCATGTTGTGTTGTGTTCCAGGTTGTGTGTTAAAGTTGATCATGTTGTTGTGTTCCAGGTCGTGTGTTAAAGTTGATCATGTTGTGTTCCAGGTTGTGTGTTAAAGTTGATCATGTTGTGTTGTGTTCCAGGTTGTGTGTTAAAGTTGATCATGTTGTGTTGTGTTCCAGGTTGTGTGTTAAAGTTGATCATGTTGTTGTTGTGTTCCAGGTTGTGTGTTAAAGTTGATCATGTTGTGTTGTGTTCCAGGTTGTGTGTTAAAGTTGATCATGTTGTTGTGTTCCAGGTCGTGTGTTAAAGTTGATCATGTTGTGTTGTGTTCCAGGTCGTGTGTTAAAGTTGATCATGTTGTGTTGTGTTCCAGGTTGTGTGTTAAAGTTGATCATGTTGTTGTGTTGTGTTCCAGGCTGTGTGTTAAAGTTGATCATGTTGTGTTGTGTTCCAGGTCGTGTGTTAAAGTTGATCATGTTGTGTTGTGTTCCAGGTTGTGTGTTAAAGTTGATCATGTTGTGTTGTGTTCCAGGCTGTGTGTTAAAGTTGATCATGTTGTGTTGTGTTCCAGGTTGTGTGTTAAAGTTGATCATGTTGTTGTTGTGTTCCAGGTCGTGTGTTAAAGTTGATCATGTTGTGTTGTGTTCCAGGTTGTGTGTTAAAGTTGATCATGTTGTTGTGTTCCAGGCTGTGTGTTAAAGTTGATCATGTTGTGTTGTGTTCCAGGTTGTGTGTTAAAGTTGATCATGTTGTGTTGTGTTCCAGGTCGTGTGTTAAAGTTGATCATGTTGTGTTGTGTTCCAGGCTGTGTGCCAAGCGCGGCTGGCATCGCTCCACTCTGATCATGTCCGTTCCTCAGACCTCCGCCTCCAAAGGGAAGGTCATGCTGAAGGAATACGACGGCCGACGCATAGAAACGGAACACATCTTCCGCTGGATGACGTCGCACGTGGCTCAGCGAATCAAAACACTCCGCCGGTCTGACCAGTTGGCAGAGGAATGGCAGCCTGACCCCGCCCACCCAATGAAGATGTTCCTATTCGCCCGTCTGCCGGAGCCCCCCGCTTTCTTCTCCTCGCTGTCCGTCAAATTCACCGGGCGAATCGAGTTCATCTTTGTGGACATACGCCGCTGGGACGACCACAGCAGCCTGTCGGAGATCGGCGTGACGCAGGGCCCCGCCTACATCCTCAAGATGCCTGAGGGGATCTATCGCTATGGCAACAGGTAGCATTATAATTTAAACGATGGTGTATATATAATGGGTTTTGGTTAACTCGACGCTTAATACATTCCAAGTAAAGGCTGACTTCTTCAAGTTAATTATTAATCCATTTCACGGTGATGTGTTGTTCAAAGGTGTGACATAGGAGTGGACAGACACTGGCCTTCTCTCTGCCTCTACACTAGGAGACACTGGTCTTCTCTCTGTCTCTACACTAGGAGACACTGGCCTTCTCTCTGTCTCTACACTAGGAGTGGACGGATACTGGTCTTCTCTCTGTCTCTACACTAGGAGTGGACAGACACTGGTCTTCTCTCTGCCTCTACACTAGGAGTGGACAGACACTGGTCTTCTCTCTGTCTCTACACTAGGAGTGGACAGACACTGGTCTTCTCTCTGTCTCTACACTAGGAGTGGACGGATACTGGTCTTCTCTCTGTCTCTACACTAGGAGACACTGGTCTTCTCTCTGTCTCTACACTAGGAGTGGACGGATACTGGTCTTCTCTCTGTCTCTACACTAGGAGATACTGGCCTTCTCTCTGTCTCTACACTAGGAGACACTGGCCTTCTCTCTGTCTCTACACTAGGAGATACTGGCCTTCTCTCTGTCTCTACACTAGGAGTGGACGGATACTGGTCTTCTCTCTGTCTCTACACTAGGAGATACTGGTCTTCTCTCTGTCTCTACACTAGGAGACACTGGCCTTCTCTCTGTCTCTACACTAGGAGACACTGGCCTTCTCTCTGTCTCTACACTAGGAGATACTGGCCTTCTCTCTGTCTCTACACTAGGAGATACTGGCCTTCTCTCTGTCTCTACACTAGGAGTGGACAGACACTAGTCTTCTCTCTGTCTCTACACTAGGAGTGGACAGACACTGGCCTTCTCTCTGTCTCTACACTAGGAGTGGACAGACACTGGTCTTCTCTCTGTCTCTACACTAGGAGTGGACAGACACTAGTCTTCTCTCTGTCTCTACACTAGGAGTGGACAGACACTGGCCTTCTCTCTGTCTCTACACTAGGAGTGGACAGACGCTGGTCTTCTCTCTGTCTCTACACTAGGAGTGGACAGACACTGGTCTTCTCTCTGTCTCTACACTAGGAGATACTGGCCTTCTCTCTGCCTCTACACTAGGAGTGGACAGACACTGGTCTTCTCTCTGTCTCTACACTAGGAGATACTGGTCTTCTCTCTGCCTCTACACTAGGAGATACTGGCCTTCTCTCTGTCTCTACACTAGGAGTGGACAGACACTAGTCTTCTCTGTGTCTCTACACTAGGAGTGGACAGACACTGGTCTTCTCTCTGTCTCTACACTAGGAGACACTGGTCTTCTCTCTGCCTCTACACTAGGAGTGGACAGACACTGGTCTTCTCTCTGTCTCTACACTAGGAGTGGACAGACACTGGCCTTCTCTCTGTCTCTACACTAGGAGTGGACAGACACTGGCCTTCTCTCTGTCTCTACACTAGGAGTGGACAGATACTGGCCTTCTCTCTGCCTCTACACTAGGAGATACTGGCCTTCTCTCTGCCTCTACACTAGGAGACACTGGTCTTCTCTCTGTCTCTACACTAGGAGACACTGGTCTTCTCTCTGTCTCTACACTAGGAGTGGACAGACACTGGCCTTCTCTCTGCCTCTACACTAGGAGTGGACAGACACTGGTCTTCTCTCTGTCTCTACACTAGGAGTGGACAGACACTGGTCTTCTCTCTGTCTCTACACTAGGAGTGGACAGACACTGGTCTTCTCTCTGTCTCTACACTAGGAGTGGACAGACGCTGGTCTTCTCTCTGTCTCTACACTAGGAGTGGACAGACACTGGTCTTCTCTCTGTCTCTACACTAGGAGTGGACAGACACTGGTCTTCTCTCTGTCTCTACACTAGGAGATACTGGCCTTCTCTCTGCCTCTACACTAGGAGTGGACAGACACTGGTCTTCTCTCTGTCTCTACACTAGGAGACACTGGTCTTCTCTCTGTCTCTACACTAGGAGTGGACAGACACTAGTCTTCTCTGTGTCTCTACACTAGGAGTGGACAGACACTGGTCTTCTCTCTGTCTCTACACTAGGAGTGGACAGACACTGGTCATCTCTCTGTCTCTACACTAGGAGACACTGGTCTTCTCTCTGCCTCTACACTAGGAGTGGACAGACACTGGTCTTCTCTCTGTCTCTACACTAGGAGTGGACAGACACTGGCCTTCTCTCTGTCTCTACACTAGGAGTGGACAGACACTGGCCTTCTCTCTGTCTCTACACTAGGAGTGGACAGATACTGGCCTTCTCTCTGCCTCTACACTAGGAGTGGACAGACACTGGTCTTCTCTCTGTCTCTACACTAGGAGTGGACAGACACTGGTCTTCTCTCTGTCTCTACACTAGGAGTGGACAGACGCTGGTCTTCTCTCTGTCTCTACACTAGGAGACACTGGTCTTCTCTCTGTCTCTACACTAGGAGTGGACAGACGCTGGTCTTCTCTCTGTCTCTACACTAGGAGTGGACAGACGCTGGTCTTCTCTGTGTCTCTACACTAGGAGTGGACAGACACTGGTCTTCTCTCTGTCTCTACACTAGGAGTGGACAGACACTGGTCTTCTCTCTGTCTCTACACTAGGAGTGGACAGACACTGGTCTTCTCTCTGCCTCTACACTAGGAGTGGACAGACGCTGGTCTTCTCTCTGCCTCTACACTAGGAGTGGACAGACGCTGGTCTTCTCTCTGTCTCTACACTAGGAGTGGACAGACGCTGATCTTCTCTGTGTCTCTACACTAGGAGTGGACAGACACTGGTCTTCTCTCTGTCTCTACACTAGGAGTGGACAGACACTGGTCTTCTCTCTGTCTCTACACTAGGAGTGGACAGACACTGGTCTTCTCTCTGTCTCTACACTAGGAGTGGACAGACACTGGTCTTCTCTCTGCCTCTACACTAGGAGTGGACAGACACTGGTCTTCTCTCTGTCTCTACACTAGGAGACACTGGTCTTCTCTCTGTCTCTACACTAGGAGTGGACAGACACTGGTCTTCTCTGTGTCTCTACACTAGGAGACACTGGTCTTCTCTCTGTCTCTACACTAGGAGTGGACAGACACTGGTCTTCTCTGTGTCTCTACACTAGGAGTGGACAGACGCTGGTCTTCTCTCTGTCTCTACACTAGGAGTGGACAGACACTGGTCTTCTCTCTGTCTCTACACTAGGAGACACTGGCCTTCTCTCTGTCTCTACACTAGGAGATACTGGCCTTCTCTCTGTCTCTACACTAGGAGTGGACAGACACTGGTCTTCTCTCTGTCTCTACACTAGGAGACACTGGTCTTCTCTCTGTCTCTACACTAGGAGACACTGGCCTTCTCTCTGTCTCTACACTAGGAGACACTGGCCTTCTCTCTGTCTCTACACTAGGAGTGGACAGACACTGGTCTTCTCTCTGTCTCTACACTAGGAGTGGACAGACACTGGTCTTCTCTCTGTCTCTACACTAGGAGTGGACAGACACTGGTCTTCTCTCTGCCTCTACACTAGGAGTGGACAGACACTGGTCTTCTCTCTGTCTCTACACTAGGAGTGGACAGACACTGGTCTTCTCTCTGTCTCTACACTAGGAGTGGACAGACACTGGTCTTCTCTCTGTCTCTACACTAGGAGTGGACAGACACTGGCCTTCTCTCTGCCTCTACACTAGGAGTGGACAGACACTGGCCTTCTCTCTGCCTCTACACTAGGAGTGGACAGACACTGGCCTTCTCTCTGCCTCTACACTAGGAGTGGACAGACACTGGTCTTCTCTCTGTCTCTACACTAGGAGTGGACAGACACTGGCCTTCTCTCTGTCTCTACACTAGGAGTGGACAGACACTGGCCTTCTCTCTGTCTCTACACTAGGAGTGGACAGATACTGGCCTTCTCTCTGCCTCTACACTAGGAGTGGACAGACACTGGTCTTCTCTCTGTCTCTACACTAGGAGTGGACAGACACTGGTCTTCTCTCTGTCTCTACACTAGGAGTGGACAGACACTGGTCTTCTCTCTGCCTCTACACTAGGAGTGGACAGACACTGGTCTTCTCTCTGTCTCTACACTAGGAGTGGACAGACACTGGTCTTCTCTCTGTCTCTACACTAGGAGTGGACAGACACTGGTCTTCTCTCTGCCTCTACACTAGGAGTGGACAGACGCTGGTCTTCTCTCTGTCTCTACACTAGGAGTGGACAGACACTGGTCTTCTCTCTGTCTCTACACTAGGAGTGGACAGACACTGGTCTTCTCTCTGCCTCTACACTAGGAGTGGACAGACACTGGCCTTCTCTCTGTCTCTACACTAGGAGATACTGGCCTTCTCTCTGTCTCTACACTAGGAGTGGACAGACACTGGTCTTCTCTCTGTCTCTACACTAGGAGACACTGGCCTTCTCTCTGTCTCTACACTAGGAGACACTGGCCTTCTCTCTGCCTCTACACTAGGAGTGGACAGACACTGGTCTTCTCTCTGTCTCTACACTAGGAGTGGACAGACACTGGTCTTCTCTCTGTCTCTACACTAGGAGTGGACAGACACTGGTCTTCTCTCTGTCTCTACACTAGGAGTGGACAGACGCTGGTCTTCTCTCTGTCTCTACACTAGGAGTGGACAGACACTGGTCTTCTCTCTGTCTCTACACTAGGAGTGGACAGACGCTGGTCTTCTCTCTGTCTCTACACTAGGAGTGGACAGACACTGGTCTTCTCTCTGTCTCTACACTAGGAGTGGACAGACACTGGTCTTCTCTCTGTCTCTACACTAGGAGATACTGGTCTTCTCTCTGTCTCTACACTAGGAGTGGACAGACACTGGTCATCTCTCTGTCTCTACACTAGGAGACACTGGCCTTCTCTCTGTCTCTACACTAGGAGTGGACAGACGCTGGTCTTCTCTCTGTCTCTACACTAGGAGTGGACAGACACTGGTCTTCTCTCTGTCTCTACACTAGGAGTGGACAGACACTGGTCTTCTCTCTGTCTCTACACTAGGAGACACTGGTCTTCTCTCTGTCTCTACACTAGGAGTGGACAGACACTTGTCTTCTCTCTGCCTCTACACTAGGGCTGCTCCGTTATGGAAAAAAAACATAATCACCATTAGTGATTTGATATTGAAATCACAATTATAAAACACGGTCGATATTTTAGTATTTTAGATCATATGACGACGACGACGACTGCAGTTGTTTTACCTTTCTTCTCGAGCAAAGGCTGCCTTTCTGTCATATTCCACAAGTTACCATTAAGACGTTTAAAAAATAACCGTAGAAACGCGCTGTGGCTCCTCCTTCTTCTCAACACCAGATGGAACTACTGGTTGAGCTCTCGATTATCTTGTTTTCATGATCGTGGGAATAATTTAAACTGGATTAATCGTCCAGCCCAACTCACACCACCATGGTGCCTACACTCCTAGTATTATTTTAACTTCTGCCTACACTCTTAGTATTATTTTAACTTCTGCCTACACTCTTAGTATTATTTTAACTTCTGCCTACACTCTTAGTATTATTTTAACTTCTGCCTACACTCTTAGTATTATTTTAACTTCTGCCTACACTCTGTTTGTTATGGAAATCTTAAAACGTCTTATCCGGGGTGTGCACAAAAGGAAACTTTGTCACAAAGGTTTCTTAGTTCAGAGGTTTATTCTGATCAGAATGGTGGAATCGTTTCCCATCAAATACCAAGAGTGTACAGCATGGGAACCGACGCACACAGAAAGATACATAAGGCTGATCTTTTATAGGAAAAGGGAGTTCATCCTGTGGTGTGTAAACAATCAACTGGAATCGGATGATCCCCCCCAGCCTATTTGTGAACACAGTTCACCATGACCTGCAGCTCTCGGATCTGAACACACACGAATGCCACGTCCACATAATCACACAGTCAGATATCAAACATTATAGTCCATCTGAAATATATATATTGGTAATCACATATGTAATGATAAATGAATGATACATATGAACCACACTGACAATTATATATGTAATGATGAATGATACTATGAAACACACTGACAATTATATATGTAATGATGAATGATACACCATGTAGAATACCACATGAAACCTTTAAACTTTCCCATCACAACTCTTAGTATTATTTTAACTTCTGCCTACACTCTTAGTATTATTTTAACTTCTGCCTACACTCCTAGTATTATTTTAACTTCTGCCTACACTCCTAGTATTATTTTAACTTCTGCCTACACTCTTAGTATTATTTTAACTTCTGCCTACACTCTTAGTATTATTTTAACTTCTGCCTACACTCTTAGTATTATTTTAACTTCTGCCTACACTCTTAGTATTATTTTAACTTCTGCCTACACTCTTAGTATTATTTTAACTTCTGCCTACACTCCTAGTATTATTTTAACTTCTGCCTACACTCTTAGTATTATTTTACTTCTGCCAACTCACACCACCATGGTGCCTACACTCCTAGTATTATTTTATGTGCATTATGTTAGACTGTATACAGAACAGAAGCATTTAATTACAGAATAGTATGGTGTGAAAAATGTAACAATCCTCTCCTCTCCTCCCCCTCTCCTCCTCCTCTCCTCCTCTCCTCCCCCTCTCCTCTCCTCCCCCTCTCCTCATCTCCTCTCTCCTCCCCCTCTCCTCATCTCCTCTCTCCCCCCCCTCTCCTCCTCTCCTCTCCTCCTCCTCTCCTCTCCTCCCCCTCTCCCCCTCTCCTCTCCTCACCTCTCCTCATCACCTCTCCTCTCTCCTCACCTCTCCCCCTCTCCTCTCTCCTCTCCTCCCCCTCTCCTCTCCTCTCCTCCCCCTCTCCTCTCATCACCTCTCCTCTCCCTCTCCTCTCGTCTCCCCCTCTCCTCTCTCCTCTCCTCCCCCTCTCCTCTCATCACCTCTCCCCCTCTCCTCTCCTCTCCCTCTCCTCTCGTCTCCCCCTCTCCTCTCTCCTCTCCTCTCCTCACCTCTCCCCCTCTCCTCTCCTCTCCTCTCCTCTCATCTCCTCTCCTCTCTCCTCTCCTCCCCCTCTCCTCCCCTCCCCTCTCCCTCTCTCCTCTCTCCTCTCCTCCCCCTCTCCTCTCATCTCCTCTCCTCTCTCCTCTCCTCCCCCTCTCCTCACCTCTCCCCCTCTCCTCTCTCCTCTCCTCCCCCTCTCCTCTCCTCACCTCTCCCTCTCTCCCCCTCTCCTCTCCTCCCCTCCCCTCTCCTCTCTCCTCTCCTCCCCCTCTCCTCTCCTCACCTCTCCCTCTCTCCCCCTCTCCTCTCCTCCCCTCCCCTCTCCCCCTCTCCTCTCTCCTCACCTCTCCCCCTCTCCTCTCTCCTCTCCTCCCCCTCTCCTCTCATCACCTCTCCCCCTCTCCTCTCTCCTCTCCTCACCTCTCCCTCTCTCCCCCTCCCCTCCCCTCTCCCTCTCTCCTCTCTCCTCTCCTCCCCCTCTCCTCTCATCACCTCTCCCCCTCTCCTCTCCTCTCCTCCCCCTCTCCTCTCCTCTCCTCTCCTCTCTCCCTCTCCTCTCTCCTCTCCTCACCTCTCCCTCTCTCCCCCTCCCCTCCCCTCTCCCTCTCTCCTCTCCTCCCCCTCTCCTCTCATCACCTCTCCCCCTCTCCTCTCCTCTCCTCTCCCTCTCCTCTCCTCTCTCCTCTCCTCCCCCTCTCCTCTCCTCACCTCTCCCCCTCTCCTCCCCTCCCCTCTCCCCCTCTCCTCTCTCCTCACCTCTCCCCCTCTCCTGTGTGTGTAGTACTGGGGAGTTTCTGTCTCTAGCAGCGATGGATACGTTCCTGCGGTCGGTCCAGCCGGAGGTCAACGACCTCTTTGTTCTCAGTCTGGTCCTGGTCAACCTGCTGGCCTGGATGGACCTATTCATCACACAGGTCAGTCCAGCCGTGTTCCAGTTCACCTTTCTTTTTTTGGTAAATAAACATGGAATAACACGAGTAAAATATAGAGAACACACGTGGTATAAAGATAAATAATATGTAACACTATATACATGCAGTATAATGAGTATATCATATATGATAATGATTATTATTACACTGTACTTATTATACTTATTTTATGCCTACTGTATATTCTTATGTCTGCACTTTCTACATTGCACTACTTTTATTGTCTTTTTATATCTATTATGTCCACTTTATGCATTGTTTTTATTCTGTCAACTGTATGCTCATTTTATGCCTAATGTTCATTTTATGCAATTTTCTGTGAAGCACTTTGAGCTGCAATCCATGTATGAGAGGTGCTATATAAATAAAGTTATTATTATTAATAATGAGGATTTGTGTGTAAAAGTGTATACAACAGTATTGCACATGGGATATTTAGCAGTTCAGGTTCAGTATTGCATATTGGGTCCAGGTTCAATAGCAGCACTCATAGTTGATGGTGCATTTCCATGTGTGGACAGCAGGTAGGCAGATATGCAGAGTGTAATATTTAGGTTTATGAGTTGAGAAGCCTGCTGGTAATTGATTGATTGAATATTTTATCAACAGATTGCAGAATGGGTACAATACAGTACGGCTCAATACACACAATTGTTAAGGGGATGCAGACCAGAGAGAGACTTTCGTCTTGTTTACATCAGGGTCCCCCATTTTCAATTCATAATGAATTGTAAGTAAGGAAGGGTGCAATTAGCACCGTGCAATCCATTCTTTGTGGATCCCGTCCATAGTATCAATGAGAGTATCGAACCTACCCTGGGTAAATAAAGGTAAAAAGAAAAAAAAACAGCCCGTTAATCTTGTGTCAAAAAAATAGTGCCATTAAAATCATTTTGCGTTAACTCGTTAATAACGCGCTAACTTTGACAGCCTTAATAAAAGCACTACTATCTCCAACATTGTCTAATCCGGGGTCTGCAACCTTTTTGATATGCTCTAATGCGACATCTATGTTATCTATAGCACCTCCTTTCTTATTTATTTTTATTCTATGGTTGTCACCTTGTGTCAAAGGGCGGTCACCATTGCGTTCTAGCCTGCTGCTCTGTCGCGAGCCCGTTAGCATCAGGCTTTACTGACGAATAACCGATTGTACGACTTCACTGATGTGTGGATTGATTGACCTTATTTTTACTGTGTTGTCGTCAGGGAGCGACGGTGAAGAGGTTTGTGGTTCTGATCAGAACTCTGGGGACATACAACTCCTTGCTGCTGGTGTCCTGGCTCCCGGTGCTGGTGCGTACACCCTTCATCTCTCCTTCACGTACACTCAATGAACGATACTATAGAAGTTAATGGAGTCATTAAAGGGGTACTTGTTACTGGGAGACGGCAGTTAATGAGTTTGAATATGACCACCAGTAGGGGTGTAACGATTCGACCTCACAACGATTCGATTCGTTTACGATTCTTCAGGCAACGATTCAATGCATCATGAAATCTATTCATTTGACCACGATTCGATTCGATAAATTTAAATCAGTTAATTCCCCAAAAGATTTTGAATACACAAATGTGTCTGGGGGAACTGATTCACTCAGCATGAATGGACTATAGGTCAATAAAAACAATACACGCAACAAAAAACATAAAAGAAATGTTTAATTTTTTTTAATTTCAATTAATATCGATTATAATCTATTCTAACATATTCAAATCGATGCATCGAATCGAACACGTTAGAATCGATGCATTTCGATTAATCGTTGCATCGTTACACTCCTAACCATCAGTGATGTCATCGTGGACATTGCATCCTTGTGTTGTGTTAATTACAGCTCAATGAAATGATAAGGTAGCAGTCCCTTGACTTGATTGATTGAAAACTTTATTAACAGATTGCAGAATGGGTACAATACAGTACAGCTCAATACATACAATTGTTAAGGGGATGCAGACCAGAGAAAGACTTTCGTCTTGTTTACATCAGGGTCCCCCATTTTCAATTCATCATAACGGTGTTCATCAACAAGGTGTTGTGTTAATTACAGCTCAATGAAATGATAAGGTAACAGTCCCTATAAAATGAGATTAAACGCTTATTAATTAATCATTAATCGTCTGTAGTGTGGTAGTGAAAGGGTTAACCGTCTGTTTTACTACCTGTACCCCCCCCCCTCCCCCCCATGCTGCTATGATGCCTGAATTTCCCCAAGGGGATCAATAAAGGAATATCTTATCTTATCTTAGTGTGGTAGTGAAAGGGTTAACCGTCTGTAGTGTGGTAGTGAAAGGGTTAACTGTCTGTAGTGTGGTAGTGAAAGGGTTAACTGTCTGTAGTGTGGTAGTGAAAGGGTTAATGTATGTATTTATTAACTAATAAACGTAATGACTTGATTGATTGTCCCCGCAGGCGCTGCTGCAGCTGCCCTATCTGGACCGTTTCTATGGTTACAGTTTGAAGATGCTACGCTACGCGGACACCACCTCGTTGGCCAGCCTGGTCCGAGCCGATTGGACGTTCTACTCGTCCCACCCCGCCCTCTTCCTCTCCACGTACCTGGCCCACGGCCTGCTGGTCGACTACTTCGAGAAGAGGCGTCGCGGCGCGGCGAGGAGCGAGGAGGAGAGCAGCACCAACCTGGAGTGGCTGACCAGCCTCTGGGACTGGTACGCGTCGTACCTACTGCGTCCAATCGCCTCGCTGCAGCAGATCCCGGTCGACCAATCGGATTGGGACGACGATCCTAACTTCCTGTTGGAGCGACTGGCGTTCCCCGACCTGTGGCTCCGCCCCCTGGTGCCCGTGGACTACATCAAAGCCCTGCCCACCTGGAGCTTCAGAGCCGTCGGTCACCAGGGAGGGGAGGAGTCGGCGGGAGAGAGTGAAGGACGGACGGACAGCGCGGACTCGGACACCGATAATACAACGCACGGCAAGTCGCCACCTGTAGACCGGGCCAGCGGAACTCAGAGCGATTCACCGCCAGACCGGGCTAGCGGAACACAGAGCGATTCACCGCCAGACCGGGCTAGCGGAACACAGAGCGATTCACCGCCAGACCAGACTAGCAGAAAAGTGATACAGAGCCGAAGCAGTTCCGACAGTGAACAGGAGGTCTGCGGTGCCGCTTCTTCGCGATCCTGTTGCCGCGGCGGAGACGGAGCTTGCTCGCCGAGCGAGGAGGAGGAGGAGGAGGAGCCTCGGCAGCAGCAGCAGCAGTCCGACTGGTCGGTGTGGCCGTGCGGCGTGCTGCACTGCTCGGAGTGCGTGGTGTGTCTGGAGAACTTCGCCTCGGAGGAGCTCCTGATGGGCCTGCCGTGTGGCCACGCCTTCCACCAGCACTGCATCGTGGTCTGGCTGACGGAGAGCAAACACTGCTGCCCCGTCTGCCGCTGGCCCAGCTACAAGAAGAAGAAGTGGCCGAACCGAGCGGAGCAGCCGCCGCCGCAGCCGCCAGCAGGGGGCGCCGCCGACGGCACCGGGCAGGACTGACGCGGAATGGCTTGACGCGTCGCTCTACTGTCTCTTGTCTCTTTTAGTTTGACTCCTCCTTCTCCTTCTCTCCTAAACTCCTCGTCTGGCCTCTTCTGTCCTCCTCGGCTCCTCTCCTCTCCTCTCGGCGAGGACTTGGGGTTTTAAAATCCCTGCTGTTGTTACGAAAATAGCCCCGTGTCAGTGATGGTCCCGTTCTCACTCGAGGTGACGGCCGGTCCTTCTTAAGGGCCGAGGATGTTCTTTTGATCCCGAGGCCTCATTCTGCACCGACTGGAGAACTTCAAAAGAACCCGGACACCTGTCTCAGATGTGGGCTGCGCTTAATTCCTGAGAAGCGAGGGATAGAAGGTTTAGACCAGACGGCCGGGAGGCGGGAGCACAGTAAGACTCCTTCCAGAAGATCCAGGAAGAAACGCTTCGTCTCTGCAGATCAGAACATCCAGGAAGAAACGCTTCGTCTGCAAATCAGAACATCCAGGAAGAAACGCTTCGTCTGCAAATCAGAACATCCAGGAAGAAACGCTTCGTCTGCAGATCAGAACATCCAGGAAGAAACGCTTCGTCTCTGCAGATCAGAACATCCAGGAAGAAACGCTTCGTCTCTGCAGATCGGAACATCCAGGAAGAAACGCATCGTCTCTGCAGATCAGAACATCCAGGAAGAAACGCTTCGTCTCTGCAGATCAGAACATCCAGGAAGAAACGCTTCGTCTCTGCAGATCGGAACATCCAGGAAGAAACGCATCGTCTCTGCAGATCAGAACATCCAGGAAGAACCGCTTCGTCTGCAGATCATGTACTAAACAAGTCCGATACCAAGTTCTGATCCCTTAGTCTCTCTAGAACAATGTGGACTTAGACTATGTCGTTGGACAAAAATAATTGAGATAGATCTTTCTAATGTGTCAAAAGTTCAGGAAAAGTCAAGTGGCCGACATTGTTACACTCCTGGTATTGAGTTATAGTTCTGGTGAAATTCTCCCAGTGCCCTATTTTAGCCCGGTATCGGCCCGGTATCGGTATCTGTGCATCTGTAACTGAAACAGCTTCAAAACCAGCCAAGTGGCAACGCCGCTGCAAGTCGGTGAGGGAAACCCGCCCGCGAAATCTTCATCCGGACAAGTCGTTTTAAACGTACGTTTCAGAAAGGATCCGACAACGGGGCGAGAGACTTTCACTTGTTCCGATTGCACTCACAGTGAAGGTGTCTCGACGTTAGGCACGTCGTTCTGTCCACGTCGGGATAATGTTGCTGGTTTTCTAGGAAATCCTTGAAACCAGTTTATTTGTGTTGGAACAAGTGAAAGTACCTTAACCCCATTGGCAGATTTCTTTCACTTTAAGAAAATACAGTGCACTGGTCTTGGTCCAATCAGGATGATCAACAAATAACTCTTATTCTGTTATTGTGTCACTTCATAGACCTTTTGTGGCGGATCTGGCGTGATATTTAGGACACACTATGGCCATTTCTCTTTAAAGCTAGTCCTGGGTCTTTTTACATGTTCTGAAAGGATTTCTTCTTCTTCAATTGAGACACTAGATGAAGGATTCTTATCATTAATATGTTCCTCATTTCCCACCTCTGAACATCCCTTCAGAGAGGAGAAGAGCAGAATGCAGAGAAGGCAAGCCTAAAGAGACCACCCGTCTTGTTGTTACCTGGCCTGCCTACCACCCTGCACACATAAAGACATATACATACACACATACATATACATACACGCATACAGTACATACATGCATACACACACACACCGTTAGTTCATAGTTGATAGTGGAGGTGTACTAATTCTGATAGTGAGACGGACTATAAACTAGTTGCCTAGAGCAGAGTTCAGAGTCTATCGCCCTTCTCTCTGGACCAGAGACCCCTCTCCACATGACTGAGACCCTCTCTACATGACTGAGACCCTCTCCACATGACTGAGACCCTCTCTACATGACTGAGACCCTCTCCACATGACTGAGACCCTCTCCACATGACTGAGACCCTCTCTACATGACTGAGACCCTCTCCACATGACTGAGACCCTCTCCACATGACTGAGACCCTCTACATGACTGAGACCCTCTCTACATGACTGAGACCCTCTCCACATGACTGAGACCCTCTCTACATGTCTGACCTCCTCCTGGAGGGTGAGGAGTTTAGCTCCCAGGGGGGAGAGAGGTGTGTGTTCCAGGGGGGAGAGAGGTGTGTGTTCCAGGGGGGAGAGAGGTGTGTGTTCCAGGGGGGAGAGAGGTGTGTGTTCCAGGGGGGAGAGAGGTGTGTGTTCCAGGGGGGAGCGAGGTGTGTGTTCCAGGGGGGAGCGAGGTGTGTGTTCCAGGGGGGAGAGAGGTGTGTGTTCCAGGGGGGAGAGAGGTGTGTGTTCCAGGGGGGAGAGAGGTGTTTGTTCCGGGGGGGAGAGAGGTGTGTGTTCCAGGGGGGAGAGAGGTTTGTGTTCCAGGGCGGAGATAGGTGTGTGTTCCAGGGGTGAGATAGGTGTGTGTTTCAGGGGGGAGAGGTTTGTGTTCCAGGGGGGAGAGGTTTGTGTTCCAGGGTGTTTTCTATGTCTGCTGACTGTTGAAGAGACAAGGGGCTAGATCCACAAAGAATGGATTGCACGGTGCTAATTGCACCTTTACTTACAATTCATTATGAATTGAAAATGGGGGACCCTGATGTAAACGAGATGAAATCACCTGCACAGTGATTGATTGATTGATTGAAAACTTTATTAACAGATTGCAGAATGGGTACAATACAGTACGGCTCAATACACACAATTGTTAAGGGGATGCAGACCAGAGAAAGACTTTCGTCTTGTTTACATCAGGGTCCCCCATTTTCAATTCATTTTTTTTTTTTTTTATTATTTCTTTTTTTTTTATAGCTTTTTTCCCGGCCCTTTTTTGAGGGCACTCCATCATTCATCACCCATTTTCAATTCATAATGAATTGTAAGTAAAGGTGCAATTAGCACCGTGCAATCCATTCTTTGTGGATCTAGCCCCAAGGTGTTGTCTGTTTTGTCTGTAAGGTGTTGGGGTCGTTTGCTCAAGATGAGTAATTTGCTTTCTTGTTTCTTCTCGTAACAAATTATGTATTACTCCCTCCCTGCAAAGCGTAATTGGTTACACTACTTGTTACATTACTTTTGCGTTAGACCCTAAAACGCCTCCGATGTGTTTTTGCTCAATTGGGCAAGGAGATGTAGGGTGTCTCTCCTCATCTCTCAGCCAGTGAACTTTAAAGGTGCAATAATCGTTTTCTGACCACTGGAGGGCAGCAAGGACACATAAATAAACAAAGGACCCCATCTTCCCACTCTCCTAAAAGGAAAGGCGTGTTGTAAATACATCCTGTATAAACATAACACTGCCTTGCTAGCACAATCTTGCTGTAAGAGATTCGCCGAAAAAGATTAATTCAGAGATTACTAGATTCATCAACTTCAATAGGAAGGTGACAATGGCTAATAGTTATGGTTTAATACTTAACCTACAAACATAATACTGGTTGACAGCACAATATTGATGACATTCACAGATCTTTATTTCTTTTATAGGTGTATCAACTACAAGGATACTTCCGATTGAAAGATATGCAAGGCTGAAACATGGTCCAGGTTTTGTCAACAAAGAAAATAAATTATGGAATAACAACAGACTGGCTGCTTGTGGCTCAGGGTTGTTTGAGTAGGACACCATGACTCAATGAGGCCTTCTGATAGCAGGTGGTCATAAGACGTTTTTGAAAAATACTGTCGGAAAGTAATTATTGCAGCTTTAAACTTGAGCCATGTTACAGCAGGCAGGGAGCAGACAGGAAGCAGACAGGGAGCAGACAGGAAGCAGACAGGGAGCAGACAGGAAGCAGACAGGGAGCAGACAGGAAGCAGACAGGAAGCAGACAGGAAGAAGGCCAGGGGACGAGGACAGGCAAGCTTGAAGAGTTATTCGATATGCTTATTATCCAGATAAAGAGGCAATTATCACTATATTTATTTGAACCCACAACGATACAGAGAGAGTGATAAGGTATGGAACAGAACAACCTATTTGTCAGACCAGTAGCTGGAATGTAATTATTGTAACGGTAACCCCCAACACTGGTGTTCCGTCTTGAGTCAGTGATGGTGATATCAATGTTGTTAACACAGTGATGGTGATATCAATGTTGTTAACACAGTGATGGTGATATCAATGTTGTTAACACAGCGATGGTGATATCAATGTTGTTAACACAGCGATGGTGATATCAATGTTGTTAACACAGCGATGGTGATATCAATGTTGTTAACACAGTGATGGTGATATCAATGTTGTTAACACAGCGATGGTGATATCAATGTTGTTAACACAGCGATGGTGATATCAATGTTGTTAACACAGTGATGGTGATATCAATGTTGTTAACACAGTGATGGTGATATCAATGTTGTTAACACAGTGATGGTGATATCAATGTTGTTAACACAGTGATGGTGATATCAATGTTGTTAACACAGCGATGGTGATATCAATGTTGTTAACACAGTGATGGTGATATCAATGTTGTTAACACAGTGATGGTGATATCAATGTTGTTAACACAGTGATGGTGATATCAATGTTGTTAACACAGCGATGGTGATATCAATGTTGTTAACACAGTGATATCAATGTTGTTAACACAGTGATGGTGATATCAATGTTGTTAACACAGTGATGGTGATATCAATGTTGTTAACACAGTGATGGTGATATCAATGTTGTTAACACAGCGATGGTGATATCAATGTTGTTAACACAGTGATGGTGATATCAATGTTGTTAACACAGTGATGGTGATATCAATGTTGTTAACACAGTGATGGTGATATCAATGTTGTTAACACAGTGATGGTCATATCATTGTTGTTAACAGTGATATCAATGTTGTTAACACAGCGATGGTGATATCAATGTTGTTAACACAGCGATGGTGATATCAATGTTGTTAACACAGCGATGGTGATATCAATGTTGTTAACACAGTGATGGTCATATCAATGTTGTTAACACAGCGATGGTGATATCAATGTTGTTAACACAGCGATGGTGATATCAATGTTGTTAACACAGTGATGGTGATATCAATGTTAACACAGCGATGGTGATATCAATGTTGTTAACACAGTGATATCAATGTTGTTAACACAGCAAGCTAGAAGGAACTGAAGTACAATTAATTTCTTTCACTCGATGGAGCAACTTTAATTTTGTTGCCCATTAACTCACTGTTGTCATTTCACGTTGTGTTGTGTAAAAGATCGAGGCGTTAATCATGCAGACGGTGTCTTCCTGTCCACTAACCACCACAGGATGGTAGTCAATGGCGAGAGACGAATAGCCCTTGGATCCTGTGGAGTTGTGCCATGAAATACACGTGACTTTTGTCAATTTAAAATATAGTTTTGGAAGTTGATTGACGAGCAAGTTGGCTAACATTATCAATACCTTTTGATGCTATAACGTAACGTTCACTAGTTGACAATTACGCAAAAATGAGGTCAACATTTTTTTTGTCTCACTGTTGACTACTCCAAATAAGCTCCCGTGGTGGTCCAGCAGAAGGGGCGGGGCGTTTATTTGATCCCGCCCCCAATACTCCACCAGAACAGACCCCATCTCCCATTGGGTGACTTACTGGTGACCTAGCCTCCAGTATTGTTTGCTGTGGCCTTTAGCTTGACCCCACACAGCCACACCGATGGTGTCCGGTAAGGAATTTACATCTGGTTGATTCGGAGGGAAATAAGAGCGGCGAAGTCCCCCCCCCAAACCCCCCCCCCCCCCCCCCCCTTCCGCCGTCTGCCACGGGACCTTGTTTCACTAACGATATGTACGGCAGTCGACGGCGAGAGACAAATAATTGTTTTGATCCTGTTTTTAATCGTGCCATGAATTACACACGTGATGTTTTGTCAATTTAAAAGATAATTTTGCAAGTCAGTTAGCTAAAATTATCGATAGCTCTTGATGCCGTAACGTTAGCTAGCTGACGATTACACTTTTAAATCGACCAACTTGAGCTGAAAGCTCCACCAAGCTGATGTTTGTTGCTGACAAAGGGGAGAAAAAAAACTTGAATGTGTCTAATATGTCGTTTGTCTAAGCATGTCCATGTCTCGTCGATGTTTTATAAAGACAAATTAAAGAGATACAGTGACAATTATATTTCCTTCACCGGGCATATTGTGGCAAAAACAATACCGTGGTTTAGAAGCTACACTAAAAGCAGGGATCTGCACAACCCCGTGTTCTCGTAGTCGGTCAGTGTGTAGTTATTTTGTCTTATAGTTATCACATGAGCACAGCCAGTGTTCATTATCGTTGTTTAGACTGGCTACAGTACCAGTATAAGAATCCGATTAGCGTTAATAACCATGAAACATGGAAGCATTCATTTCTTTCCAGTAAAACAACCCAGATACATTTGAAGTCTGAAAGAATTAAAAAAAAAACTAAAATCAACATCCAAATTTGAAAGTTTATGGAGCTGAACAGAATGGTATAATTGATTATTCACCCATTCCTACTAAAAACACGTGTTTACGTTGATGGCACTCCAGTGGGTAGCGCTAATTTCAAGCGAAGTGAGCTTTGAATGCCGACGATCTGTTTTTCAGCGAACAGAACCGCCAATATGGAACCTAATCTCCCTGCTTTGTGTCTCGAGCAGCCGGTGAAGTGAAATCATGTCTCACTGTATTTCTTTAACTTTATTTATGACGTTCGGGACTGTCGTCGGTGGGAGTCATCATCCCCCCCCCCCCAGCTCTCCTCTGTGTCAAGAGAGATGATCTATTCTGTAACCTCATATTAAATCCTCCAAAATAAAAACTTGAGTTTTGGAACAAAGTGTTTGGATGTGGTGTGTTTTTATTACAGCAGGGTGTCGAGTCACGTTCTGAGGCCTGGGAAATGAACACGCATGCCTTTATCTTTATTACGGATCCCCATTAGTCATCACCACGCAGCAACAACTAGTCTTCCTGGGGTCCACACACAACAAAAACAGTACATACATAACATTATAGTAGCATACATTAAAAAATATATTCCAATATTCCTACATATAAAAATAATTCCAAATAGCATTACAGTACACAGAGTATCAGATCACAGAAAATACAATAAAAGGGATTAAACTCTCAGACAGTCATATCTTTACAGTGTAAACTTATCTTACTGGTTATCTGAGTAAGATGTACTGGCAGTTTATTCCAATATGACATGGCTCTATATAACACAGTTTTCTTTGCTGCTTTGGTTTTTGGTAGTACACATGAAATACACATGAAAGTGTCTCATTCTGAGAGGAGTTTGAATAGAATAGTAGCTTTAATAATAATCTTTATTTGTATAGCACTTTTCATACAGAAATTGCAGTTCAAAGTGCTTCACAGCGGTAATAAATGCGGGCATAAAAAAGATAGAGAGGTAGCAAGGTAAGGTAAATCAGTGTTTCACATTAGGATCTAACATCCCAATAGGCCTCTCTGTTTACGGTTTCATTCATTAATACAAAATAAAATAGAATAGACAGTAAAAAAGTGCGGTTTGATTCAGTTAAAAAATAGGCAATACTAAAAATAATAAAATAGAATAGACAGAGTAAAAAAGTGTGATAAAATAGTTCGATAGAAATATACAATAACATTTACAACGGAGCATCGCTCATAACTGAGTTTATTTACAAAGTTCAGTTCTAAATTACCTTATAGAACAACAGAGCAGTGCATCGCTCTCAACTTTGAGTTTCTGGACATTAGATAGGGAGGCGTTATTGTGATTCAAGAATAAGATTCAAGAGGTTTAATCGTCACATACATACACAAGACATATAGTGAAATGAAGGTGGCCATGCCTGCCTTCGATTGTGCAAAAGTACAATATAATAATAGAATAGATAATAAAATAGACATGATAAAAAGTAAAGATAAAATACAATGCTAAGCTTACTAATTAAAAGGTAATGGGTCCTATGTACACTACTATACAACATACCTATACTATACAGAACATGTTTTTGTGGGACCTGGACATTAGATAGGGGGGCGTTATATAATCTGGACATTAGATAGGGGGGCGTTATATAATCTGGACATTAGATAGGGGGCGTTATATGACCTGGACATTAGATAGGGGGGCGTTATATAATCTGGACATTAGATAGGGGGGCGTTATATAATCTGGACATTAGATAGGGGGCGTTATATGACCTGGACATTAGATATGGGGCGTTATATGACCTGGACATTAGATAGGGGGCGTTATATAATCTGGACATTAGATAGGGGGCGTTATATAATCTGGACATTAGATAGGGGGCGTTATATAATCTGGACATTAGATAGGGGGCGTTATATAATCTGGACATTAGATAGGGGGCGTTATATAATCTGGACATTAGATAGGGGGCGTTATATAATCTGGACATTAGATAGGGGGCGTTATATAATCTGGACATTAGATAGGGGGCGTTATATAATCTGGACATTAGATAGGGGGGCGTTATATAATCTGGACATTAGATAGGGGGGGGGGGGCGTTATAGAACCTGGACATTAGATAGGGGGGGGGGGGGGGCGTTATATAATCTGGACATTAGATAGGGGGGGGGGGGGGGGGCGTTATATAATCTGGACATTAGATAGGGGGCGTTATAGGACCTGGACATTAGATAGGGGGGGGGGGGCGTTATAGAACCTGGACATTAGATAGGGGGGGGGGGGGCGTTATAGAACCTGGACATTAGATAGGGGGGGGGGGGGGGGGGCGTTATAGGACCTGGACATTAGATAGGGGGGGGGGGGGCGTTATAGAACCTGGACATTAGATAGGGGGGGGGGGGGGGCGTTATAGGACCTGGACATTAGATAGGGGGGGGGGGGGGGGCGTTATAGGACCTGGACATTAGATAGGGGGGGGGGGGGGCGTTATAGGACCTGGACATTAGATAGGGGGGGGGGGGTGTTATAGGACCTGGACATTAGATAGGGGGGGGGGGGTGTTATAGGACCTGGACATTAGATAGGGGGGGGGGGGTGTTATAGGACCTGGACATTAGATAGGGGGGGGGGGGGGGGGCGTTATAGGACCTGGACATTAGATAGGGGGGGGGGGGGCGTTATAGGACCTGGACATTAGATAGGGGGGGGGGGGTGTTATAGGACCTGGACATTAGATAGGGGGGGGGGTGTTATAGGACCTGGACATTAGATAGGGGGGGGGGGGGTGTTATAGGACCTGGACATTAGATAGGGGGGGGGGGGGGCGTTATAGGACCTGGACATTAGATAGGGGGGGGGGGGGCGTTATAGGACCTGGACATTAGATAGGGGGGGGGGGGGGGTGTTATAGGACCTGGACATTAGATAGGGGGGGGGGGCGTTATAGGACCTGGACATTAGATAGGGGGGGGGGGGTGTTATAGGACCTGGACATTAGATAGGGGGGGGGGGGTGTTATAGGACCTGGACATTAGATAGGGGGCGTTATTATGGGACCTGGACATTAGATAGGGGGGGGTTTGATTGATTGACATTTTTAATGAACAGATTGCAGAATGGGTACAGTACAGCTCAATACACACAATTGTTAACTCATTCAGCGCCGGCCATTATCCTTATCCCGTTCTAGCTAGGCCACGCTTTAAAGATAGTTTCAAGTTTCAAGTTTCTTTAATAGTTGTCATACAGAAGTACAGAATACTTTTGTACAAAATGCTTCTTACTGTTGCGCTCCAGAGACTGTGCATGACAAGATAAGTATGAAATAAAAACATAGTAAAAATTAGAAGAAAAAAAAGAGGTCACAGTGTTCAGTTTAGACATATGTACAATGTTCGTAGACGTAGTTACCATACAATATACAATACTGTGCAGTGTACTAATATACAATACTATATAGTGCAAGGCATAAATGGACGAGGTGCAGTTTAGGTACAATTCACAGTAGGTGTACGAGTTGTAGTGCAAATCCTTTATCAATAAATATAAAGTGTAAGTGTGTTTGTGTGATCTAAAGTGTGGAGAGTGGGTGCTGCAGTGTGTTGTTTGTTTGAGTGAGTGTGTGTGTGCGTGTGGGTGTGTGTGCTGTGTGCATTTGATGGTTGTTGCATAGTGATTATTGTTCGTTTAGCGATTATTGTTCGTTTAGCAGCCTGATGGCCTGGGGATAGAAGCTCCTTCTGAGTCTTTCTGTGCTCGCCATAAGACTCCGGTATCGCTTGCCTGACGGCAGCAGTTCAAAGAGGCAGTTGTTCGGGTGGCTCGAGTCCTTAATAATTCTCTTAGCCTTCCCCTTGCACCGCTTGTTGTAAATGTTCTGGAGGGTGGGAAGCCCCCCTCTAATTGTGCGTTCGGCTGAACGTGTCACTCTTTGTAGTCTGCTACGGTCTTGTGCAGTGCTATTCCCAAACCAGGAGGTGATGTTGCCGGTCAGGATGCTCTCTATTGTACATGAGTAGAAGTTCCTAAGGATCTTCTGACTGACTTGGAACTTCCTTAGGCGTGTGTCACCTTGTTTGTAGAGCTATATCTATATTCTATATTATAGCTATGGAGACAATACTATGGTCATTTGACAGTCAGTATCTTCCGTCGAACATGCACATTTAAAAAAAAAATCATGTATACGTTTGCATGTTATCCCGCGGTGAATATTGTATAATTTCAGAGTGATCCGGGCTAATTCCTGAAAAGCTGAGCGCTACGTGAATTTTACTAAAAGCATTGGCGTTTCATCCCTGGACACGCTACTATTTCCAAATCAAATGTATATAATAGCTATTGTGTTTCATCATGAATGCGTGAAAGGGGGGGGGGGGGGGTCGTTTCTAACGCTTTCATTGCCAGTAACGGCATTCGTTTTGAACACCACACACCAGGCACGTGCACACATAGAGGCCAAGGGGTGCTTGAGCACCTGCCTTTTTGAGCCTCATCAAAAAAGTGCCCTTTTTGAAAAAAAGAATAAAAAAATATATATATTCTTTTTTTTTTTTTTTTTTTTACCGTTACGCATATAGACTGCCCTTCCAACTGAAAAATGTCAGGATAGAATCAAAATATTAGGTAAAGAGAGAGCGATGCCCCATATTCCATTGCAGTTTGCGCGGCCTCCTCAGCGTGCCTCTCCGCAGACCTATATATTTTATGCATAGCGTGGGTGGTGATGATGATGATGATAGAAACCGCTGTGGCGCATACAGTTGAATGCTGGTATTACACTCATTGAGGGACACGAAGAAGTCAAGTCCGATGGGATTTGGGAATCTCAAATACAAATCGGGATTGGAATAAAAAATGCATTTATATTAAACAATACAGAATATACAGCACTTCTTGGGGTCTGTATAGGGTAAGAACTTATTTCCTCCCCCCTGAACATTTATGGAGATGTATGGGCCTTTTAAGTCAGTGATAAAAGTGTCTTTCAAGGATAATTGAGCTTCTGCACTGATTATTATAGTTCAATATTCAATATTTGATCACCAACCCCCCCAAAAAGCATAAAAAGGGGGCCCCCTGCCCGAAAAGGGCCCTTAAAAATCGCGCTCGCGCGCTCGGTTAATATATACACACAAGTGTAGTGCCCTTTTCAGCCTTTGAGCACCTGCCCCTCTAAAGTCCTGTGCACGTCCCTGCCTCACACGCTGATCAGCCGGATCGATATGAAATCATTGCAGGATCAAGCTGGAATTGACGTCAGATAGTCCTTACCTTTGATCGGGGCTATTCCAAAAAGAATATTCCAATTGTTTGATCGCGATTTCCAGTATTGGTGTCCATCTGGTCCACGACATAATCCGGCACAACACATGCATTGAGTGTCCTGGACACTTTCAATGTGATCGAGTGAACCTCTAGGCTTCCCTGGACTAAAAATCTCCGCCCGGTGGGGTTTAAATGTAACACATGGTCTGGAACAGGGTTTACTGCACTCTCGATACTGCCACCGGGGTCCCAGTATGCCTTTTAACGGCAACACGCAGGTCGCCTGAACACTTAAGGTAACTGTAGTAAATTCCTACAGAATCCTACAATAATCTAAGGTTATTGTAGTACAGTACAATGAGATTGCTTATCTGGAAGGAGGAGAAAGGGATCATATTGATAGAATTGTTGGTCTCTTCGTCTGACTTAAAGCAGATGAAGAAATAAACGTGTAGCCAGACAACCCATGAACTATAGTTCAACTCAACATTTATTTGAGCCAGAGGCCAAGGTGAATAAGAAGTTGCCTTTTGCATACAAAAGATTATCAGAAAACATTAACAGGGCTGCCGTGTACAGAAATCACAATCAGGTTTGCATCTCAAACCCCAATATGTACAGAAACAGTCACTCGTTAACATAATTTGAACATACATTGACAATACTGTAAGCCCTTTTTGTATGTAAGTAAGCCTGGTTTCTAAGACATTCTATTCTTAACCAAACAGGGTGGTTCCATTTTCGGCTTACTCACATTAAAACAGCACAGCAGTAGTCTCTCGATGGTGGAGAGCGGTTGGAGCATGCAGATCTCGGGTGGAAATCTGGGCTCCAGACTAACACTTTGTGTCCCCTTATATCCTATTATTTCTAGCCAATATTAGCACATGGTTGATCCAATCCAGCATCCTCTTCTGGGGGTTGGGTCTTGTCCCACGGGTGGGGAGTTGGTGTGATGTCATCAAGTGGGGTGGTGTGAATAGCCCCCTCCTTTGGGCCATAGCTTTCTCATGTTTGGACAGAGAGGGGGCCTGCCTATGGCCCCCGTCGTCGTCGTCCTCCCGGGAACAGAAGGGCCTATTACCATACAGTACTAACCAGAATTCTATAACATGAGTGTAATCACCCTTCAAACCTTTTACCAACTGTATCTCCTGTATATATGAATTTACCCATTTCTAATATTATGGTTTACTCTTTTGATAATAAACAGTTGATTAATAGATCAACAAGTCTAAACTGGTCTGCCCTGGGGTCAGCCCAGCTGTCTTTGATCAGCATTTACATACAGTCAATTCGAAAAGGTGTAGTGGGGGTTGAGAATGGCTCTCTGTTGTTATCTGCTGCCTGCAGCTGTCTCCACTGACTAGGCCTGCCGCGATAAGCAATAAATCGATTAATTGCCGCAATAATTAAAATTAATGCAATGATTTTGACGGGCGCGATTAATTGCTATTTGCGCGTTTGTTTTAATGAGGCGGAACCAGTACCCCTCGTCAGTCACTCCGTGTGGGGGGCCGCTGGCCTTACTACAGAGCACAGAACGGGAGCTCCGTGGGGCACTAGCAACGCCACATATAGCTTAACTACATTTCTCAATAGTGTTGCTCCTTTTAACCAAATAGCGTTCTTTGTAGTGTAACGTTAGCTATTTTTAGACCCAAGTAGTTACTCGCTACTGCCCGGAGAAACTGGACTGCTAAATAAAGATTAAAGATCTAGTGTTGATGCTCATTCAATGCCAACAACATTAGCTAAATAGCTAACAAACGAAATACAACGTATAGCATAGCTACAACACAGAATAACGTTAATACAATTACATGCATCATTGTTTACAATGAACGGGTGGGACTAGTCAAAGGACTGGACACGGGGACAAGTTAAACATGAATACAGGTAATCGAGTTGCGCTCCCGTGCCTACGCACCACAGGGCTATTCTATTCTATACAGCTTTGACGCTTCCTCCTCATCGTTAATTGCCTGTAGTAGCTGCATCTAACGTTAGTAGCTAACGTTAAAACTAACCTAAAGTTAGTTGCTCACCAACAATCTCAACATTTGTTTTATCATTAGCTCAAAAACACAGAACCGGACGAGATGCTGCTAGGATAATAACAACAATACTTCCGCTCCGGTCGGTGGGCTTCAAAATAAAAGTCTAAAACCGGAAAAGACGGAGCGGTGGGCTTCAAAATAAAAGTTTTGGGAAATAAATTTCTCAAAAAAAAATTCTCTAACCGGTCGCAATAATATCGCTTATCGCGATATTTTCGGGGGCAATTAATCGCCCAGCAAAATATGTTATCGTGGCAGGCCTACCACTGACTGTTGAGCCTGATTTAGCCACTGAGTCTCTCTCTGCTATTGAAAGATACATCTGGCTTTTGATGTGGTCCTCTAATTTATTCACACATATTAATTATGAAATTCAACGTCAATTCTACCACATAACCTACTTGCGTTCAGCGTCCCACGTGACCACGCCTAGCACGCCCCCGCGGCGACGTGGCAGCGGCAGAGCGGCAGAGGCGCGCAGGTTGCCGCGGCATTATGCATACGCAATCCCCCCTGTTTTAACATTGACGGTTAGCTCAACTTGTTCCTCAACTTGCTGTGGAGCCTGCGGTCCAGTTGGTGACAAGTTCAAATCACTTCAATTTTTTTTTTTTTTTACGTTTAATTAATTTATCGCCTCTCTATATAAACGTAACTAGTGTCTGTCTTACTTTCGCCGGTTAAGTTTAGGCATTCTTTCAGAGTTGGTTAAGGTTAGGAGACTGTTGTTTAAAAATTTAGCTGAGTTTAGTGCACATATGGCCCTGGGATAAAAACTAAACTTCAGTCTGTTAGTCCGGGTGGGCATGACGCTGAAACGCCTGCCCGAGCGCAGCCGCACGAGGTGCTTGTTGCCCGGGTGGTGTGGGTCCTTCAGTATTTTTACTGCTTTTTTGAGGCAGCGGGAGTTGTATAGTCCCTCCAGTGAGGGGAGGGGGCAGCCGATGATCTTCTGGGCCGAGTTGACGACCCTCTGGAGCGCCTTCCTCTCTGCGGCTGTGCAGCTGAGGAACCACACATTTATGCAGTAGGTTATTTCCGCTCTGCCGCGGTCACATGGGCGTCGTGGCCAATCAGAGAAACGCTGAACGCAAGTAGGTTACCTTAAGTGTTCACGCATACAGGTCCGTGACATTGAATAGAATATTAAAATCGGAAAAAAGCTAAAACGGTCCAAAAACGTATATGGACCGCGCTGAACGGTCCCCCACTTTCCATTCATAATGACATTTATGACATACACAACATACAGATATAAGAATCTAATCTAATCATCTAAAGTTTAGATGATTAGATAGATTAGATTCTTATATCTGTATGTTGTGTATGTCTTAAATTAAATGTCATGATTAGATTAGTTTAGATTCTAAACTAATCTAATCATGACATTTAAGACATACATGACATACAGATATAATACAGTACTGTTACATTTGTGACATACAAGATATGCAAATATACAGTATTGTTAAACCGATGATGATCCTAACAGTAAATATATACATACGAGGGGAGGAGACTGTACATTAGGTGGGGGGCGGGGCGGGAGGGTGTTTTTTCGCAGATGGGCGTGTTGCGCGTGCGCACCTTCCTCTTAGCTGTCAGTACCGTGCTGCGGAGAGCCGTGTGTCCGTCCGTCTGCCTCCTGGATCTCTGGACTGGAAACAGCAGCAGGGCTTTTAGCTTGACAGCTTTATAATGAGTTGCTGATCTCAACGGCTCATCTCTCATCACGAAGCAAGAAACGGGAGCGACTGAACAACACCATGCTGCGTGTGTGTCTGAAGGGGGCGAGCTGTGCAGCCCGGGTGAGAGAGAGAGAGAGGATCACTGTGTTCCAGGAGCGGTTAGCTTAGCACGTTAGCAGCTAGCGTGTTAGCCCGTCTAGTTGTCATTCAATGACCCACAGCCTTTGCTCCAAGGCCTTTAAGGCTTGATAATACTGATGCATGTCACTTAATAACTGTTGTTTGATTAACACACAAGGGCGTTTCCACATATTGGACGTCACGCAGACGGCTGGGAATGAAAACGCCTCGGTGGATTGGAAATATTGCTAAATGTTATTGGGCTTCCATTCTGGCTCAAACGGCTCTGGACGCAACGTACAGCTGCGGCTACGTAAACTGCGTAGTGGAAAGAGGCGTTGTCCTGGTTGAGTGACTCCAGCTCCCTGCGAATAAAAACCTCAAGCGTCATGATTGACACGCATCTAAACCAATTGAGCGCCGGACTTTTGCTCATTATAACCAAGGATCTCTTTTTCACTATGTGTACAATGACAAGTAACTACTTCAGTCAAACTCTGCTGTCAACTGGTCTTGATTTACACAACCGTGAAAGCAGTCCTTTGCGGTTTGCCTTGATGCGTACGAGGTGAAAGGGGTGATTTGTGCCAAGGAAGGACATCTGACCTTGTCGTTCAGAGTTGTGTGTAATCAAAACAGGTGACTGTCTTAGTGGGAATATTTCCTCTAAATTAATTGATTACTAGTAGTGGTTGATTACCACTGGAACCTACCGAAACACAGAGTTGTGGGGGAAGTAGCTATTATAACACGGCCACACCAGTGGAATAGGGTCAGTGTTTAGACTTGTATTTTTTATTATAAGAACAGCTGTGGTGCCTTAACCTGAACGGTGAGGGATGTAGAGCCAAAGAGCTACATTACCACCACAGCTACCAAACTACTAGGAGTCGCAGGCCCGCCATCGGTCTCGTGAGATCGGGAGCTGCACACAGCCAAGGAATTAATAAAAGTATGATGGCTAAAGTCGGAGGTCTGTCATTTACTAAGCCTTGCGATAAACGTCTGGACCAGCTCCTGTTGAGGTCAAGTGTTCCTTTATTTGATCCCCTCGGGGAAGTTCAGGAGTCGTAGCAGCACGGGCGAGGGAGGTACAGGCAGGACACGAGACCATAGAAGTAGAAATCATCCTAATAACAACAATATAGAATAATAAAATAGTAATGTAAAAATATAAATAATGATATAGTATAATATCAAAATAATAAGAGTAGCAGTATATTCTTTCAATCATACAAGATGGTACTATACATAGTAGTGTGCTGTGATTCTTATGTCTGTCTATATTTCTCTTTTCATTTCTCTCTGTCTGGCTCTATTGCTCTCTTTGTCTCTTTTTCTCTCCCCATATCTGTCTGCCTCTCCCCATATCTCTGTCTGTCACTTTTTCTCTCCCCATATCTCTGTCTCTCTCATTTTCTCCCCATATCTCTGTCTCTCTCTTTCTCCCCATATCTCTGTCTCTCTCTTTCTCCCCATATCTGTCTCTCTCTCCATATCTTTGTCTGTGTCTCTCTTTTTCTCTCCCCATATATCTGTCTATTTTCTCTCCCCATATCTGTCTCTCTCTCTCCCCATATCTTTGTCTCTCTTCTTCTCTCCCCATATCTCTCTCTCTCTCTCTCTCGCTCTCTCTCCCCATATCTGTCTCTCTCTCTCTACCCATATCTGTCTGTCTCTTTCTCTCCCCATATCTCTGTCTCTCTCTTTCTCTCCCCATATCTCTGTCTCATCTTCTCTCCCCATATCTCTTTTTCTCTCCCCATATCTGTCTCTCTCTCCCCATATCTGTCTGTCTCTTTCTCTCCCCATATCTCTGTCTCTCTCTTTCTCTCCCCATATCTCTGTCTCTTTTCCTCTCCCCATATCTCTGTCTCTTTTTCTCTCCCCATATCTGTCTCTCTCTCTCCCCACATCTGTCTCTCTCTCTCCCCATATCTGTCTGTCTCTCTTTCTCTCCCCATATCTCTCTGTCCCTCTTTCTCCCCATATCTGTCTCTTTTTCTCTCCCCATATCTCTGTCTGTGTCTCTCTTTTTCTCTCCCCATATCTCTGTCTCTTCTTTCCTCTCCCCATATCTCTGTCTCTTCTTTCCTCTCCCCATATCTCTGTCTCTTCTTTTCTCTCCCCATATCTCTCTCTTCTTTTCTCCCCATATCTCTGTCTCTTCTTTCCTCTCCCCATACCTCTGTCTCTTCTTTCCTCTCCCCATATCTCCGTCTCTTCTTTTCTCTCCCCATATCTCTGTCTCTTCTTTTCTCCCCATATCTCTGTCTCTTCTTTCCTCTCCCCATACCTCTGTCTCTTCTTTCCTCTCCCCATATCTCTGTCTCTTCTTTCCTCTCCCCATATCTCTGTCTCTTTTCCTCTCCCCATATCTCTGTCTCTTCTTTCCTCTCCCCATATCTCTGTCTCTTCTTTCCTCTCCCCATATCTCTGTCTCTTCTTTCCTCTCCCCATATCTCCGTCTCTTCTTTCCTCTCCCCATATCTCTGTCTCTTCTTTCCTCTCCCCATATCTCTGTCTCTTCTTTCCTCTCCCCATATCTCTGTCTCTTCTTTCCTCTCCCCATATCTCTGTCTCTTCTTTCCTCTCCCCATATCTCCGTCTCTTCTTTCCTCTCCCCATATCTGTCTCTTCTTTCCTCTCCCCATATCTCTGTCTCTTCTTTCCTCTCCCCATATCTCTGTCTCTTCTTTCCTCTCCCCATATCTCCGTCTCTTCTTTCCTCTCCCCATATCTCCGTCTCTTCTTTCCTCTCCCCATATCTCTGTCTCTTCTTTCCTCTCCCCATATCTCTGTCTCTTCTTTCCTCTCCCCATATCTCTGTCTCTTCTTTCCTCTCCCCATATCTCTGTCTCTTCTTTCCTCTCCCCATATCTCTGTCTCTTCTTTCCTCTCCCCATATATCTGTCTCTTCTTTCCTCTCCCCATATCTCTGTCTCTTCTTTCCTCTCCCCATATCTCTGTCTCTTCTTTCCTCTCCCCATATCTCTGTCTCTTCTTTCCTCTCCCCATATCTCTGTCTCTTCTTTCCTCTCCCCATATCTCTGTCTCTTCTTTCCTCTCCCCATATCTCCGTCTCTTCTTTCCTCTCCCCATATCTCTGTCTCTTCTTTCCTCTCCCCATATCTCCGTCTCTTCTTTCCTCTCCCCATATCTCTGTCTCTTCTTTCCTCTCCCCATATCTCTGTCTCTTCTTTCCTCTCCCCATATCTCTGTCTCTTCTTTCCTCTCCCCATATCTCTGTCTCTTCTTTCCTCTCCCCATATCTCTGTCTCTTCTTTCCTCTCCCCATATCTCTGTCTCTTCTTTCCTCTCCCCATATATCTGTCTCTTCTTTCCTCTCCCCATATCTCTGTCTCTTCTTTCCTCTCCCCATATATCTGTCTCTTCTTTCCTCTCCCCATATCTCTGTCTCTTCTTTCCTCTCCCCATATCTCTGTCTCTTCTTTCCTCTCCCCATATCTCTGTCTCTTCTTTCCTCTCCCCATATCTCCGTCTCTTCTTTCCTCTCCCCATATCTCTGTCTCTTCTTTCCTCTCCCCATATCTCCGTCTCTTCTTTCCTCTCCCCATATCTCTGTCTCTTCTTTCCTCTCCCCATATCTCTCTCTTCTTTCCTCTCCCCATATCTCCGTCTCTTCTTTCCTCTCCCCATATCTCTGTCTCTTCTTTCCTCTCCCCATATCTCTGTCTCTTCTTTCCTCTCCCCATATCTCTGTCTCTTCTTTCCTCTCCCCATATCTCCGTCTCTTCTTTCCTCTCCCCATATCTCCGTCTCTTCTTTCCTCTCCCCATATCTCTGTCTCTTCTTTCCTCTCCCCATATCTCTGTCTCTTCTTTCCTCTCCCCATATCTCTGTCTCTCTCTCTAGAAGTGCCTGTGTGGACGAGGCCCCTCCCACACCCTGCAACACTGTCGGCCCTACACAGCAGGCGGCGCGGGGTAGAGCACCACACGCTGCTTACACTGACACAAACACATGCATACAGTACATACAGTGTACACGCATACATTACACACTTTCAATATTTTATTTGAATCCACAAATCGAAAGACAGATACAGACACAAACGCATGTATACATACAGTGTGTGCATGCATACACACACACATTTAAGTGTTTTATTTGAAAATGCTGATACAGTACATTAGTGCAGCATCATCTGACACAGTAGAATCAACTGGTTTGTATTGTTCTCTAATCTGTTCCATCTCTCAAATCATCTCCTCTCCTCCCCTCTTCAGCGGGTCAGCCGGGAAGGTTGTCGGGGCGAGCTTCTTGGCGTTAGGGGGTGGAGTCGGAGGGACGGTGCTCTACGCCAATTGGGACCCAAAGTTCCGGACCACAGTGGAGAAGAATGTCCCGTACTCTGAGAAGCTGTTCGGCCTGGCTCTGGGGCCCAACACCTACACGGCTCCCAAAAAGGTGAGTGTGTACGAGCCAGACCTGCATCTTATTAGCATCCCTGGTTTCTTAAACCATGGGCAGGTGGCCTAAAGGGGCCGCAGGCCTTCTGCTGGTGGGTCCCCACTTTAAAACAGTAGTTAATAATAATAATAATAATAATAATAATAATAATAATAATAATAATAATAATAATACATTTCATTTATATAGCACACTTTAGACTCGATGAGATCTCAAGGTGCTTCACAGCAAAATATAATAACTGGACCTTGAAGAAGTCTTTATTCGGCATGCAGTGACACACACATGCAATGGCCGGCACACACACAGGAACACACACACACAGGAACACACACGCATGCAATTTTTGTTGGGTCGCCGTCGTCGATGCGATTGAGTCTCTGCACTTGACCCAAAAGGAAAAATAAAAAGGCTTAAAACATAAAAATAGGAGCAGAAAAAAAAGTCCTAGTGTAGAGTAAAAATAAATGGGTTTTAAGGCTGGCCTTAAAGGCAGCAAGGGAGTCTGAGGCCTTGATGGATCCTGGCAGCTGATTCCACAGGCGCGGCCCCAGTGTGGAAAAAGCACGCTGCCCCATGGTTGACAGCCTGGTGCGTGGGGTGGAGAGGAGGTTTTGGCTGCCAGACCTGAGTGACCTGGATGCAGGTTGAGGGGAAAGGAGGTCTTGGAGGTAGGTCGGGCCAGAGTGATTTTTTCCCGGGTTTTGGTGAGGACAATGTTCTAAACGTCCTGTAATCTCTGGATGGTTTTGGAGGGAATGCCTGCCAGCAGAGAGTTACAGTAGTCGGACCAGTTTTTCTACGTCAGACTGGGAGAGTGGTGGTCTGAGTTTAGAGATGTTCTTCAGGAGGTTTGACAGACCGTTTTTAACGTGTGCATAGAATGACAGTGATGAGTCCTAACTTTACACCCAGGCAAGTGAGGAGAGTTATACGTTTGTGATATGTTTCAATGAACCTGGATCACATGACAAGAAAAGAGAAATAATTTGGGTCCCTGGCTTGAAGTACAAGAGCCCAGAAGGACAGAATAACGTGCATTCCAAATTCTCCGTCAGAAACCATTGCTTTTGTCATGAAAGGAACTAGGGCTGAGCCCAAACGTTCGAACGTTTGGACCTTTGTTCGTTACGTTGGCATTCAAATCTTAATTAATGGGTTCGAACCTCCGCATTTTTATTTTTTTTAAATGTTTACATAAAATATATATATCAGAATATCATAGTACTATGTTGTGTTTACAATAATTCGAAAGTCACGCACGAACACAGGACAACAACAGTCTAGTCGGGATGAGGAGCGGTCACGTCATACATAATCAGGAAATGAATCAATCATGCAAAAAAGAGAGTTGAGTGACCCGCACTCACCCGTCTTATTTCATAATACAACATTTCCGAATGGACGTGTGGATTAAACCAAGTGTATGCAGTGATGCTGAACTTTCCCAGCGGAACACAAGTTACTTAACGTTACACAGGTGTGTTATGCACGTTAATTAAGCTATGCGCGTTTAGCTGGCTAACATTAAGGTAGCAGGAGCCGTTGGCCAACAAAGATGTTGTTTCAACAAATGTATTCACAAAATGGATTATCATCCAAACGTTATTGAAGCCTCCCGTGACCAGTAAGTAGGTACTACTACTCTTAACACTTTGAGTGCCAGGGACGCGATTTGTCGTTAGTTCATGCCACCAGTTGAGTGCCACCAACGACATATAGCGTTTGTTTGTCGTATATTTCTTTATTAGCGATTTGAATTCATATTTCATCAATCTAGGCTCACGCTAGTGTTGCAGACTCTCTCTGAGCTCAATTGGGAAAATACCGCCCCCTATCGTCTCTCCCTGTGTAACTGCGGTCCAGCCTCCTCATGTTACTTTTCTGCCAAGCCACCTGAAGAGACCCAAGTTGATCGCAGACCCTCAGAACAGCGTGGATTATGTATTTCCAGTACCCAACGCTGAATCAATAAACTGATCGATATTTGGAATGGCGATCAGGAATTGGAATAATCTTTTTGGATAACATCTGATCTGAGGTAAGCAATTTATTTTACCAGTCTTGGGATAATCAGAGCTGTTTTCACCTATATATCAGCGTGTGCCCTGTGTGTGTGTGTCTGTGAGTGTGTGCTCACTGATCAGGAAATGAGAGAATATATTTTTCAGATCGCTTCTCTAGCGTGCATAAATATACATATACTATCGATAATCTAGCGTTTATTTGAAAACGATTCATAAATAGGCCGAAAAATGACAGTTTTTTGTGTATGCCAGAATATTCCAGTAAAGGGCGATTATCACGGAATCTATATATTTTCCTGAAAAACGAGGGCTTTTCAAAATGCTATAAAACGGAAATGAACCGATAAAAAAAAAAAACACGACAATGTTGCCTCGACAATGTTGACTGCAAACAAGTCATTGATAAACGACGGGCAGATTAGACACATAGCCATAATTTAAGACGGAGATTATGCGTTTAGAGCGCTATCATTGAAGTGGGTGGTGGCATCCAACGATAAATAGTGCACGCCACGCTGGCAATCAAAGTGTTAATAACCGCAGCAATATGCGCTACGTTATATATGCGTAAATGTGTGCTGTGCCTAAAGTCAAGACTCGACTGAACCAGAAAAAGTATTTAGGAGCAAATTTTTTTGCATGATTAAAAACGATGGTTCGAACGTCCGTTCGAAAAACTCTGGCAAAGTTCGAATCCCAAAAACAGGCTTTGGGGAAACAGCTCTAACTGGAACAAGTGTTGTCTGTATATAGTTTTGAAGTTGGCAATGCTGTTGGCATTATCGATCACGTAATACATGTTATTTTTTTATTTATTTTTTATCTTTTTCCCCCTCCATTTTCCTCCGATTTTCTCCCATCCCAATGTTAGTCGTTATGCCAATTCCCAATCCCCTTCCTGGTCGCTGCGCACTTACCCCCCACAGTCGGTCTGGGAGAGTGGAGGCCATCACATGCTTCCTCCGACACACGTCTAGCCAATCAACCGCTTCTTTTCACCTGGCAGCGCGGATTCTCACTGAGAGGGCGTAGCGTGTGGAAGGATCACACTACCCCCCTTAGATCCTATCCGCGCTTAGCAGGCGCCCCGACCGAACTGTAGGAGTCGCTGTTTACAACGACCTGGACCCACCCCGCCAGCTTTCCCACCCTCTAATACAGCCAATTGTATTAGTGTGAACGGCCAGCCAAGCTGGTGACAACGGCGGAGCTGTGAGCTGGATTCGAACAGGCGAATCTAGCCGCTCCGGGGTTCGGTGACGAACGCAATCTCCGTTACGCCACCTGACCGCCCCACGTAATACATGTTCTATTCCATACTATAGTAAGTATTTTTAGGCATTTTGGCGATGGGAGTGGGTTTCTTCATTGAGCTCTTATCCTTATCGTTAGGGCACAAGTATCTTGTGTTTTATTATACATATCTTTTGAAACGGTATATATATATATATATATATATACACAGGAGGAAGAGCGGTCGTCTTGATCTAAAGGTTCCCGGTTCGATCCCGGCTCCTTCCCGGTAGCGTGTCGAAATGTCTTTGAGCAAGGCACTTAACCCCCTAACTGCTCTCGATGAGCAGGTTGCATGGCTGCCTCCGCCATCTTCGGTGAATGTGTGAGTGAGCGGGTGAATGTGAGGCTTAAGTTGTAAAGTGTTTTGGATAAAAGTGCTATATAAATGCAGTCCAATTACCTAACGTACCAATTATGGGGCATATTCGGTCGGTAAGAGATTCATAGTGAGAGATTATAGTGTCCATATAGCTACATGTTCAGTTTATCAACCAGCCCTATCATTTATTTAGTTGTTATTTGCTTGTTTTTGTTGCTAGTTGATCCAGCCGTCCTCAATGATGCTGGAGGAGAGCAAGTCCCCCAAGACCAAAGGAAAGAAGAAGGAGGAGGAGCCATCGGACGGCGCCGCCCCTGATAATTCCCCAGCACAGACTTTAGAGGGTGAGCGAACAAAAACTGCATTCTTCTAACGGTGAGCAGAGAAAGCAGTCATTCTGGACTGGAACTTTTGGTGGGAAACCACTTTTAGATTTCTCTCTGATATATCGGTGCTGTAATTGAAAATGAATTAACCTGTATGCTAGCTCTTGTTTTGCCAGGTTCTCATAGTAACTTACAGCTGTGTTTATCACATAGATACAACCAGTTACAATTCGAACTACACCAAGTTAGAATACATTTATTAGATTACTTCATGACAAATGAGGTACTCTCTAAATATCCTATCCTACGTGAGGTTTAAGGAGAAATAAAGTGTGCTCCTACTGAGAGTGAACGTTTTTTTATTTTGTCCAATAACATCTGGTTCATGCCACGGTGGTTTAAACTTTCCAGTAGACTCTTATCTCATGTTCGCTTGTAGGTAACTAGTAGGTTAGTAGGGTTCTTTTTTGAGTGCAGTGGCACTGGTTTGTAATTATGGGTGTTAACAATCTCAATACAGAATAGGAAATTCTGGAAAGAAATGTACAGTGTATACTAGGGCTGTCTTAAATACTTCGAAGCTTCGAAGCTTCGTTCGATGGCACAAGCTTCGAACATTAAAAAAAAATCAAAGTTTGGGCGGCTAGGTGGTGTAGTGGGCAAGGCACACGCCACCAGTGTGGAGACGCTAGGATTCGCGTGTTCGAATCCAGCTCTCCACATGTTTTCAGTTTAGCTGGTCGTCCGCAGTAATACACATTGGCCGTATTACGGGGAGGGAAAACTGAAGGGTGGGGATCGAACGTTGTGAACAAGCGACTCCTACAAGTCGGTTGGTGCGCCTGCGCAGTAGAATCAGGAAGTGTCGGGGGCAGCGTGAGCCTCCCACGCGTTACTCCTCGACACTGAGAGATCGAGCTGCGCAGGTGAAAAGATGCGACTGCTGTTACCTCAAGTACCGGAGGGGACTTGTGCTATGTATGACTTAGTCCACATTGCAGCCGGCTTGTGGGAGGCAAGAAACAGCGTTCGTGACAGGGGAGGGTTGAATTGGATGATACGAAATTGGGATGGGAGAAAAATATAGAAAAAATGGGAGAAAAAGTGGATAAAAAAAAAAAAAAAAAATCAAAGTTTAAAAAAAAAATTAAATTTTTTTTATTTTATTTTTCAAAAAAGAATAAAATTTTTTTTTACTTCGATTTGTGTGTGTGTGTGTGCGCACATGGGGCCATTGGGTGGGGCCGGGGGACAAATACACTGGAGGAAAGTAACCCAGCTCAGCACTGCCCAAATTATATCATCACTATTGCCTGTTTGAAGGATATCATCCTCAAACACATGCCTTGTAGAATTCCACACATAAGAAAGAAAGATACTGGGATGAATAAACAAAATGGGAAATAAAATGTAGAAATGCATGCAATACATAAATAAATATGAATCTCCATATATGAAATAGAACATTTAGATAAGGTGCTACTGAGATGTTTTGGTGAGTTCTTTGTTTTTTTGTGGAAGTAGCCCTTCTTAAAAATGCATGAACATTCACTGATAATTGGTCTGTAGTGGAGTCTACAAGGTCTACATTGCCGGACCATGTAGAATCCGGACCTTGTAGACTGACATAATTCTGTGCATAGTTTAGTCTACACAGGCCATATTTCAAATAATCAAAATCTTACTTCATTCATCTTAAACATTCTTGATTTGGGGGATTGGTAGTTCCCATAAAATCTGAAGTTGTTCAAACGACAACAGCGATCCACCTTGAATTAAATCACACAGCCGAGTGAAACCTTGTTGGCTGCGTCACAGTCACGAAAGGGACTACTTAATTCATTAATCCAATCCACTTTATTTATAGAGCACATTTAAAAACAACAAAGTTTACCAAAGTGCTGTACAAGTCCCACAACATAAGATACATTTTTTTTTCTCGAAGCTTCAAATTAAAATCGAAGCTCGGCCCCGAAGCTTCGATTGCCAAAAAAAGCTTTGAAGGTCAGCCCTAGTGTATACAAATGTTTATTCAGTTAAATTGGTGGAATGGCTGCTGCTATTAGCGTAATGTTTAAGGCTAATTTTCATTGTTGAAATAAAATGTTTATAAACAATATAATATAACCAAAATATAATATGTATAGCCTAATCTTTAATTGGAACTAGTAGTATGAATACATTTTAATGTATAAAGAATTGAAAATCAAGTAGAGAATCAAATAAAAAATGTGTAAAACAAAAAAAATAAACTATTATTATGAGCCCTGCAGAATGTTCATTCACTGCTCCCCACAAACGAATGTTGAACGCTCCTCTGATCAGTTTGCTACAGTTCCTTTATCTGACTTCGAATGAATAGAATTTCCTGTTAGTGTTGCTTTCTAATCTCTTAAAACATTTTCCAAGAGATTCTAGAATTAGTTTCTAATGTGCATTCTATTGTTTCTACCGCAGCCCCAGCAGATACGGGTAAGATTCTAGTGTAGTGGTCTCTCTTTGAGTCCTACTGTAGAATGATACTACATCCTCCTTCTTTTACAATGGACTTTTTGTCTGTATTGTAGTGGACTAGTTTCTTTCTACCATAGAAGACGGAGTTCTAAGTCGATGTACAGTAAACATGTTGCTGGCTAGCTGACGTTAGCTAGTGTAATGTTGCTGGCTAGCTGACGTTAGCTAGTGTAATGTTGCTGGCTAGCTGACGTTAGCTAGTGTAATGTTGCTGGCTAGCTGACGTTAGCTAGTGTAATGTTGCTGGCTAGCTGACGTTAGCTAGTGTAATGTTGCTGGCTAGCTGACGTTAGCTAGTGTAATGTTGCTGGCTAGCTGACGTTAGCTAGTGTAATGTTGCTGGCTAGCTGACGTTAGCTAGTGTAATGTTGCTGGCTAGCTGATGTTAGCTAGTGTAATGTTGCTGGCTAGCTGACGTTAGCTAGTGTAATGTTGCTGGCTAGCTGATGTTAGCTAGTGTAATGTTGCTGGCTAGCTGACGTTAGCTAGTGTAATGTTGCTGGCTAGCTGACGTTAGCTAGTGTAATGTTGCTGGCTAGCTGACGTTAGCTAGTGTAATACCATTATTGCCAAAGCGGCTTGAGGTTTTGGTTTGGTGCAATATTTTGCACCACAGTGCAAATCTTTAAAACTATAGACAAAGCTGTAGCTCTTTCCATTGTCCAAGCCACCCACATACCCTGAAGGGTACTATATATAAAAACAGAATGCTAATCGATCAATAAGATCAATCCATCAGTGATGGCTGTCTCCAAAAGTTGTTTACATGAGGTGCACCTTGGTTGCATATTCTTCTACTTTAGAATCATATCTGCCAACATTGAGATGTGAAAAAGTAGGACCAATTTGTCTGATTTAAATGTGATTTTATAAAAAGAATGTTGGCAAATACGATTAGAAACTGATTGTTTTTTCGTCATGTCTCTAATGTAGCCTCTATTGTTTCTTTCCATCTCGTCTCCACTATGGCTTCTATTGTTTTTTTCTCCTCTTCCTCTAGGTCTATATAGCTTCTCTTGTTTTTGATTGCATATTGACTATTCTAGTATTGGATTATAAAGGGCAGGTCTAGTTTCTGCCATTTGTTCTCCACCTCTATAGCTTTGTCTGTGTCTCTGGGCAAACTGTTGTGTTATCCAGATAGTTGTAACTGTTTTATTAACCAGACAGTTAACTGTTGTATTATCCAGACAGTTAACTGTTTTATTATCCAGACGGTTAACTGTTTATTACCCAGACGGTTAACTGTTTTCTTATCCAGACGGTTAACTGTTTTCTTATCCAGACAGTTAACTGTTTTCTTATCCAGACGGTTAACTGTTTTATTACCCAGACGGTTAACTGTTTTCTTATCCAGACGGTTAACTGTTTTCTTATCCAGACGGTTAACTGTTTTCTTATCCAGACGGTTAACAGTTTTCCGTTTTCTTATCCAGACGGTTAACTGTTTTCTTATCCAGACGGTTAACAGTTTTCTTATCCAGACGGTTAACTGTTGTATTATCCAGACGGTTAACTGTTTTGTTATCCAGACAGTTAACTGTTTTATTCAACAGCCTCTGTGTTCTTGGAGCAGACAATATGTCTGAATATAATATGAATTGAACTTTCCACTGATGGTTTCTTGCTGCAGTAGCTGTGGACACAGACAGACAGACAGGCAGGCTACAGACAGACAGGCAGGCTACAGACAGGCAGGCTACAGACAGACAGGCTACAGACAGACAGACAGACACTGGCAGGCTACATACAGACAGACACTGGCAGGCTACAGACAGACAGACACTGGCAGGCTACAGACAGGCATGCTACAGACAGACAGGCTACATACAGACAGACAGGCAGGCTACAGACAGACAGACAGGCAGGCTACAGACAGACAGGCAGGCTACAGACAGACAGGCAGGCTACAGACAGACAGGCAGGCTACAGACAGACAGACACTGGCATGCTACAGACAGACAGGCAGACAGGCTACAGACAGGCTACAGACAGACAGGCTAGCTACAGACAGACGGACAGACACTGGCTGGCTACAGACAGACAGGCTACTGACAGACACTGGCTGGCTACAGACAGACAAGACAGGCTAGCGACAGACAGACAGACAGGCTAGCGACAGACAGACAGACAGGCTAGCGACAGACACAGACAGGCTAGCGACAGACAGACAGGCTACAGACAGACAGACAGGCTAGCGACAGACAGACAGACAGGCTACAGACAGACAGGCTAGCGACAGACAGGCTAGCAACAGACAGGCTAGCTACAGACAGACACTAGCTAGCTACAGACAGACACTAGCTACAGACAGACAGGCTAGCGACAGACAGACAGGCTAGCTACAGACATTCAGGCTACAGACAGACAGGCAGACTGGCTAGCTACAGACAGACAGACAGACAGACATGCTAGCTACAGACAGACAGACAGACATGCTAGCTACAGACAGACAGACAGACATGCTAGCTACAGACAGACAGACAGACATGCTAGCTACAGACAGACAGACAGACTGGCTAGCTACAGACAGACTGGCTAGCTACAGACAGACAGGCAGGCTAGCTACAGACAGACAGACAGACTGGCTACAGACAGACAGACTGGCTACAGACAGACTAGCTACAGACAGACAGACTGGCTAGCTACAGACAGACAGGCAGGCTAGCTACAGACAGACAGACAGGCTAGCTACAGACAGACAGACAGGCTAGCTACAGACAGGCAGGCAGGCTAGCTACAGACAGACAGGCAGGCTAGCTACAGACAGACAGACAGGCTAGCTACAGACAGACAGACTGGCTACAGACAGACAGACTGGCTAGCTACAGACAGACTGGCTAGCTACAGACAGACAGACAGGCAGGCTACAGGCAGACAGACAGGCTACCTACAGACAGACAGACAGACTAGCTACAGACAGACAGGCTAGCTACAGACAGACAGACAGACAGGCTAGCTACAGACAGACATACAGACTGGCTACAGACAGACAGACAGACAGACAGACTAGCTACAGACAGACAGACTGGCTAGCTACAGACAGACAGACAGACTGGCTAGCTACAGACAGACTGGCTAGCTACAGACAGACAGACAGGCTAGCTACAGACAGACAGACAGACTGGCTACAGACAGACAGACAGACAGACAGACTGGCTAGCTACAGACAGACAGGCTAGCTACAGACAGACAGACAGACTGGCTACAGACAGACAGACTGGCTAGCTACAGACAGACTGGCTAGCTACAGACAGACTGGCTAGCTACAGACAGACAGACAGACAGGCAGGCTACAGACAGACAGACAGGCTAGCTACAGACAGACAGACAGACTGGCTACAGACAGACAGACTAGCTACAGACAGACAGACTGGCTAGCTACAGACAGACAGACAGACTAGCTACATACAGACAGACTGGCTAGCTACAGACAGACAGACAGACAGGCTAGCTACAGACAGACAGACAGACAGACAGGCAGGCTACAGACAGACTGTGACGTATGACTGTCGAGACGTCCAGCCACCATGTCTCACTCGTATCCCTGTCCTTGCAGAAGCATGTGCCGAGGCGTCTCATATAATCTCGGCCATCAGCGACGTCCCCTCTGTCCCCGCCCCTCACGATACAGCGGCCGCCATCCCTACAGGTGACCCATGACCCCTCCATGACCCCTGTGTGCCCTGGGGTTAGAGGTCAAACTAATTTACGGTGTCTGCCTAAATGTTGGTTCCACACGGCTGACGACTACAACTCCCAGCATGCCTCATTCTTTGTCCGTCCTTCTGTCTGGATGTTTCTTCTACTAACACAGTGACTACAACACTGTTTTATCTGTCTGCATGCCTTCCTTTCCGTCTGCCTGTCTATCTGGGTCTGTCTGCCTGTTTGTCAATCTGCCTGTCTATCTGTCTGTCTATCTGCATGTCTGTCTGCCTGTCTACCCGCCTGTCTGTCTCTCTGTGTCTGCTTGGCTCTCTGCCTGTCTATCTGCCTGGCTGTCTCTCTGTGTCTGCTTGGCTCTCTGCCTGTCTATCTGCCTGGCTGTCTGTCTCTCTGTCTGCTTGGCTCTCTGCCTGTCGATCTACCCGCCTGTCTGTCTCTCTGTCTGCTTGGCTCTCTGCCTGTCGATCTACCCGCCTGTCTGTCTCTCTGTGTCTGCCTGTCTATCTGCCTGTCTGTCTCTCTGTGTCTGCCTGTCTATCTGCCTGTCTGTCTCTCTGTGTCTGCCTGTCTATCTGCCTGTCTGTCTCTCTGTGTCTGCCTGTCTATCTGCCTGGCTGTCTCTCTGTGTCTGCTTGGCTCTCTGCCTGTCTATCTGCCTGGCTGTCTGCATGTCTGTCTGGCACTAACTTTTATTTGGCTGTGTTTTCCACATCCATGAGACTAACCTAACCTTGTGTTGGGTTGTTATGCTCTAATGTTATTCTCTCTGCTTGACATTAACCTTCACTTGGTTTTGGTGGCCGTTAGCCACAGATAGACAGTTTGGTCTTTTCAGGTTTCAGTGTCAGCCATGTGGGCTCAAATCTTGCTTCATGGCTGTTGCTAAGTAACTAGTAATTCCACACCAGATGATCTTTAGAATGTTGGATATCTCACTGTATATATTATACTTACCAGGGACGTCCCAAAGACCGGTTTTTACCAACAACTTGCTGAACAGTATAGCTAGACCTAGAACCATGTTAAATAGTACAGCTAGCCTTCTTCACACCTAGAACCATGTTAAATAGTACAGCTAGCCTTCTTCACACCTAGAACCATGTTAAATAGTACAGCTAGCCCTCTTCACATCTAGAACCATGTTAAATAGTACAGCTAGCCTTCTTCACATCTAGAACCATGTTAAATAGCACAGCTAGCCTTCTTCACACCTAGAACCATGTTAAATAGTACAGCTAGCCTTCTTTACATCTAGAACCATGTTAAATAGCACAGCTAGCCTTCTTTACATCTAGAACCATGTTAAATAGTACAGCTAGCCCTCTTCACACCTAGAACCATGTTAAATAGCACAGCTAGCCCTCTTCACACCTAGAACCATGTTAAATAGCACAGCTAGCCCTCTTCACACCTAGAACCATGTTAAATAGCACAGCTAGCCTTCTTTACACCTAGAACCATGTTAAATAGCACAGCTAGCCTTCTTTACACCTAGAACCATGTTAAACAGCACAGCTAGCCTTCTTTACACCTAGAACCATGTTAAATAGCACAGCTAGCCTTCTTTACACCTAGAACCATGTTAAATAGCACAGCTAGCCCTCTTCACACCTAGAACCATGTTAAATAGTACAGCTAGCCTTCTTTACACCTAGAACCATGTTAAACAGCACAGCTAGCCTTCTTTACACCTAGAACCATGTTAAATAGCACAGCTAGCCTTCTTTACACCTAGAACCATGTTAAATAGCACAGCTAGCCCTCTTCACACCTAGAACCATGTTAAATAGCACAGATAGCCCTCTTTACATCTAGAACCATGTTAAATAGCACAGCTAGCCTTCTTCACACCTAGAACCATGTTAAATAGCACAGCTAGCCTTCTTCACACCTAGAACCATGTTAAATAGCACAGCTAGCCTTCTTTACACCTAGAACCATGTTAAATAGCACAGCTAGCCTTCTTTACACCTAGAACCATGTTAAATAGCACAGCTAGCCTTCTTTACACCTAGAACCATGTTAAATAGCACAGCTAGCCTTCTTTACACCTAGAACCATGTTAAATAGCACAGCTAGCCTTCTTTACATCTAGAACCATGTTAAATAGCACAGCTAGCCTTCTTCACACCTAGAACCATGTTAAATAGCACAGCTAGCCTTCTTTACACCTAGAACCATGTTAAATAGCACAGCTAGCCTTCTTTACACCTAGAACCATGTTAAATAGCACAGCTAGCCTTCTTTACACCTAGAACCATGTTAAATAGCACAGCTAGCCTTCTTTACACCTAGAACCATGTTAAATAGCACAGCTAGCCCTCTTCACACCTAGAACCATGTTAAATAGCACAGCTAGCCTTCTTTACACCTAGAACCATGTTAAATAGCACAGCTAGCCTTCTTTACACCTAGAACCATGTTAAATAGCACAGCTAGCCTTCTTCACACCTAGAACCATGTTAAATAGCACAGCTAGCCTTCTTTACACCTAGAACCATGTTAAATAGCACAGCTAGCCTTCTTCACACCTAGAACCATGTTAAATAGCACAGCTAGCCTTCTTTACACCTAGAACCATGTTAAATAGCACAGCTAGCCTTCTTTACACCTAGAACCATGTTAAATAGCACAGCTAGCCCTCTTCACACCTAGAACCATGTTAAACAGCACAGCTAGCCTTCTTCACATCTAGAACCATGTTAAATAGCACAGCTAGCCTTCTTCACACCTAGAACCATGTTAAATAGCACAGCTAGCCCTCTTCACACCTAGAACCATGTTAAATAGCACAGCTAGCCTTCTTCACATCTAGAACCATGTTAAATAGCACAGCTAGCCCTCTTCACACCTAGAACCATGTTAAATAGCACAGCTAGCCCTCTTCACACCTAGAACCATGTTAAATAGCACAGCTAGCCCTCTTCACATCTAGAACCATGTTAAACAGCACAGCTAGCCTTCTTCACATCTAGAACCATGTTAAATAGCACAGCTAGCCTTCTTCACATCTAGAACCATGTTAAATAGTACAGCTAGCCCTCTTTACACCTATAACCATGTTAAATAGTACAGCTAGCCCTCTTCACACCTAGAACCATGTTAAACAGCACAGCTAGCCTTCTTCACACCTAGAACCATGTTAAATAGCACAGCTAGCCCTCTTCACACCTAGAACCATGTTAAATAGCACAGCTAGCCCTCTTCACATCTAGAACCATGTTAAATAGCACAGCTAGCCTTCTTCACATCTAGAACCATGTTAAATAGTACAGCTAGCCCTCTTCACACCTAGAACCATGTTAAATAGCACAGCTAGCCCTCTTCACACCTAGAACCATGTTAAACAGCACAGCTAGCCTTCTTCACATCTAGAACCATGTTAAATAGCACAGCTAGCCTTCTTTACACCTAGAACCATGTTAAACAGCACAGCTAGCCCTCTTCACACATAGAACCATGTTAAATAGCACAGCTAGCCTTCTTTACATCTAGAACCATGTTAAACAGCACAGCTAGCCCTCTTTACATCTAGAACCATGTTAAATAGTACAGCTAGCCTTCTTCACACCTAGAACCATGTTAAATAGCACAGCTAGCCTTCTTTACATCTAGAACCATGTTAAATAGCACAGCTAGCCTTCTTTACACCTAGAACCATGTTAAATAGCACAGATAGCCTTCTTCACACCTAGAACCATGTTAAATAGCACAGCTAGCCTTCTTTACACCTAGAACCATGTTAAATAGCACAGATAGCCTTCTTCACACCTAGAACCATGTTAAATAGTACAGCTAGCCTTCTTCACACCTAGAACCATGTTAAATAGCACAGCTAGCCTTCTTTACACCTAGAACCATGTTAAATAGCACAGCTAGCCCTCTTCACACCTAGAACCATGTTAAATAGCACAGCTAGCCTTCTTTACATCTAGAACCATGTTAAATAGCACAGCTAGCCTTCTTTACACCTAGAACCATGTTAAACAGCACAGCTAGCCTTCTTTACATCTAGAACCATGTTAAATAGCACAGCTAGCCCTCTTCACACCTAGAACCATGTTAAATAGCACAGCTAGCCCTCTTCACACCTAGAACCATGTTAAATAGCACAGCTAGCCCTCTTCACATCTAGAACCATGTTAAACAGCACAGCTAGCCTTCTTCACATCTAGAACCATGTTAAATAGCACAGCTAGCCTTCTTCACATCTAGAACCATGTTAAATAGTACAGCTAGCCCTCTTTACACCTATAACCATGTTAAATAGTACAGCTAGCCTTCTTCACATCTAGAACCATGTTAAATAGTACAGCTAGCCCTCTTCACACCTAGAACCATGTTAAATAGCACAGCTAGCCCTCTTCACATCTAGAACCATGTTAAATAGCACAGCTAGCCTTCTTCACATCTAGAACCATGTTAAATAGCACAGCTAGCCCTCTTCACACCTAGAACCATGTTAAATAGCACAGCTAGCCCTCTTCACACCTAGAACCATGTTAAACAGCACAGCTAGCCTTCTTCACATCTAGAACCATGTTAAATAGCACAGCTAGCCTTCTTTACACCTAGAACCATGTTAAATAGCACAGCTAGCCTTCTTCACACCTAGAACCATGTTAAATAGCACAGCTAGCCCTCTTCACACATAGAACCATGTTAAATAGCACAGCTAGCCTTCTTTACATCTAGAACCATGTTAAACAGCACAGCTAGCCCTCTTTACATCTAGAACCATGTTAAATAGTACAGCTAGCCTTCTTCACACCTAGAACCATGTTAAATAGCACAGCTAGCCCTCTTCACACCTAGAACCATGTTAAATAGCACAGCTAGCCTTCTTTACACCTAGAACCATGTTAAATAGTACAGCTAGCCTTCTTTACACCTAGAACCATGTTAAATAGCACAGATAGCCTTCTTCACACCTAGAACCATGTTAAATAGTACAGCTAGCCTTCTTCACACCTAGAACCATGTTAAATAGCACAGCTAGCCTTCTTTACATCTAGAACCATTTTAAATAGCACAGCTAGCCTTCTTTACACCTAGAACCATGTTAAACAGCACAGCTAGCCTTCTTTACATCTAGAACCATGTTAAATAGCACAGCTAGCCTTCTTTACATCTAGAACCATAAATAGCACAGCTAGCCCTCTTTACACCTAGAACCATGTTAAATAGCACAGCTAGCCTTCTTTACATCTAGAACCATGTTAAATAGCACAGCTAGCCCTCTTTACACCTAGAACCATGTTAAATAGTACAGCTTGGTGTGGGTGCGTGTTCTACTAGCTAACTGTGCATCTGTTTTCCAGAGGAGTGCACGGGGTGCCATCACCATGACCCCGCCCCCCCAGAGGCTGCTGCTGTTGTCGAGGCGACGGTAGAAGCTGTGGAAGCGTTGCCAGCGGTAACGGAGGAGCCTTTAAAAGAGCGACCGGTAGAGGAGGTGGCTGCCATACTGGCTCAGCAAGACCTGGATGAACAAGAACTACTGACATGTATGTAGAGGAACATATGACCTGCTGACATGTATGTAGAGGAACATATGACTTACTGACATGTATGTAGAGGAACATATGACCTACTGACATGTATGTAGAGGAACATATGACCTGCTGACATGTATGTAGAGGAACAGACCTACTGACATGTATGTAGAGGAACATATGACCTGCTGACATGTATGTAGAGGAACATATGACCTGCTGACATGTATGTAGAGGAACATATGACCTGCTGACATGTATGTAGAGGAACATATGACCTGCTGACATGTATGTAGAGGAACATATGACCTGCTGACATGTATGTAGAGGAACAGACCTACTGACATGTATGTAGAGGAACAGACCTACTGACATGTATGTAGAGGAACATATGACCTGCTGACATGTATGTAGAGGAACATATGACCTGCTGACATGTATGTAGAGGAACATATGACCTGCTGACATGTATGTAGAGGAACATATGACCTGCTGACATGTATGTAGAGGAACAGACCTACTGACATGTATGTAGAGGAACATATGACCTGCTGACATGTATGTAGAGGAACATGTGACCTGCTGACATGTATGTAGAGGAACATATGACCTGCTGACATGTATGTAGAGGAACATATGACCTGCTGACATGTATGTAGAGGAACAGACCTACTGACATGTATGTAGAGGAACATATGACCTGCTGACATGTATGTAGAGGAACATATGACCTGCTGACATGTATGTAGAGGAACATACCTACTGACATGTATGTAGAGGAACATATGACCTGCTGACATGTATGTAGAGGAACATACCTACTGACATGTATGTAGAGGAACATATGACCTGCTGACATGTATGTAGAGGAACATATGACCTGCTGACATGTATGTAGAGGAACATATGACCTGCTGACATGTATGTAGAGGAACATATGACCTGCTGACATGTATGTAGAGGAACATATGACCTGCTGACATGTATGTAGAGGAACATATGACCTGCTGACATGTATGTAGAGGAACATATGACCTGCTGACATGTATGTAGAGGAACATATGACCTGCTGACATGTATGTAGAGGAACATATGACCTACTGACATGTATGTAGAGGAACATATGACCTGCTGACATGTATGTAGAGGAACATATGACCTGCTGACATGTATGTAGAGGAACATATGACCTGCTGACATGTATGTAGAGGAACATATGACCTGCTGACATGTATGTAGAGGAACATATGACCTGCTGACATGTATGTAGAGGAACATATGACCTGCTGACATGTATGTAGAAGAACATATGACCTGCTGACATGTATGTAGAGGAACATATGACCTGCTGACATGTATGTAGAGGAACATACCTACTGACATGTATGTAGAGGAACATATGACCTGCTGACATGTATGTAGAGGAACATATGACCTGCTGACATGTATGTAGAGGAACATATGACCTGCTGACATGTATGTAGAGGAACATATGACCTGCTGACATGTATGTAGAGGAACATGTGACCTGCTGACATGTATGTAGAGGAACATATGACCTGCTGACATGTATGTAGAGGAACAGACCTACTAACTATAACTCGTTCAGCCAAAGCTACACCAGACCAGTTAATGACTTCCGGCTACGCATTGATTTCAATGATGAATGCTACAATTGTAATGTTTATTCCCCCCCCCCCCCCCCCCCCCCTTCAGCCCTGACGTCCATCGTTGAAGACTCCCTGTCCAGTTCAGCCAGAGCTACTCTCTATGCTATAGGAGCGCAGGAGGCGGCACTGCTGGCCATCGCCATGCACACCTACAAGCTGAAGGAGGCCATGGAGGCTGAGGTACACGTGACCTGAGGCTCTTAAGTTATTCATTCTGACTTAACCCTTTCACTGCCACACGACAGCCGGTTAACCCTTTCACTGTGACAATACAGAAGGTTAGCCCTTTACTATCACACAACCGACGGCGATGCTCCATCATTAGCATCAGTAGCTCCGCGGAGCTAATGATGCTAATGGTGGAGCATCGCCGTCGGTTTTGTGATAGTAAAGGGTTAACCTTCTGTGTCGTGTGGCAGTGAAAGGGTTAACATAACATTGACGGAAGACAGAAAATATGTCAAAGTCAACATGGCTCTTACATCGTGACGGAACAACAAAGAATCTAAATAGATGTTGTGGTGTTTATGAGTATTTGTAAAGCCCGAAAAAAAATCACACGTTAATGTCCCCATGGGGCCGGACAAGTCTTCTTTTTAAACGAGTCAAGAAGAAACATCACAATAAATCAAGAACAGAAAATAAATAAATAAATATAAATGCAACACTCCCAGACATACCCGAGTGAAGGTAAGGAAAAACTCACTAAAAACCTAGCAATAGGAAATGTGGAGGAGAGAAACCTTAGAAGGGGGAATAAATCAATCAATCAATCAATCAATCAATCAATCAATCTATAGAACTACACTTCCTACCTCTATATATATTTTAGATCTACGTTCTATGGACCTGCATTCTGCACTTCTCTCATGTATCTACTGTAGATCTACGTTCTATGGACCTGCATTCTGCACTTCTCTCATGTATCTACTGTAGATCTACGTTCTATGGACCTGCATGCTGCACTTCTCTCATGTATCTACTGTAGATCTACAGTCTATGGACCTGCATTCTGCACTTCTCTCATGTATCTATACTGTAGATCTACAGTCTATGGACCTGCATTCTGCACTTCTCTCATGTATCTACTGTAGATCTACAGTCTATGGACCTGCATTCTGCACTTCTCTCATGTATCTACTGTAGATCTACAGTCTATGGACCTGCATTCTGCACTTCTCTCATGCATCTATAGATCTGCGTTCTCCACAGCAGGTGTGGTGTGGGTCTGAGGTGTAACGGTTCTCTTGTGTTCCCAGAGCGCTCCAGACCAGAAGTCAGCGCAGTGGAAGGACCTGGAAGCCGCTCTGGCTGAACGGAGCCGGACTGTTGACGACGCTGGAGCAGCTCTGATGAAAGCCAAGTATGACGCACGCACACACGCGCACACGCACGCACACACGCACACGCACACACCAGGGTTGGTGCCGGTCCACGGGATAAATTCTGGTCAAATATCATCTGTTTATTAAGATTATTGCAATAACGTTATACCTGATGCTTAATGCTTATTGTCAATCAAAACAGTCAGTTTTGAGAAAAACGTATGTTGGTGTAGCCAGGATGGAACTATCCCTTTAATGTCTCAGAACTATCCCTTTAATGTCTGCCTTTAATTTCTCCCAGGGATGCCCTGGAGTCTCTGAGGTCGGTGATTGACAAGGCCAAGGGGTCGAAGGTCACCACAGTCCGTCCCCTGGTCCTAGCAGCAGAGGAGAATCTTCACAGCATGGTGGTTGACCTGGACCAAGTGGTTACCAAGGTAACGCGTGTGTACTAGGGGTATAACGGAACACAAATTCTCCGATTCATTATGAATTTGGATAGTGAGGTCACGATTAAATTTTCGATTCTTTATGCATTAAAATGAGTGCCGTCAGTATTAACGCATCAATTCATTTACGGTAGATTAATTTGAAAACCTTAACGTGTTAAAGGAACACACCAACTTTTGTCAGACAAGAAGATGGGTACCTCCTCATCTCTGTCTTCAGTACAGAGAGAGACAAGATGGGTACCTCCTCATCTCTGTGTGCAGTACAGAGAGAGACAAGATGGGTACCTCCTCATCTGTGTGCAGTACAGAGAGAGACAAGATGGGTACCTCCTCATCTCTGTGTGCAGTACAGAGAGAGACAAGATGGGTACCTCCTCATCTCTGTGTGCAGTACAGAGAGAGACAAGATGGGTACCTCCTCATCTCTGTGTGCAGTACAGAGAGAGACAAGATGGGTACCTCCTCATCTCTGTGTGCAGTACAGAGAGAGACAAGATGGGTACCTCCTCATCTCTGTGTGCAGTACAGAGAGAGACAAGATGGGTACCTCCTCATCTCTGTGTGCAGTACAGAGAGAGACAAGATGGGTACCTCCTCATCTCTGTGTGCAGTACAGAGAGAGACAAGATGGGTACCTCCTCATCTCTGTGTGCAGTACAGAGAGAGACAAGATGGGTACCTCCTCATCTCTGTGTGCAGTACAGAGAGAGACAAGATGGGTACCTCCTCATCTCTGTGTGCAGTACAGAGAGAGACACGCTGGCTAGCTTACACGTTATGACTGGAAGTGGATACGGACCATTAGCCTACCGTCAAAAGTAACAAAACAACTCAAACACTCTTATTTACATGTTGTGACTTGTGTATTTTTACCATGTGTAGAAAAATACAATGAGGGTTTTAATTTAAGATTGAAGAAGGGAGGCTGAGGCTGTTATTTCTACACCTGGTAAACACACAAGTCACAACATGTAAGTGAGACAGTTTCTGAGTTGTTGGAAAGTGTATTTCGTTACTTTTGATGGTAGGCTAATGGTCCGTATCCACTTCCAGTCATAACATGTAAGCTAGCTAGTGGGGCATCCTCCCTTCTGTGTGCACGCGTTCGCGTCCCATCTCTGGTCTTTGGAAAGAGAGGGAGCTAGGGAGGGGTTTTAGGTTGTGTGTTCTGAGTTCCAAAAAATTGAAGTTAAAGTTTAAAGCTCAATATATCAAAACGTGGCACTTTACAGTAAACAGGAGGTCTATTTGTATTAAAAACAATAGATTGTTTTTCATTTTAATGTCTGGAAGAGCTCGCAAATAAAAATATCAAATTATATTTTTGTTGCCTTTTTTGAGTTGATCGAAATGTGACTGACTGTGTTAAATGGGCATATGATATCGTCTCATATCGATCGCAGGCACCTGAATCGAATCGTATCCTATCGTGGCAGACTTTGTGATATCGGCAAAATATCGTATCATTGTCCAAAGAATCGATATTGTATCGTACTATCGTGATGAAACTGGTGATTCCCACCCCTAATTGAAAGACAACATTTTCAGGTTGGACTTGTTGGACATGTTGCCGTCTATTCTCTAGAATCAAGTGTTGTCCAGAGCCATAGTTAGACAGAGTTTGTCCAGGTTGTAAACAACGGTCTTTCTAATAATGTATCTTATCTAATCTAATGTAGTCTATTTGTAAGTCCAGAGGCTAGTCTCCTGTGACAGTGAGCTGGAACTTGTCTGTCTGTCTAACCTCTCTATCTAACCTGTCTGTCTGTCTGTCTGTCTGTCTGTCTGTCTGTCTAACCTGTCTGTCTGTCTGTCTGTAGGTCCAGTCGGCCCAGTCAGAGGCTAAGATCGTGTCCCAGTACAGTGAGCTGGTCAGCGAGGCGAAGGAACAGTTCCAGAGAGAGCTGAACAGCATCACACCAGAGATACAAGCCAACTGGAAAGGACTAAGTAAGATCTACATGCTAACACACACCAGAGATACAAGCCAACTGGAAAGGACTAAGTAAGATCTACATACTAACACACACCAGAGATACAAGCCAACTGGAAAGGACTAAGTAAGATCTACATGCTAACACACACCAGAGATACAAGCCAACTGGAAAGGACTAAGTAAGATCTACATGCTAACACACACCAGAGATACAAGCCAACTGGAAAGGACTAAGTAAGATCTACATGCTAACACACACCAGAGATACAAGCCAACTGGAAAGGACTAAGTAAGGTCTACATACTAACACACACCAGAGATACAAGCCAACTGGAAAGGACTAAGTAAGATCTACATGCTAACACACACCAGAGATACAAGCCAACTGGAAAGGACTAAGTAAGGTCTACATGCTAACACACACCAGAGATACAAGCCAACTGGAAAGGACTAAGTAAGGTCTACATGCTAACACACACCAGAGATACAAGCCAACTGGAAAGGACTAAGTAAGATCGACATGCTAACACACACCAGAGATACAAGCTAACTGGAAAGGACTAAGTAAGATCGACATGCTAACACACACCAGAGATACAAGCCAACTGGAAAGGACTAAGTAAGGTCTACATGCTAACACACACCAGAGATACAAGCCAACTGGAAAGGACTAAACACTTAACCCCTAATTGCTTGCTAATTGCTACCCTTTGTATAAAAGCACTATTTACAAAATAAATCTCTCTCTCTCTCTCTCTCTCTGTGTCTCTCTCTCTGTGTCTCTCTGTCTCTCCCCCCCTCTCCCCTCTCTCTACTCTCTCACTCTGTCTCTCTCTCTCCCTATCTCCCCTCTCTATATCTGTCTCTCTCTCCCTCTCTCCTATCTCTCTGTCTCTCTCCCATCTATCTGTCTCTCTATCTTCCCTCTCTCTCTGTCTCTCTCTCACTCTCTCTCCCCGTCTCTCTCTCTGTCTCTCACTCTCTCTCCCCGTCTCTCTCTCTGTCTCTCTCTCTGTGTCTCTCTACTCTCTGTCTCTCCCCTCTCACTCTCTGTCTCTCTCCCTCTCCCCCCCCCCCCCCCCCCCCCCAGCTGGTAAGCTCTCAGTAGATGACCTGAACTCCTTGATCGCCCATGCCCACCGGCGTATCGACCAGCTGAACCGGGAGCTGGCGGAGCAGCGCGTCCGGGAGCAGATCCACGTGGAGACGTCTCTGGAGCAGCAGAGGATCGCGGACCAGCGGGCCCTGGAGCAGGCGGTCAGCACGGCCATCGAGCACAGCAAGGAGGAGGCTCGTCTGGAGCAGGAGAGGAAGGTAGCGGCACGCTTTATTTACCCAGGGTGGGTCCTTTATAGCCTTTATTTACCAGGGTGGGTCCTTTATAGCCTTTATATACCCAGGGTGGGTCCTTTATAACCTTTATTTACCCAGGGTGGGTCCTTTATAACCTTTATATACCCAGGGTGGGTCCTTTATAGCCTTTATTTACCCAGGGTGGGTCCTTTATAACCTTTATTTACCCAGGGTGGGTCCTTTATAGCCTTTATTTACCCAGGGTGGGTCCTTTATAGCCTTTATTTACCCAGGGTGGGTCCTTTATAACCTTTATTTACCCAGGGTGGGTCCTTTATAACCTTTATTTACCCAGGGTGGGTCCTTTATAGCCTTTATTTACCCAGGGTGGGTCCTTTATAGCCTTTATTTACCCAGGGTGGGTCCTTTATAGCCTTTATTTACCCAGGGTGGGTCCTTTATAGCCTTTATTTACTCAGGGTGGGTCCTTTATAGCCTTTATTTACCCAGGGTGTGTCCTTTATAGCCTTTATTTACCCAGGGTGGGTCCTTTATAACCTTTATTTACCCAGGGTGGGTCCTTTATAGCCTTTATTTACCCAGGGTGGGTCCTTTATAACCTTTATTTACCAGGGTGGGATCTTTATAGCCTTTATTTACCCAGGGTGGGTCCTTTATAGCCTTTATTTACCCAGGGTGGGTCCTTTATAGCCTTTATTTACCCAGGGTGGGTCCTTTATAGCCTTTATTTACTCAGGGTGGGTCCTTTATAGCCTTTATTTACCCAGGGTGTGTGTCCTTTATAGCCTTTATTTACCCAGGGTGGGTCCTTTATAACCTTTATTTACCCAGGGTGGGTCCTTTATAGCCTTTATTTACCCAGGGTGGGTCCTTTATAACCTTTATTTACCAGGGTGGGATCTTTATAGCCTTTATTTACCCAGGGTGTGTCCTTTATAGCCTTTATTTACCCAGGGTGGGTCCTTTATAACCTTTATTTACCCAGGGTGGGTCCTTTATAGCCTTTATTTACCCAGGGTGGGATCTTTATAACCTTTATTTACCCAGGGTGGGTCCTTTATAGCCTTTATTTACCCAGGGTGGGATCTTTATATCGACGATGTCGATCATAAAAACGCGTCGACGCAGAATGTTTGCGTCGATGCTCCAAATTTTTTTTTCTTCTTTTTGTTTTTTAATATAATTTTTTTTGCACTACCTATCTTTGTGAAAGTGGCTTCTCAGCTCTGGTCCAGCTGAAGACAGAGCAGAGGAACAGATTGGACATTGAGCATGACCTCAGAGTTGCTTTGTCTACCATCACCCCAGGCTTTGAGACTCTTGTCAGGAGCAAACAACATCCCCAGTTATCCCATTAGTTCCCTGGGATGTTAAGCTAAGAAGTCTGCTAAGAAGGATATATTATTATTTATTATTTTATTTCATTGTGTTTTTAGCCCTAGTTGCACTTTTGTTGCAACCCCAGTTATCCCATTAGTTCCCCCAAACTTACTGTCGGTCTGTTATGTTAAGCTAAGAAGTCTGCTATGAGCCTGGAAAAGGAGCCGCGCGCCCACAGGAAGCAGAGATGGAGGGTGTGACAGAAATAATCGTTTGATTGATTGATTGAAAACTTTAACAGACTGCAGAATGGGTACAGTACAGCTCAATACATACGATACAATACATACGATACAATCAATACAATACGTTAGATTAGTCAACTAATCGAAAAAATTGACAGATTAGTCGACTACCAAAATAATGGTTAGTTGCAGCCCTATCTGTATCTGTTCAACCAATACAGTTATCTGTATTAACTGTAACACTCAACACTTTGATGAACATTGTTACTCAGCTGATAGAGTTCCTTCCTGCTGTCTTGTCGTACAGAACTTGTAAGTCGCTTTGGATAAAAGCGTCAGCTAAATGACTAAATGTAAATGTATTAGAAGACCAGATATTCATTGGAAATGCAATTGTTGTGCCTTCAAAGCATAAAATTGATTTAATATGGGCATATAATTAATTATGAATATGTTTTTGTCATCTGTACTTTCTCTTTATTCTTTTTATCTCGACAAAATGTTATGAACTGTCTGAAGTTCTTTGTTAATAGATAGTTGGTTTTGATGCCCCCCCCCCCCACACTGAAGGAGTGATGCCATGAGAGAAACATAACTGTATAAATTAAAGTACTAAGTAGTTTCAGCCACTAGAGGTCACTAGAGCACCACCAAAACGATGTTTACATAGAAACACTGAGCATATCAAACTGTCAAACTAGGCATTGCAGATCAAATATACATGTAACTCAAGATCTAGCAATATCATGTCAAACTTGCCACTAAAGATGTTGTCAGAAACATATTTTAGGTTCAACTTTAGGTAAAAGGTAGAAAAAGTAAGGGAACAAGCAAACAAGCCGCCATTATGTTTTCGTAAACGGGAGCGGAGAAGCGGGGACTGCCCACTAGCGCTGTGTTCCATTTGTGGAAATGGCGAGTAGGGAGGGGATGCATGACACAACATGCACATTGTCGTTTGGCATAGGACACTGTGCTGTGGACAACCGCTTTAACTCCAGTGAACACGTATCGGATTTAATCCTCCAATAATGATAATATCAGTGAAAGTCTTTGGCAGTAAGGTGTAATTGTTCTCTTTCTTTCTCTCAGCTGGGGGAGGTGCGGGAGGTGATGGAGGCTGAGATGAGGACCCAGCTGCGTCGCCAGGCAGCTGCTCACACTGACCACCTCCGAGACGTCCTGAAGGTCCAAGAGCAGGAGCTCCGCGCAGAAGCTGAGGAGGTACGAGACATGCAAATATATACTGACTGACATCTGAGGAGGTACGAGACACGAGAATATATACAGACTGACATCTGAGGAGGTACGAGACATGAGAATATATACTGACCGACATCTGAGGAGGTACGAGACACGCAAATATATACTGACTGACATCTGAGGAGGTACGAGACACGCAAATATATACTGACTGACATCTGAGGAGGTACGAGACACGCAAATATATACTGACTGACATCTGAGGAGGTACGAGACACGAGAATATATACTGACTGACATCTGAGGAGGTACAAGACACGCAAATATATACTGACTGACATCTGAGGAGGTACGAGACACGCAAATATATACTGACTGACATCTGAGGAGGTACGAGACACGCAAATATATACTGACTGACATCTGAGGAGGTACGAGACACGCAAATATATACTGACTGACATCTGAGGAGGTACGAGACACGCAAATATATACTGACTGACATCTGAGGAGGTACGAGACACGCAAATATATACTGACTGACATCTGAGGAGGTACGAGACACGCAAATATATACTGACTGACATCTGAGGAGGTACGAGACACGAGAATATATACAGACTGACATCTGAGGAGGTACGAGACACGCAAATATATACTGACCGACATCTGAGGAGGTATGAGACACGAGAATATATACAGACTGACATCTGAGGAGGTACGAGACACGCAAATATATACAGACTGACATCTGAGGAGGTACGAGACACGAGAATATATACTGACTGACATCTGAGGAGGTACGAGACACGAGAATATATACTGACTGACATCTGAGGAGGTACGAGACACGCAAATATATACTGACTGACATCTGAGGAGGTACGAGACACGCAAATATATACTGACTGACATCTGAGGAGGTACGAGACACGCAAATATATACTGACTGACATCTGAGGAGGTACGAGACACAAATATATACTGACTGACATCTGAGGAGGTACGAGACACAAATATATACTGTTGACATCTGAGGAGGTACGAGACACGAGAATATATACTGACTGACATCTGAGGAGGTACGAGACACGCAAATATATACTGACTGACATCTGAGGAGGTACGAGACACGCAAATATATACTGACTGACATCTGAGGAGGTACGAGATACAAATATATACTGTTGACATCTGAGGAGGTACGAGACACGCAAATATATACTGACTGACATCTGAGGAGGTACGAGACACAAATATATACAGACTGACATCTGAGGAGGTACGAGACACAAATATATACAGACTGACATCTGAGGAGGTACGAGACACGCAAATATATACTGACTGACATCTGAGGAGGTACGAGACACAAATATATACATACTGACATCTGAGGAGGTACGAGACACAAATATATACAGACTGACATCTGAGGAGGTACGAGACACGCAAATATATACTGACTGACATCTGAGGAGGTACGAGACACAAATATATACAGACTGTTGACATCTGAGGAGGTACGAGACACAAATATATACAGACTGTTGACATCTGAGGAGGTACGAGACACAAATATATACAGACTGACATCTGAGGAGGTATGAGACAAATATATACACACATCTATTGATAAAGAATCTTAAATTGTATTTAAGACTAAAGTATTTTGTTTTGTTTTCCGTTTCTAATGTAATTTTAGCCATCTTAACACTTTCAGCGCCACGCCTGGTTTTCCGTTTTACCGCTTGAATGCCACCATCGGCGCCAATGTTAACGTTAATATCGCCTAATCTATGTTTTAAATTATGGCTATGTGTCTAATCTGCCCATCGCATTATCAAAGACTATTTTCCAGTCAGTGCTGTGAAGACAGATTGTTTTTTTATCGTGTCGTTGCCGTTTCAGAGCAGTTAGAAAAGCCCCCGTTTTGATATAAAAAACAGCTCATTCTGGAGCATTCTATGAAAATCGTCTTTAGTGGAATATTCCACAACGTTGATATTCGTCTGCCTTTTTATGAATCGTTTTCAAATAAACGCTAGATGATCAATATTATACGTGCACGCACGCACATTACGGCCGTGCGCGGATAATCGCCTCGTTGATTTCATCTCTGACTTTTACTGTGAAACCGAAAGAAGACATTTCACAAAACAGCTTATAACTTCATCAAACTTACTCTGATTATCCTACCACTGATAACATAGAGTCCTTACCTGACATCAGATGGTATCCAACTGGTATATTCCAATTCCTGATCACCATTCGAAAAAATCGATACGTGTATGGATCCAACGCGATACAGTAGAACTCCATGATCCGTGGGGATCTGAGGCTCCAGAATGAACTCTAGTAACCCCGGCTGGATCAGTGAACTGGAAAATGTGGAGTACCGGATTTTTTTCCCCTTCATTTTCATTGAGTCCATTCCAAAATCACTTATGTCATCTGGGAGACGACAGGGGGCGCTTTTTTCCACAGTGATCGTCGGCGCCCCTCGGCTATACTCGGGTAGGCTCGGGTGATGCAATAATTTTTCAGATCGCAAAAAAAAAAAAAAAAAAAACAGAGAAATCTCGTGAGTGGCTAGCAACCACCTATAAAAAAACACGAGAAATCTCGTGAGTGGCACTGAAAGAGTTATTAATTGTTAGTCTCATTATGCATTGTGTGTTGAGTACTGACTTTTAACTTTTTGTGCACCCCAGGAAGACTAGCTGGTTGCTATGGCACCAGCTAATGATGATTCGTAATCAAATCAAATCCAAGACAGACAGTCCAAGAAACTATACGCGTTTTCATACCGTCTGTTGCCAGTTTTATGTAATATACATATTACATACATACACCATGTGAAGCCACGGCTCCTTGCCAAACCCAATTGATGCCCCTGATGGGAACAAATGGCAACACAAAGCAGTGAGGTTCATGGGAAACATGTTCTTCATCAGGACATTAGGCTGCCAGTCATTTTGGCAAAGGTCTCATTTGTTAACTGTAATTATACCAAGGTGTCGCAACTAATCTGAGAATGATATATTATGATACATGGCTTATTGTTGTTTAATGATGAATAGTATCTTCTACTTCTCTCGTGACAATGAATAACATTTGAACCGGGGTCTGTTGTAGGTCCTCGGCAGTAAGATGTTTGAACAGGAGACCCACTTCCGCAGGCTGACCCAGGAGCAGCTGGACGACTTCACTCTGGACATGAACGCCGCCTACGCCAGACTGAAGGGCATGGAGGAGGCTATTGACAGTATGTTAGACCACACTACCCTGAAACTACACCACCCTGAAACTACACCACCCTGAAACTACACCACCCTGAAACTACACCACCCTGAAACTACACCACCCTGTAACTACACCACCCTGAAACTACACCACCCTGAAACTACACTACCCTGAAACTACACTACCCTGAAACTACACTACCCTGAAACTACACCACCCTGAAACTACACCACCCTGAAACTACACCACCCTGAAACTACACCACCCTGAAACTACACCACCCTGAAACTACACCACCCTGTAACTACACCACCCTGAAACTACACTACCCTGAAACTACACCACCCTGAAACTACACCACCCTGAAACTACACCACCCTGAAACTACACCACCCTGAAACTACACCACCCTGTAACTACACCACCCTGAAACTACACCACCCTGAAACTACACCACCCTGAAACTACACCACCCTGAAACTACACCACCCTGAAACTACACCACCCTGAAACTACACCACCCTGAAACTACACTACCCTGAAACTACACTACCCTGAAACTACACCACCCTGAAACTACACTACCCTGAAACTACACTACCCTGAAACTACACCACCCTGAAACTACACCACCCTGAAACTACACCACCCTGAAACTACACCACCCTGAAACTACACCACCCTGTAACTACACCACCCTGAAACTACACCACCCTGTAACTACACCACCCTGAAACTACACCACCCTGAAACTACACCACCCTGAAACTACACTACCCTGAAACTACCCTGAAACTACACCACCTTGAAACTACACTACCCTGAAACTACACCACCCTGAAACTACACCACCCTGAAACTACACCACCCTGAAACTACACCACCCTGAAACTACACCACCCTGAAACTACACCACACTGAAACTACACCACCCTGTAACTACACCACCCTGAAACTACACTACCCTGAAACTACACTACCCTGAAACTACACCACCCTGAAACTACACCACCTTGAAACTACACCACCCTGTAACTACACCACCCTGAAACTACACTACCCTGAAACTACACTACCCTGAAACTACACCACCCTGAAACTACACCACCCTGAAACTACACCACCCTGAAACTACACTACCCTGAAACTACACTACCCTGAAACTACACCACCCTGAAACTACACCACCCTGAAACTACACCACCCTGAAACTACACTACCCTGAAACTACACCACCCTGAAACTACACTACCCTGAAACTACACCACCCTGAAACTACACCACCCTGAAACTACACCACCCTGAAACTACACTACCCTGAAACTACACCACCCTGAAACTACACCACCCTGAAACTACACTACCCTGAAACTACAACTACACCACCCTGAAACTACACCCTGAAACTACAACTACACCACCCTGAAACTACACCACCCTGAAACTACACTGAAACTACACCACCCTGAAACTAGACCACCCTGAAACTACACTGAAACTACACCACCCTGAAACTACAACTACACCACCCTGAAACTACACTACCCTGAAACTACCCTGAAACTACACCACCCTGAAACTACACCACCCTGAAACTACACCACCCTGAAACTACAACTACACCACCCTGAAACTACACTACCCTGAAACTACCCTGAAACTACACCACCTTGAAACTACACTACCCTGAAACTACACCACCCTGAAACTACACCACCCTGAAACTACACCACCCTGAAACTACACCACCCTGAAACTACACTACCCTGAAACTACACTACCCTGAAACTACACCACCCTGAAACTACACCACCCTGAAACTACATCACCCTGAAACTAGACTGATGTCAGCGGCAGGTTCTTAGTCTGTCCGTTTCTCGGTGGAGGCTGCGCTGGTTCCATCCGGCGCTGGGGTTCTGAACAGACGGCAGTCGTCCTGCTCCCATGGCAACGGGCAGCACAACCAGCTGAATATGATCGGAGTGGGTCAAGATGGGGACTATTGTTTGATTTAGACAACAAATCTGGGAAATTTTTACTTCCACACATGCAATAATGCAAAACATCTTTTGAAATCTCATACTTACCAGAGATGTGTATCATTTCCCAGGAAATAACTCCTTCAGTATAACGCAAAGTCTTAGTATGTCGACTTAAGACCAAACTGACCAATTAATCCACTATGAGGGGGCAGCCCTAACACACACACAAATATTTACTTAACTTCTCAGTTATTTATTTTCTTAATTTAAACTGGATTAAGAACTTGTCCAGTGTTCGATTATAAACAAACTACACAAAACTAAAGTATACTGACTTAACATTAAAATGGCTAAACTTTGATGCAAGTAAAAAAAAGAAATTCACGTGATGCGAGTAATAACTTTCTGTTCTGTGACTCCTCCCTCCCAGGTCACGTGATGCGAGTAATAACTGACTCTTCCCTCCCAGGTCACGTGATGCCAGTAATAACTGTGACTCCTCTCCCAGGTCACGTGATGCGAGTAATAACTGACTCCTCCCTCCCAGGTCACGTGATGCGAGTAATAACTGACTCCTCCCTCCCAGGTCACGTGATGCCAGTAATAACTGACTCCTCCCTCCCAGGTCACGTGATGCGAGTAATAACTGACTCCTCCCTCCCAGGTCACGTGATGCGAGTAATAACTGACTCCTCCCTCCCAGGTCACGTGATCGCTGAGGAGGAGGCTCGTAAGGCCCACCAGCTGTGGCTCTCTGTGGAGGCTCTGAACTACACTCTAAAGACCGCCAGCGCGGAGTCCCCCACCGAGCCCCTAGATGGCGCCGCGGCGGCCGTGCGAGACAGCTGCCACGACAACGAGTTCGCCCTGGCGCTCGCCACGGCCCTCCCGGAGGAGTCCCTCGCCCGCGGGGTGTACAGCGAGGCCTCTCTCCGCGCCCGCTTCTACGCCCTGCGCTCGCTGGTGCGCCGCGTCGCCCTGATCGACGAGTCCCACAACTCCTTGTACCAGTACTTCCTGTCCTACGTCCAGGCCGCGCTCCTGTTCGAGGACAAAGAGCAGGCGCCGCCCGCCCAGCTGACCGACGCCGACTTGGACCCGTTCAAGCTGCTGGCGTACGCTAGCTACTGTCTGGAGCAAGGAGAGCTGGAGCTGGCCGCCAAGCTGGTCAACCAGCTGAGGGGAGAGTCCAGGCGGGTGGCGCAGGACTGGCTGAGCGAGGCCAGGGTCACCCTGGAAACCAAGCAGGTGATTAGCTTACTGTCGGCTTACGCCAACGCGGTGGGTTTAGGTACTACACAGGCTCCATAGGCCAGTTCCCTAAACCCTAGGCCTTCACCCCAACTCCTCTCCTGACCCATATCCTAGCCCTAACACGTCATAGGCTAGTCCCCTAGCCAGTTCCCTAAACCCTAGGCCTTCACCCCAACTCCTCTCCTGACCCTTATCCTAACCCTTATCCTAGCCCTACCACGTCATGTCAGGCTGCACTCATACAGCCCTCTGGCTCCTCTGAGTAAACAGGGCCAGTAAAACCAAGGAAGTAGAAACTATACCTACCTGTACTGCACTGATCTTTAGTGTCAATATCGGTCCCAAGGCATTCAGGATTCTTACAACAACAACAGCTCAAGCTTTCTTCAGCTTTAGTGCCGTTATTAAAACTAGAATTGATTTCAGAATCAATATTGGTATCGAAAGATTTCACAACAATACCCTTCCTCTCCACCTCCACCCCCCATCTCACCTCTAACCAGTCAGCGCTGGGTTAAATCAAGTGATTTGACAGTCAATTGAACCCCAGTGCTCGTCCCACGGTTTCCCTGAACGCAGGTCGTCTGCCGCCACTCTCCGATTGTTTAATTTATAAAACGATATTAAAATTAGTTGCAACACAGGAAATGTATGTTAATTTTTTTGTTTGATGCACTAAAGCCACGGTCACATCGCCCCCTTGTGGTCGAAAAGCACCACTGCAGCCTAGGAATTGAGAGGGAGATATAAAATCTCTCTCGACGTAAGTTCAGCTTCACAGTTTGTTCAATATGTTCACCATCATTTCCATGGCTAGAGCTTTTGTGGAGAATTCATAATATTAATAATCCATGTTGTTGTGCTGCATCTCTCCTTGTCAGTGTTGGGTATGTAACAATAAATCATGGACGTTGACAAGAATGATTGTTTGTTTTGTCTTAATTATCCATCTTCTTAAAGCTGTTATAGATAACATTCAGCCACTAGATGTCGCACTAGAGCATATTTGAGGGATTATTTATCCAATCTGGTGCATTCCATGTGGGGGGAGGGGATACATGCCAGCAACATGTAAACAACATCATTTTTGCCCCCTTTTTTTATAACTTTATTTATTAGAAGTATTATGCAGGTATAAAAATATCCAAGTGCAAATGAGATATCTTTCCATTTTTCTATTCACAATTTGTATCCCCTAACTAACCCCACCCAAGGAGAGTGAAAACAAACGTATATGTTCAACAATACAGAATACACATCAATAAAAATAGATAAACATAAATACAGATGTGACAGAAAAACAACAATATTAATTGAAATAATAACTGAAAAGATAAATAAATAAAATAAACTAAAAGGGTGAAAGGGGAGGCTCAGTCATCACAACAAGGCAAAGATGTCAGAGATTCTATATGATTTAGAAAAGGTCTCCAAGTCTTCTCGAACGAGTTTAGGGAGCCCTTGAGGGAAAATCTGAGCTTTTCAAGTTGAATGGACCGTAACGACTCCTTCATCCACCTATTGTGAGATGGAGGTTGAGCATGTTTCTGAGTGGCCTGGCCACCTATTCTTTATTCCCAGCAGAAGAGTGCTGCCGAGTGCTTCCGCGTTTTCCCTGATTGGCTGCGACACGCCCCGCGGCAGCCGCGGAGCGGAGCGGCAGAGCTTGCGGCATTATGTAGCCGTAATCCCAGATGTTTTTCATTCGACGCTTAGCTCAACTGGTATGCCGCCGTGCTGTGGATCCTGCGGTCCGTTGGTGACGAGCTCGATTCCCTTACATTTTTTTTAAAAAAAATGTTAACGTGCATTCTTTCGCCGGTTAAGTTTAGGCATGTTAACTTTAAGCATTGTTTCGGAGTTGGTTATGGTTAAGGTTAGGCATTGTTTCGGAGTTGGTTAAGGTTAGAAGGGTTAAGTTTAGGCGCTGTTAAGGAGCTGGTTAAGGTTAGAGTTTGTCTTAGAGAATGGCAATATTCTTTCGGAGTTGGTTATGGTTAAGGTTAAGGTTAGGCATTGTTTCGGAGTTGGTTAAGGTTAGAAGGGTTAAGTTTAGGCGCTGTTAAGGAGCTGGTTAAGGTTAGAGTTTGTCTTAGAGAATGGCAGTAGACAGCCTATTTCCGCACTGCCGCTCTCTCGCGCTGCCGCGGTCACATGGGCGTCGCAGCCAATCAGGGAAAACGCGGAAGCACGCGACGCACTCTTCCGCTGGGAATAAGCTACACGCGGCCTGGCCAGTAAGGTGGTGAAGGCAAGAACACGTTGTATGATTTTAGAGGTAAAAGGTTGCAGAGGGACACCGAACAAGCCCACGAGTGGATCAGGGGTGATGGTGGTATTGATTGATTGATTGAAACTTTTATTAACGGATTGCAGAATGGGTACAATGCAGTACGGCTCAATACACACAATTGTTTTTTATTTTTTATTTTTTTGGTCTTTTTCCCCCTCCATTTTCCTCCGATTTTCTCCCATCCCATTGTTAGTCGTATGCCAATTCCCAGTCCCTTCCTGGTCGCTGCGCACTTACCCCCCACAGTCAGATCATCTGGGAGAGTGGAGGCTACCACGTGCTTCCTCCGACACACGTCCAGCCAATCAACCGCTTCTTTTCACCTGGCAGCGCGGATTCTCATCGAGAGGGCGTAGCGTGTGGGAGGATCACACTATCCCCCTCAAGTCCTATCCGCGCTTAGCAGGCGCCCCGACCGAACTGTAGGAGTCGCTGTTTACAACGACCCGGACCCACCCCGCCAGCTTCTCCCACCCTCTGATACAGCCAATTGTATCAGTGCAGACGGCCAGCCAAGCTGGTGACAACCCCGGAGCTGTGAGCTGGATTCGAACAGGCGAATCCAGCTCACAGCTCCGGGGTTGGTGACGAACGCAATCTCCGCTCGGCCACCTAACCGCCTGCAATACACACAATTGTTAAAGACTTTCGTCTTGTTTACATCAGGGTCCCCCATTTTCAATTTGTAAAGGCAATTCTGCGAACCAAAGTTGCCTTGAGGCTCCAGGTAATGCGTTGTTAGTCCGACACGCTCCGAATTGCAGTACAAAAGAAAAGATGACTCTGATCTGATGTACTTTGTCAAAATAAACAGGATTTATTGGAAAGCGAATCACAACAGCCCCAATAGCTGCCTACCACTATAAAACAAACAAAAAGGGTTTTGTAAATGAACGTAAACTGTCAATCAAGTGCGAATTAAGTGCGGTCAAAAACTATATGTAAGTCTCCATCTTGGAATTTATTATGGCATATATTAATAAACACCAAGCACAAAGACTATAATAAACTATGTCTAATGGGGCAATACAGATACAATTTATCATCATAGGATTTGGCTCCTACACAATTCATGATAACATTTATGACATACACGATAAACAGTACTGTTACATCCAGACATTTGACATAGAAGATATACAAATATACAGTACTGTTTATTTACAGACAGCGTTTCTAAAAGAGAATATATACATTTGAGGGGGAGGAAACTACATTGGGTGGGGGGGGGGGGGGGGGTTTGGACATTTACCGGGCCAGTTTTGAATTGCAGCCTCTCGTAGGTGCTCTTTTAGAGCGGTTTTGAAGGTGGGCTGTGCATCGTTTTGAAGATTTCGGAAGTGGCCAGCCTGGGGCATGACCAGAACATGTGGGTATGGTCGGCCGGAGATTGTTTGCACCTATTACATGAGTCATTTACATTAGGATAAATTCGAGACAGCCTCAAATTAGTATAGTAGACTATACTATGCCTCGCACAGATGGAAGACGAATGAACAGACCATAGAACCTGTTCCCAATAATCGTCACGTAACACTTTTCCCAGCTCTCGCTCCCAAGAGTCCTTAGGGCTGGTTACTAGGCTATCAGTAGTGGAGTTGACAAGATAATAGATCGTTTTTTTTCAGGATTGAGAGCCATTACTGAGTATAAGAGTTTCTGGGGGACGACTAGGGAATTTGGGGTTCTGATTCTGAATAAAGTGTGTAATTTGAAAAAAAAACTAAACTGGTGGAATTTTGGAAGGTCAAACCACCAATGGATGGATTTGAGGAAAACGTAGTAACGGATAGAGGGAGTTGAGAGCACACCAGGGAGCGAAGAGTGTTTAGAGGAAGAAAGTTCCATATCGACCCATGCAGGGTGCAGATTATCAACTGTCGTTAACCCAATATAAAAGTATTTATTTAGGAGCCTCCTTGTCTTGTGGGATGAATGCCTACCCAGCATGAATCCTGTTTGATCAATTTAAATTAAGCTTGATAAAACCTGCTGTAAACGTTGGGCTAGGATTTTTTACAGAATCTTTAGGTCTACATTTAGAAGGGAAATGGGCCTATAGCTGCCACAGAGGAGAGGTTCTTCATCAGTCTTGAGCAGGAGAGAGATCCAGGCCTCTGACAGGGTAGGAGGCAGGCGATCCTCCGAAAAGTACTCATTATACATATTCTGAAGGGCTGGGGCAACGAAGGCAGAAAATAGCTTTAAAAATTCAACAGTGAACCCATCAGGGCCCGGCGTTTTACTGTTCTGTAAGGACATGATTGCTTCTTGTACCTCTAACAGAAATCGGACCACCCAGCGCCCCACCCAAGTCCTTATTTACTTTGGGGAAGACAATCCTATCAAGAAGGTTATCTGAGTCTCCATCCCAGACATCTGGGGATCATTGTGAGGAGTAAAGTTCTGAGTAAAAAGCTAAAAATGTCTTAAATCTCTACAGGGTCTGAGATAACATCACCAGTGATCAGTCACATCACTAGTGATCAGTCTGGATAGGGATGCGGCACCTGATGCCTGATGAGCCGGCAGCCTCCCCGCCTTGTCCTCCAACTCAAAGAAACACTGTCTAGTCAGAAATAAGTAACTGCTTCTGTGTTTTGCTTGTGGACAATAAGTAAAATTATGTAATAAGTAAAATTCAGATTGGAGTTGAAGGTGTTCTTTATAAAGAGCCGGGGTCGGGGCTGAAGCGCGTAGGGCAGTCCGTCAACTCTAAATATGTTGTCAGTAATTGCACTCCGCTCCTTCCGTCTTATTTAGGGTGGAGACAAATGTAATAGCTTGTCCGCGCATATATGCCTTAAAAGTTTCCCATAAAGTACGCCTAGAGGTTTCCGTAGAATCATTAGTGTCAAGGAACAAGGAAATCTGTGCCTCAAGGAGTTCTTTAAAAGGAGCTTGGGCTAACAAAGGGGAGTTAAGCCTCCATTGTCTGGAGGGGGGTACATGACTAGAAAAGCTAATATCAACTGATGGGGCGTGATACTATGGTACTCACAGGAATGTACACATGACAAGAAATAATTGTCTAAAAGAAAGAAATCAATCCGAGAATATGAATGGTGATCGTGTGAAAATAAAGAAAGAGCTTTGTTCGAGTGGCATTTAGCTAACCTAAGATAAGATATTCCTTTATTGGTCCCCTTGGGGAAATGCAGGGACAATGTATGTGTCAAGAGCTTTAGCTGACTTGGATAGCGCCTGAGGATTAGACAAAGACCTGTCTAGCGTAGGGTCTTGGATCGGGTTGAAGTCACCGCCAATACACTTTGGGAAGGGAGGAAAATAACCTAGATATGCATTTATCATCATTCCATGTAGGTGCATAAACACAGGCCATAACCACAGGCATACCACATAGCTCAAGTTTGTTTGTTTTTATTTGTCACATATAAAGTACATGTACATTACAGTGAAATGCTTGGTTCTGTATAAGCCCCTGAAAATGTGCTTCATTTAATAAATATTCTTTTGTAGTGTTAAAGTGTTTAAAGTGAGTGTGTACATGTGGATGTGTGTGCAATGAGTGTAGATGGATGGGGTGTTACATAGAGCCATCGAGCGTCCTGATGGCCTGGGCCCAGGAGTTCAAAACATTGAATCCCTATTGATTGATTGAACATTTTATTTAACAGATTGCAGAATGGGTACAGTACAGTACAGCTCAATACACACAATTGTTAAGGGGATGCAGACCAGAGAAAGACTTTCGTCTTGTTTACACCAGGGTCCCCCATTTTCAATTCATAATGAGTTGAAATGAATGAATACAAATCTGATCCAATCAAGTTTTGAACTCCTGGCCCTGGGGATAGTTCCTTCTGAGTCTCTCTGTACTGGCCGTGACTCCGGTAGCACTTGCCTGACCGTAGCAGTGCAAAGAGGCAGTTGTTTGGGTGACTAGAGTCTTTGATTATTCTCTTAGCCTTGCCCCTGCGACCCCTGGTGTAAATGTCCTGGGGAGTGGGAGGGAAGCCCACGTCCAATTATGCGTTCGGCTGATCAAGCCCCTCTCTGCAGTCTGCTGCAGTCTTGTACGGTACTGTTCCCAAACCAGTCAGGATGCTCTCTATTGTGCATGAGTAGAAGTTCTTAAGGATCTTCTTCTGACTCACTTTGAACTTCCTTAGGCGCCTAAGGAAGTAGAGGCGTTGCCGTGCCTTCTTAACTACACTGTCAATGTGTGTGGTCCATGATATGTGACTCCGAGGTACTTGAAACTGTTCACTCTCTCAACCGGTGCCCCGTCGATGCTGAGGGGGCTGTAGTCCCTAGCAACTGAATTAGAGCCGAAGTGTCTTCCCGAAGTGAGGCTCGTTGTTTCTCCAGTTCCGTAACTAGCTGGCTCATGGGTAGGGTTTCAGGGACTTCTTTGTGTGCATCGCTAGCCTCCAAGTTTGCGGCCGCCATCCATTTGTTGATTTGAGCTTGTCGCTTTAGGTTTACTGCTCATTTTGTGACCAAATTAATTCTATATATAAACTGTACTTTATTACTCGGTTACAAATAAAAGTATGGTATTTTACAGGTAAATCTGATCAATTAAACCGGGAAACCTCTTTCGCTTGACTTTCTCCTACATCGTCACCACCATTTTTTTTTTTTTTTTTTTATGTGCAGAATATATTCATATACAGTAGGCTACATTCTTGAGATTGCTTTGGAGATGAGCTTTTTTGTAACTTTCTTAACCAGTTAATGAATCAGAACATACTATAGGTCTGTTCTACTCCATTGTTTCCATTACCAACATGAATACAATTTGAACAGCTACAAAGTACAGCAAATACATTAAAAAAACTGTGGGGTGTAGTGCAGCTACTCATTTGTTGTACATTTAGCTCACGGATTGGATCTTTAAGGACTACTGAGCTGCATTTCTACAGTCCCTCCAGCAGGTGTCAGTAGTGCACTGTGATGAGCTCTGGTGACTTCCTGTGGTGAATGATGTGGGCTACGTGCCTGTAACTGCTACCACGGGCATTATCTCATTCCAGACCTTGGTTCCATTACAGGCACAGGGAGAATCTCAGTGCAAGAGTGAAATAGTTTGTATCTGCCTCAATGCTTTAAAGGGGAAATCCACCCTAAATAGAATTCAGATGTTATTTCTATAATACTTTATCACACAGTTACAATCTGTGAATATGAACCGGTCTCTCCTTAGGCTGAACACCAGAGAGGCAAGACATAATGACATACTGTAGAGCCGCTCCATAGACAGTGAATGGTGGAACAACTGCACTATGACTGACATGGTGATTTAACTTCCAGGACACTATGACAGTAACCATGGTGATTTAACTCCCAGGACACTATGACAGTAACCATGGTGATTTAACTCCCAGGACACTATGCCAGTCAGTAACCATGGTGATTTAACTCATAGGACACTATGACAGTAACCATGGTGATTTAACTCACAGGACACTATGACAGTAACCATGGTGATTTAACTTCTAGGACACTATGACAGTAACCATGGTGATTTAACTCATAGGACACTACGACAGTAACCATGGTGATTTAACTCATAGGACACTATGACAGTAACCATGGTGATTTAACTCCAGGACACTATGACAGTAACCATGGTGATTTAACTCCCAGGACACTATGACAGTAACCATGGTGATTTAACTCATAGGACACTACGACAGTAACCATGGTGATTTAACTCCCAGGACACTATGACAGTAACCATGGTGATTTAACTCCCAGGACACTACGACAGTAACCATGGTGATTTAACTCCCAGGACACTACGACAGTAACCATGGTGATTTAACTCCCAGGACACTATGACAGTAACCATGGTGATTTAACTCCCAGGACACTATGCCAGTCAGTAACCATGGTGATTTAACTCATAGGACACTACGACAGTAACCATGGTGATTTAACTCCCAGGACACTATGCCAGTCAGTAACCATGGTGATTTAACTCATAGGACACTATGACAGTAACCATGGTGATTTAACTCCCAGGACACTACGACAGTAACCATGGTGATTTAACTCATAGGACACTATGACAGTAACCATGGTGATTTAACTCCCAGGACACTATGACAGTAACCATGGTGATTTAACTCATAGGACACTATGACAGTAACCATGGTGATTTAACTCATAGGACACTACGACAGTAACCATGGTGATTTAACTCATAGGACACTACGACAGTAACCATGGTGATTTAACTCCTAGGACACTATGCCAGTCAGTAACCATGGTGATTTAACTCATAGGACACTATGACAGTAACCATGGTGATTTAACTCATAGGACACTATGACAGTAACCATGGTGATTTAACTCCAGGACACTATGACAGTAACCATGGTGATTTAACTCCCAGGACACTATGACAGTAACCATGGTGATTTAACTCATAGGACACTACGACAGTAACCATGGTGATTTAACTCCAGGACACTATGACAGTAACCATGGTGATTTAACTCCCAGGACACTATGACAGTAACCATGGTGATTTAACTCCCAGGACACTATGACAGTAACCATGGTGATTTAACTCCAGGACACTATGACAGTAACCATGGTGATTTAACTCCCAGGACACTATGACAGTAACCATGGTGATTTAACTCCCAGGACATTATGACAGTAACCATGGTGATTTAACTCCAGGACACTATGACAGTAACCATGGTGATTTAACTCCCAGGACACTATGACAGTAACCATGGTGATTTAACTCCCAGGACACTATGACAGTAACCATGGTGATTTAACTCATAGGACACTATGACAGTAACCATGGTGATTTAACTCATAGGACACTATGACAGTAACCATGGTGATTTAACTCATAGGACACTATGACAGTAACCATGGTGATTTAACTCCTAGGACACTACAACAGTAACCATGGTGATTTAACTCATAGGACACTATGACAGTAACCATGGTGATTTAACTCCCAGGACACTATGACAGTAACCATGGTGATTTAACTCCCAGGACACTATGCCAGTCAGTAACCATGGTGATTTAACTCATAGGACACTATGACAGTAACCATGGTGATTTAACTCATAGGACACTATGACAGTAACCATGGTGATTTAACTCCAGGACACTATGACAGTAACCATGGTGATTTAACTCCTAGGACACTATGACAGTAACCATGGTGATTTAACTCATAGGACACTACGACAGTAACCATGGTGATTTAACTCCCAGGACACTATGACAGTAACCATGGTGATTTAACTCCCAGGACACTATGACAGTAACCATGGTGATTTAACTCATAGGACACTATGACAGTAACCATGGTGATTTAACTCCCAGGACACTATGACAGTAACCATGGTGATTTAACTCATAGGACACTATGACAGTAACCATGGTGATTTAACTCATAGGACACTATGACAGTAACCATGGTGATTTAACTCATAGGACACTATGACAGTAACCATGGTGATTTAACTCCTAGGACACTACAACAGTAACCATGGTGATTTAACTCATAGGACACTATGACAGTAACCATGGTGATTTAACTCATAGGACACTATGACAGTAACCATGGTGATTTAACTCATAGGACACTATGACAGTAACCATGGTGATTTAACTCCTAGGACACTATGACAGTAACCATGGTGATTTAACTCATAGGACACTATGACAGTAACCATGGTGATTGAACTCATAGGACACTATGCCAGTAACCATGGTGATTTAACTCATAGGACACTATGACAGTAACCATGGTGATTTAACTCCTAGGACACTATGACAGTAACCATGGTGATTTAACTCATAGGACACTACGACAGTAACCATGGTGATTTAACTCATAGGACACTATGACAGTAACCATGGTGATTTAACTCCCAGGACACTACGACAGTAACCATGGTGATTTAACTCCCAGGACACTATGACAGTAACCATGGTGATTTAACTCCCAGGACACTATGACAGTAACCATGGTGATTTAACTCCCAGGACACTATGACAGTAACCATGGTGATTTAACTCCTAGGACATTATGACAGTAACCATCAATCTATCTGTTTGCTTGTCTATATACGTTTCTGCTAAACGTCTAGCACTTCAAAAAGTGCTCTTCTTAAACCCCCTTTGCTTTTTTCTTTCTTCTGAAAAACAGTGTCTTTGACGTGTTGCGTTTGAACGTATTTTAATGACCTTTTATGGTGTTTGTATGCCCTTTGTCCTGTTTAACCTCTTAAAGGAACACGGAAATTAGCTCATTTGCCATCTACCCTGGAGTTAGACAAGCAGATACATACCCTTTTCTTCTCTGTGCATGCATTAACACTTTGATTACCGGCGATGCGGTGTGCCTTACCGCCGTTGAATGCCAGCACCTACTTCAATGATAGCGTTGTGAACGCATAATCTCTGTCTTAAATTATGGCTATGTGTCTAATCTGCCCGTCGTTTATCAATGACTTGTTTGCAGTCAACATTGTCGAAACGGATTGTTTTTTAATCGCTTCATTTCCGTTTTATAGCATTTTGAAAAGCCCTCGTTTTTCAGGAAAATATAAAGATTCCGTGATAAACTGCATTTACTGGAATATTCTGGCATACACAAAAAACTTTGTAATTTTTCGGCCTATTTATGAATCGTTTTCAAATAAATGCTAGATTATCGATAGTATATGTGTACTTATGCACGCTAGAGAAGCAATCTGAAAAATATATTCTCATTTCCTGATCAGCGAGCACACACTCACAGCCACACACACACAGGGCACACGTTGATATATAGGTCAAAATAGATCCGATTACCCCAAGACTGGTAAAATAAATTGCTTACCTCAGATCAGATGTTATCCAAAAAGATGATTCCAATTCCTGATCGCCATTCCAAATATCGATCGCGTTTATTGATTCAGCGTTGGGTACTATAAATATATATTCCACGCGTTTTCCGGGCCGGCGATCAACTTGGATCTCTTCAGATGCCTCGCCGGAGAGTAACATGAGCAGGCTGGACCACCCCCCCCCCCCCCCCCCCCCCCCATCAGTCTAAAGTAAACGAATGGGGTGCAGTTACACAGGGAGAGACGATAGGGGGCGGTATTTTCCCAATTGAGCTCAGAGAGAGTCTGCAATACTAGCGTGAGGCTCGATTGATGAAATATGAATTCAAATGGCTAATAAAAAAAAATACGACAAACAAACGCTATATATCGTTGGTGGCACTCAACTGGCGGTATGAACTAACGACAAAACGCGTCCCTGGCACTCAAAGTGTTAAAGACCTCTGCGACAGGTCCTGCATTATTATTATTATTAACAGCCACACCGTTAGCCTAGCTTAGTGTCATTCACTGGAATTAGGTGTGCCAGTGTAGCTTCCAAAACGTTCCTGTAAACATGTTGTGACCTGTGTATTTACCACATGAAAAAAAACAGGAACGTTTTGGAGTTGTATTTGGAGTAACCTCGTTCCCAGGTTTATCTCCATGAGATAAAGCCTGGTAAAGAACTACTGCTGAAAGTGTCTATGGGGTAGAATTTCCGGTGTATACGTGTACTTCCGCTGGAAGTTGCCTCCGAACGGACCAAACTTTTCCCAAATCCTGTCAGAAAACAAGCTAGAACGTCCCGGTCATGTAGTAAATTCTTCAGGCAAAGCCGCTGCAGTGGCTTAAACCAGGAAATATGTGCACTTCACACGTTTCTATAATTGTTTTGTCGAAACCGGAACGCCTGTAGCCTGTACTTCCTGTACTTCCGTTTAGACATTTTAGGAGGCATATCTTTACCAGCTTATATTTGGAGCTACTGTTGGGAACTAGGCTACACTGGCACACCTACTTCCAGTGAATGACACTAAGCTAGGCTAATGGTGCGGCTGTTCCCTAAGCCTAATGCATGCACAGAGAAGAAAAGGGAATGAATGAATGAATGAATGAATGAATTAATTAATTAATGACCTTTATTTATATAGCACCCTTCACAGCATGAATGCAGAGGGTGCTTTACACTACAGCATAACATATAAAACAAAAATCTCAAATAAATGACAACAACAACAGACAGCAGTTAAAAACAGTGAACCAAATAAAATAATTGAATATAAAGAATTTAAATAAAATCATCAGTCAATAACTAAAAACTATAGGAACAGTGAGGACAAAGGGTGCCTATGACCAAAAGCCTGTCTGAACATGTGTGTTTTTAGCTGTTTTTTTAAAAGAGTTTTCTGAGGGGCCAGTTCGTATCTGCTTGTCTCTAACTCCAGGGTAGATGGCAAATAAGCTAATTTCCCAAAAGGTTGGCGTGTTCCTTTAAGCCTGAGCCATGTTTTCAGAAAATTCACCTAAAAATACATACCTAAGTAAATGGAAGATTTCTCCATTTCTACAAGGCCCATTTGCATGTTCTTGGCATCTAGGTACATCTATGGACCTCATGGTATGTATTCCCAGTGTCCGAAATATTGTGTCTGTTACTAGGCTTGAGTAAATTGTAATGAACCAAAGAAGAATATCAATTCTTATTATAATTGTTTCCATCTTTGACGGTGAATAACACCACGCTAACATTGACCAGACATGAAGAAGTGCCACTGCGCTCATTCAGCACCTTCGTGAGAGCAAGTGTACAAAAAACCTAAACAAATGAATAAAGGGCAGATGATTTACAGTTTTTTTTATGTAGATACAGTACTGAATTTTGCCATCAGGCCTATAAATTACCTTACTATGGATCGGGCCAAATAAAACCTCCTCTTTCCAATGAGTTCAATCTGGATTTAGTACCACCAATTGTTCGCAAATAATATTTTCAACAGCTTTGACAGAGGCTGGCGTGAGCTGGGTAGTGTAGTTTTATGAGATTTCGATGTCCATCGAAAGCCCGGGGTCTCCTCGCTCTCTTAGAAGAGAGAATCAAGAATCAAGAGGTTTATTTGTCACATACATACCAGGGCATACAGTGAAATGCGGGGGGTCATGCCCGCATTGATTGTGCAAAATACAATAATAAAATAGGCATAGAAAAAATAAAATAGATAAGACACAAGATATCAAAGGTAAAAAAAGACATGCTAGGTTCCTGAGAAACTGGTTCTTATACACTACTATGCAATATACAATTTACAATGTTAACTCTTAATGTATCTAGGACTACAAATATGAATATTCTACAAATATGTAATTTCCTCACGTCGAATTCATCAGGTGTCCGCCGGGATGCGCAGAGATATTTATACACTCATATTTCGCTAATAATAACACTTAAAATCATTGGTAAACAAACGTAGTGCTGAAAATATACGCTTTGACTGCTGTTTTGATAGGGTTAGGGTCTTTACTCTTGGCTACATTTGAAAAAGAAATGCAACATTAATACGGACTGTATTGATCTATTTATGACGTGATATTAATTTCGGCACAGTACCGGGCCCGTCTGGGCTTAAAAGGGGTTAACTGGATGGAATGAAAGGAAAAGTAATGTTCTATATCACCCGGCACCACATAACAGTGGCGTACCGAGCATTCTAGAATGCTCTAAAGTCTGGCCTGTGGTTTCAGAACGCAACGTTAACATGACAGGGAGTGACGGTGAATCACATCACCGTGAGGAGGAGGAGGAGGAGGAGGAGGAGGAAGAGGAAGAGGAAGAGGAAGAGGAAGAGGAAGAGGAGGAGGAGGAGGATGAATAGGAGGAGGAGGAGGATGACGACGTCAAGCTTCAATCACAAAAGGCTCACAGACTGAAAAATATCAACCCTGACTCATCGCTTCCTCTTTGCCATGTCCTCACTAATCCAAACGTGACCTTATAGATATAGACCTTATAGGGCTAAAAGAAGTACGACGGGGCTCTATGGAGAAACCGTGGCACTCTCCTGACTAAAATTTGTTTCAAACGAAAATGGCTGGATGTAATTTTGCCAAATCAGTATGGATGGCTGTGAGTGTGAGACTCTTTCACCTTTTACACATCTAGCTTTGGCATGGATTGATTGTTTAGATCGCTAGCATGGCTAACAAATGTATTGTAGTCTGTCTGCCCCGTTGTTCTGACCAGGATTACGCTCCTTTCTGCTTCGGGTCTGCGGCGCGCTTTTTGTCACGACGTCGCCGGCGAACAGCTCTATTGACTTGACCCTTGACCCTCGTCTTTTCTCATCGTTTTGATGCCACTGGAAGTGCAGTTCAGAGTCGATCGCCTTGTTTTGGTCGACCTCGTCTCGTCTCCCCGCTCTCTACTGGAGGAACCTCGTCTCGTCTCCTCGCTCTCTACTGGAGGAACCTCGTCTCGTCTCCTCGCTCTCTACTGGAGGAACCTCGTCTCGTCTCCTCGCTCTCTACTGGAGGAACCTCGTCTCGTCTCCTCGCTCTCTACTGGAGGAACCTCGTCTCGTCTCCTCGCTCTCTACTGGAGGAACCTCGTCTCCCCGCTCTCTACTGGAGGAACCTCGTCTCGTCTCCTCGCTCTCTACTGGAGGAACCTCGTCTCGTCTCCCCGCTCTCTACTGGAGGAACCTCGTCTCCTCGCTCTCTACTGGAGGAACCTCGTCTCGTCTCCTCGCTCTCTACTGGAGGAACCTCGTCTTGTCTCCTCGATCTCTACTGGAGGAACCTCGTCTCCCCGCTCTCTACTGGAGGAACCTCGTCTCGTCTCCTCGCTCTCTACTGGAGGAACCTCGTCTCGTCTCCTCGCTCTATACTGGAGGAACCTCGTCTCGTCTCCTCGCTCTCTACTGGAGGAACCTCGTCTCCTCGCTCTCTACTGGAGGAACCTCGTCTCGTCTCCTCGCTCTCTACTGGAGGAACCTCGTCTCCTCGCTCTCTACTGGAGGAACCTCGTCTCCCCGCTCTCTACTGGAGGAACCTCGTCTCCCCGCTCTCTACTGGAGGAACCTCGTCTCGTCTCCTCGCTCTCTACTGGAGGAACCTCGTCTCGTCTCCTCGCTCTCTACTGGAGGAACCTCGTCTCGTCTCCTCGCTCTCTACTGGAGGAACCTCGTCTCCTCGCTCTCTACTGGAGGAACCTCGTCTCCTCGCTCTCTACTGGAGGAACCTCGTCTCCTCGCTCTCTACTGGAGGAACCTTGTCTCCTCGCTCTCTACTGGAGGAACCTCGTCTCGTCTCCCCGCTCTCTACTGGAGGAACCTCGTCTCGTCTCCTCGCTCTCTACTGGAGGAACCTCGTCTCGTCTCCTCGCTCTCTACTGGAGGAACCTCGTCTCGTCTCCCCGCTCTCTACTGGAGGAACCTCGTCTCCTCGCTCTCTACTGGAGGAACCTCGTCTCCTCGCTCTCTACTGGAGGAACCTCGTCTCGTCTCCTCGCTCTCTACTGGAGGAACCTCGTCTCCTCGCTCTCTACTGGAGGAACCTCGTCTCCTCGCTCTCTACTGGAGGAACCTCGTCTCCTCGCTCTCTACTGGAGGAACCTCGTCTCGTCTCCTCGCTCTCTACTGGAGGAACCTCGTCTCGTCTCCTCGCTCTCTACTGGAGGAACCTCGTCTCCTCGCTCTCTACTGGAGGAACCTCGTCTCCCCGCTCTCTACTGGAGGAACCTCGTCTCCCCGCTCTCTTCTGGAGGAACCTCGTCTCATCTCCTCGCTCTCTACTGGAGGAACCTCGTCTCATCTCCTCGCTCTCTACTGGAGGAACCTCGTCTCATCTCCTCGCTCTCTACTGGAGGAACCTCGTCTCGTCTCCCCGCTCTCTACTGGAGGAACCTCGTCTCCTCGCTCTCTACTGGAGGAACCTCGTCTCGTCTCCTTGCTCTCTACTGGAGGAACCTCGTCTCCTCGCTCTCTACTGGAGGAACCTCGTCTCCTCGCTCTCTACTGGAGGAACCTCGTCTCGTCTCCTCGCTCTCTACTGGAGGAACCTCGTCTCGTCTCCTCGCTCTCTACTGGAGGAACCTCGTCTCGTCTCCTCGCTCTCTACTGGAGGAACCTCGTCTCCTCGCTCTCTACTGGAAGAACCTTGTCTCCCCGCTCTCTACTGGAGGAACCTCGTCTCCTCGCTCTCTACTGGAGGAACCTCGTCTCGTCTCCTCGCTCTCTACTGGAGGAACCTCGTCTCCCCGCTCTCTACTGGAGGAACCTCGTCTCATCTCCTCGCTCTCTACTGGAGGAACCTCGTCTCCTCGCTCTCTACTGGAGGAACCTCGTCTCCTCGCTCTCTACTGGAGGAACCTCGTCTCGTCTCCTCGCTCTCTACTGGAGGAACCTCGTCTCCCCGCTCTCTACTGGAGGAACCTCGTCTCATCTCCTCGCTCTCTACTGGAGGAACCTCGTCTCCTCGCTCTCTACTGGAGGAACCTCGTCTCATCTCCTCGCTCTCTACTGGAGGAACCTCGTCTCCTCGCTCTCTACTGGAGGAACCTCGTCTCCCTGCTCTCTACTGGAGGAACCTCGTCTCGTCTCCTCGCTCTCTACTGGAGGAACCTCGTCTCGTCTCCTCGCTCTCTACTGGAGGAACCTCGTCTCCTCGCTCTCTACTGGAGGAACCTCGTCTCCTCGCTCTCTACTGGAGGAACCTCGTCTCCTCGCTCTCTACTGGAGGAACCTCGTCTCGTCTCCCCGCTCTCTACTGGAGGAACCTCGTCTCCTCGCTCTCTACTGGAGGAACCTCGTCTCCTCGCTCTCTACTGGAGGAACCTCGTCTCATCTCCTCGCTCTCTACTGGAGGAACCTCATCTCCCCGCTCTCTACTGGAGGAACCTCGTCTCCTCGCTCTCTACTGGAGGAACCTCGTCTCATCTCCCCGCTCTCTACTGGAGGAACCTCATCTCCCCGCTCTCTACTGGAGGAACCTCGTCTCGTCTCCTCGCTCTCTACTGGAGGAACCTCGTCTCATCTCCTCGCTCTCTACTGGAGGAACCTCGTCTCCTCGCTCTCTACTGGAGGAACCTCATCTCCCCGCTCTCTACTGGAGGAACCTCGTCTCGTCTCCTCGCTCTCTACTGGAGGAACCTCGTCTCCCCGCTCTCTACTGGAGGAACCTCGTCTCGTCTCCCCGCTCTCTACTGGAGGAACCTCGTCTCCCCGCTCTCTACTGGAGGAACCTCGTCTCCTCGCTCTCTACTGGAGGAACCTCGTCTCCTCGCTCTCTACTGGAGGAACCTCGTCTCCTCGCTCTCTACTGGAGGAACCTCGTCTCTCCGCTCTCTACTGGAGGAACCTCGTCTCGTCTCTCTCTACTGGAGGAACCTCATCTCCCCGCTCTCTACTGGAGGAACCTCGTCTCCTCGCTCTCTACTGGAGGAACCTCGTCTCGTCTCCCCGCTCTCTACTGGAGGAACCTCGTCTCCCCGCTCTCTACTGGAGGAACCTCGTCTCCTCGCTCTCTACTGGAGGAACCTCGTCTCCTCGCTCTCTACTGGAGGAACCTCGTCTCGTCTCCTCGCTCTCTACTGGAGGAACCTCGTCTCCTCGCTCTCTACTGGAGGAACCTCGTCTCCTCGCTCTCTACTGGAGGAACCTTGTCTCCTCGCTCTCTACTGGAGGAACCTCGTCTCGTCTCCTCGCTCTCTACTGGAGGAACCTCGTCTCCCCGCTCTCTACTGGAGGAACCTCGTCTCCTCGCTCTCTACTGGAGGAACCTCGTCTCCCCGCTCTCTACTGGAGGAACCTCGTCTCGTCTCTCCGCTCTCTACTGGAGGAACCTCGTCTCCTCGCTCTCTACTGGAGGAACCTCGTCTCATCTCCTCGCTCTCTACTGGAGGAACCTCGTCTCGTCTCCCCGCTCTCTACTGGAGGAACCTCGTCTCCTCGCTCTCTACTGGAGGAACCTCGTCTCGTCTCCTCGCTCTCTACTGGAGGAACCTCGTCTCCTCGCTCTCTACTGGAGGAACCTCGTCTCCTCGCTCTCTACTGGAGGAACCTCGTCTCCCCGCTCTCTACTGGAGGAACCTCGTCTCCTCGCTCTCTACTGGAGGAACCTCGTCTCCTCGCTCTCTACTGGAGGAACCTCGTCTCCTCGCTCTCTACTGGAGGAACCTCGTCTCCTCGCTCTCTACTGGAGGAACCTCGTCTCCTCGCTCTCTACTGGAGGAACCTCGTCTCCCCGCTCTCTACTGGAGGAACCTCGTCTCGTCTCCCCGCTCTCTACTGGAGGAACCTCGTCTCCCCGCTCTCTACTGGAGGAACCTCGTCTCCTCGCTCTCTACTGGAGGAACCTCGTCTCGTCTCCTCGCTCTCTACTGGATGAACCTCGTCTCCTCGCTCTCTACTGGAGGAACCTCGTCTCCTCGCTCTCTACTGGAGGAACCTCGTCTCCTCGCTCTCTACTGGAGGAACCTCGTCTCCCCGCTCTCTACTGGAGGAACCTCGTCTCGTCTCTCCGCTCTCTACTGGAGGAACCTCGTCTCGTCTCCCCGCTCTCTACTGGAGGAACCTCGTCTCGTCTCCCCGCTCTCTACTGGAGGAACCTCGTCTCCCCGCTCTCTACTGGAGGAACCTCGTCTCCTCGCTCTCTACTGGAGGAACCTCGTCTCCCCGCTCTCTACTGGAGGAACCTCGTCTCCCCGCTCTCTACTGGAGGAACCTCGTCTCCCCGCTCTCTACTGGAGGAACCTCATCTCCCCGCTCTCTACTGGAGGAACCTCGTCTCCCCGCTCTCTACTGGAGGAACCTCGTCTCCCCGCTCTCTACTGGAGGAACCTCGTCTCCCCGCTCTCTACTGGAGGAACCTCGTCTCCCCGCTCTCTACTGGAGGAACCTCGTCTCCCCGCTCTCTACTGGAGGAACCTCGTCTCCCCGCTCTCTACTGGAGGAACCTCGTCTCCCCGCTCTCTACTGGAGGAACCTCGTCTCCTCGCTCTCTACTGGAGGAACCTCGTCTCCTCGCTCTCTACTGGAGGAACCTCGTCTCCTCGCTCTCTACTGGAGGAACCTCGTCTCCTCGCTCTCTACTGGAGGAACCTCGTCTCCTCGCTCTCTACTGGAGGAACCTCGTCTCCTCGCTCTCTACTGGAGGAACCTCGTCTCGTCTCCTCGCTCTCTACTGGAGGAACCTCGTCTCGTCTCCTCGCTCTCTACTGGAGGAACCTCGTCTCCTCGCTCTCTACTGGAGGAACCTCGTCTCCCCGCTCTCTACTGGAGGAACCTCGTCTCCTCGCTCTCTACTGGAGGAACCTCGTCTCGTCTCCTCGCTCTCTACTGGAGGAACCTCGTCTCGTCTCCTCGCTCTCTACTGGAGGAACCTCGTCTCCTCGCTCTCTACTGGAGGAACCTCGTCTCGTCTCCTCGCTCTCTACTGGAGGAACCTCGTCTCCCCGCTCTCTACTGGAGGAACCTCATCTCCTCGCTCTCTACTGGAGGAACCTCGTCTCCCCGCTCTCTACTGGAGGAACCTCGTCTCCTCGCTCTCTACTGGAGGAACCTCGTCTCGTCTCCTCGCTCTCTACTGGAGGAACCTCGTCTCCTCGCTCTCTACTGGAGGAACCTCGTCTCCTCGCTCTCTACTGGAGGAACCTCGTCTCCCCGCTCTCTACTGGAGGAACCTCGTCTCGTCTCCTCGCTCTCTACTGGAGGAACCTCGTCTCGTCTCCTTGCTCTCTACTGGAGGAACCTCGTCTCCTCGCTCTCTACTGGAGGAACCTCGTCTCCTCGCTCTCTACTGGAGGAACCTCGTCTCCTCGCTCTCTACTGGAGGAACCTCGTCTCCCCGCTCTCTACTGGAGGAACCTCGTCTCGTCTCCTCGCTCTCTACTGGAGGAACCTCGTCTCCTCGCTCTCTACTGGAGGAACCTCGTCTCCTCGCTCTCTACTGGAGGAACCTCGTCTCCTCGCTCTCTACTGGAGGAACCTCGTCTCCCCGCTCTCTACTGGAGGAACCTCGTCTCCCCGCTCTCTACTGGAGGAACCTCGTCTCGTCTCCTCGCTCTCTACTGGAGGAACCTCGTCTCCTCGCTCTCTACTGGAGGAACCTCGTCTCCTCGCTCTCTACTGGAGGAACCTCGTCTCCCCGCTCTCTACTGGAGGAACCTCGTCTCCTCGCTCTCTACTGGAGGAACCTCGTCTCCCCGCTCTCTACTGGAGGAACCTCGTCTCCTCGCTCTCTACTGGAGGAACCTCGTCTCGTCTCCTCGCTCTCTACTGGAGGAACCTCGTCTCCCCGCTCTCTACTGGAGGAACCTCGTCTCCTCGCTCTCTACTGGAGGAACCTCGTCTCGTCTCCCCGCTCTCTACTGGAGGAACCTCGTCTCCTCGCTCTCTACTGGAGGAACCTCGTCTCCTCGCTCTCTACTGGAGGAACCTCGTCTCGTCTCCCCGCTCTCTACTGGAGGAACCTCGTCTCCTCGCTCTCTACTGGAGGAACCTCGTCTCCCCGCTCTCTACTGGAGGAACCTCGTCTCGTCTCTCCGCTCTCTACTGGAGGAACCTCGTCTCGTCTCCTCGCTCTCTACTGGAGGAACCTCGTCTCCCCGCTCTCTACTGGAGGAACCTCGTCTCGTCTCCCCGCTCTCTACTGGAGGAACCTTGTCTCCTCGCTCTCTACTGGAGGAACCTCGTCTCCTCGCTCTCTACTGGAGGAACCTCGTCTCCCCGCTCTCTACTGGAGGAACCTCGTCTCCCCGCTCTCTACTGGAGGAACCTCGTCTCCCCGCTCTCTACTGGAGGAACCTCGTCTCGTCTCCCCGCTCTCTACTGGAGGAACCTCGTCTCCTCGCTCTCTACTGGAGGAACCTTGTCTCCTCGCTCTCTACTGGAGGAACCTTGTCTCCCCGCTCTCTACTGGAGGAACCTCGTCTCCTCGCTCTCTACTGGAGGAACCTTGTCTCCCCGCTCTCTACTGGAGGAACCTCGTCTCCTCGCTCTCTACTGGAGGAACCTCGTCTCGTCTCCCCGCTCTCTACTGGAGGAACCTCGTCTCGTCTCCCCGCTCTCTACTGGAGGAACCTCGTCTCCTCGCTCTCTACTGGAGGAACCTCGTCTCCCCGCTCTCTACTGGAGGAACCTCGTCTCCTCGCTCTCTACTGGAGGAACCTCGTCTCGTCTCCTCGCTCTCTACTGGAGGAACCTCGTCTCCCCGCTCTCTACTGGAGGAACCTCATCTCCTCGCTCTCTACTGGAGGAACCTCGTCTCGTCTCCCCGCTCTCTACTGGAGGAACCTCGTCTCCTCGCTCTCTACTGGAGGAACCTCGTCTCCTCGCTCTCTACTGGAGGAACCTCGTCTCGTCTCCCCGCTCTCTACTGGAGGAACCTCGTCTCCTCGCTCTCTACTGGAGGAACCTCGTCTCCCCGCTCTCTACTGGAGGAACCTCGTCTCGTCTCCCCGCTCTCTACTGGAGGAACCTCGTCTCGTCTCCTCGCTCTCTACTGGAGGAACCTCGTCTCCCCGCTCTCTACTGGAGGAACCTCGTCTCGTCTCCCCGCTCTCTACTGGAGGAACCTCGTCTCCCCGCTCTCTACTGGAGGAACCTCGTCTCGTCTCCCCGCTCTCTACTGGAGGAACCTTGTCTCCTCGCTCTCTACTGGAGGAACCTCGTCTCCTCGCTCTCTACTGGAGGAACCTCGTCTCCTCGCTCTCTACTGGAGGAACCTCGTCTCCCCGCTCTCTACTGGAGGAACCTCGTCTCCCCGCTCTCTACTGGAGGAACCTCGTCTCCCCGCTCTCTACTGGAGGAACCTCGTCTCGTCTCCCCGCTCTCTACTGGAGGAACCTCGTCTCCTCGCTCTCTACTGGAGGAACCTTGTCTCCTCGCTCTCTACTGGAGGAACCTTGTCTCCCCGCTCTCTACTGGAGGAACCTCGTCTCCTCGCTCTCTACTGGAGGAACCTCGTCTCGTCTCCCCGCTCTCTACTGGAGGAACCTCGTCTCGTCTCCCCGCTCTCTACTGGAGGAACCTCGTCTCGTCTCCCCGCTCTCTACTGGAGGAACCTCGTCTCGTCTCCCCGCTCTCTACTGGAGGAACCTCGTCTCGTCTCCCCGCTCTCTACTGGAGGAACCTCGTCTCGTCTCCCCACACGCCTGTCTTCTGGAGGAAGTGTGTTCGGCTCCGACGCCACAAGGCTCCCTCGCTCCTTCCTAATTGGCTCCTGGCCAGTGGCGACTCCGTGCGTTAACCTCTCCTCCCTTCACTGGCCCTTTGTGCAGCAGGTGAAAGCCATTACGCCCAGAGCAATGGGCCATATTGTTTGACATGGTTTTTACAGGGCGATATATATACACGTTTTAAATTCTTTACAAGCGCTAAAGATAGCGCAAGTACAGCTGGGAGACATGCTTAAAGAGTGCATCGCTGCAGGGGGCCATGGTATGTGGAAGTGGACAAAAAAAGAGAGCTTTAGGGAGTTTTAAACAAATCTAACTAACTCTAAAGAATAATCCAGTAATATTGTAACTAGCGTCTGGTTGTTAACCCTTGTGTGGTGTTCGCATTTTTATTACTGTACTCACACAATGTTCCCGGGTCTGGTGGACCCACAACATTATTGGGATTTTCTAAAAATGAAGCCGTAACAATTCATGTAAAAATACTTAGCAGATGTTAACTTTATCACAATTACAAGCAGTCTAGACAGCATACTGTATATGGTTAATATTTGCCATTTACCTCTGCTAGATCACATTTATCAATTAGTGCTTTTGTGATAAAGTGTTTAAAACATTTAAAAAATATATATAATCAAATCAAATCAAATTTATTTGTAAGGCCCGACAACACATGTTAATGTCCCCATGTCAAGAAGAAACATAACAATAAGTCAAGAACAAAACAAGAACACCATAAGGTCCAACAAATTTAAAATAAATGCAAAATAAATGAATGAATGCGAACACTCCCAGGCGAAGGTAAGGAAAAACTCACTAAAACCTAGCAATAGGAAAAAAGCACCACAGGCAGTGTGGAGGAGAGAAACCTTAGAAGGGCCATTCAAGGGGGGATCTCCCTTCTTAGATGTCGGTGATAGTAGTGTTGCAGACGGACAGTTGGTAAGCATGCACTCATGTGTGTAGTGAAACAAAGATGAGTGCATGCAATAGCAACTGAACATTTAGAAAAATTTAAGATAGAGCTGATAGCGATAGCAACTGAACATTTTGAAAGATTAAAGATAGAGCTGATAGCGGATCTATTTGAGGCACAGGGGCAGCGCAAAGAGGGTCGCGTCCTCCCCATCTTAATCACGGGACGTTCAACACTCCGGTCATCGCTCCGAGACAGGGAGACAGGAGGGCACGCAGAGAGGGTCGCATCCTCCCGGCCTTCATCACGGGACGTCCGACACTCCGGTCATCGCTCCGAGACAGGGAGACAGGAGGGCACGCAGAGAGGGTCGCATCCTCCCGGCCTTCATCACGGGACGTCCGACACTCCGGTCATCACTCCGGGACAGCAACTCGCATGAGATTCACAAATCAAGATATGAATGGAATAAATCATGTTTATCTTGAAGAATATAAATGAAACAAGGTGGAGGCAGACAGTGAAGGTACACAGTGAACACATGTAATATAAATGTTGTCAATATAGTAATATATAGTAATATAAATGTGTAGGGGGGGTGTGCACCCAGTGAAAATGTGTTCTTTTAGTTATTCACAGAAAATGAGCCAAAGCCAACGAGTTTCAGCTTAAAAGACATTTTAATTGTATCATTTCTCTTTTAGTAAATATTGAATTAGGGTCCCACAGACCAGAACACCACAGACCAGAACACCACAGACCAGAACACAACAGACCAGAACACCACAGACCAGAACACCACAGACCAGAACACAACAGACCAGAACACCACAGACCAGAACACCACAGACCAGAACACAACAGACCAGAACACCACAGACCAGAACACCACAGACCAGAACACCACAGTCCAGAACACCACAGACCAGAACACAACAGACCAGAACACCACAGACCAGAACACAACCGACCAGAACACCACAGACCAGAACACAACAGACCAGAACACAGACCAGAACACCACAGACCAGAACACAACAGACCAGAACACAACAGACCAGAACACAACAGACCAGAACACAACAGACCAGAACACAACAGACCAGAACACAGACCAGAACACAACAGACCAGAACACCACAGACCAGAACACCACAGACCAGAACACCACAGACCAGAACACAACAGACCAGAACACAGACCAGAACACAACAGACCAGAACACAGACCAGAACACCACAGACCAGAACACAACAGACCAGAACACAACAGACCAGAACACCACAGACCAGAACACAACAGACCAGAACACCACAGACCAGAACACCACAGACCAGAACACAACAGACCAGAACACCACAGACCAGAACACAACAGACCAGAACACCACAGACCAGAACACAACAGACCAGAACACCACAGACCAGAACACCACAGACCAGAACACCACAGACCAGAACACAACAGACCAGAACACAGACCAGAACACAACAGACCAGAACACCACAGACCAGAACACCACAGACCAGAACACAACAGACCAGAACACAGACCAGAACACAACAGACCAGAACACAACAGACCAGAACACCACAGACCAGAACACAGACCAGAACACAACAGACCAGAACACAACAGACCAGAACACCACAGACCAGAACACCACAGACCAGAACACAGACCAGAACACAGACCAGAACACCACAGACCAGAACACCACAGACCAGAACACCACAGACCAGAACACCACAGACCAGAACACAGACCAGAACACAACAGACCAGAACACAACAGACCAGAACACAACAGACCAGAACACAACAGACCAGAACACCACAGACCAGAACACAACAGACCAGAACACCACAGACCAGAACACCACAGACCAGAACACCACAGACCAGAACACCACAGACCAGAACACCACAGACCAGAACACAGACCAGAACACCACAGACCAGAACACAGACCAGAACACAACAGACCAGAACACCACAGACCAGAACACCACAGACCAGAACACAACAGACCAGAACACCACAGACCAGAACACCACAGACCAGAACACAACAGACCAGAACACAACAGACCAGAACACAGACCAGAACACCACAGACCAGAACACAGACCAGAACACCACAGACCAGAACACAACAGACCAGAACACCACAGACCAGAACACCACAGACCAGAACACCACAGACCAGAACACAACAGACCAGAACACAGACCAGAACACCACAGACCAGAACACCACAGACCAGAACACAACAGACCAGAACACAACAGACCAGAACACCACAGACCAGAACACAACAGACCAGAACACAACAGACCAGAACACAACAGACCAGAACACCACAGACCAGAACACCACAGACCAGAACACAACAGACCAGAACACAGACCAGAACACCACAGACCAGAACACAACAGACCAGAACACCACAGACCAGAACACAACAGACCAGAACACCACAGACCAGAACACCACAGTCCAGAACACCGCAGACCAGAACACAACAGACCAGAACACAGCAGACCAGAACACAACAGACCAGAACACCACAGACCAGAACACAACAGACCAGAACACAACAGACCAGAACACCACAGACCAGAACACCACAGACCAGAACACCACAGACCAGAACACAACAGACCAGAACACAACAGACCAGAACACAACAGACCAGAACACCACAGACCAGAACACAACAGACCAGAACACAACAGACCAGAACACAGACCAGAACACCACAGACCAGAACACCACAGACCAGAACCAAGGCCAGATTAAGACTTCAGAGGCCCCTGGGCCAGATTCTTGTGGAGGCCCCCCCACACACACATACACGTGCACGCACGCACATTGGCGTTTTTATATGTCACTTTAAAAAATATATAGAATATTTAGAAGTGGTGGGCTCTGAGGGCCAAGCTAAAAGGACTTTTATCACCCCTGCCCACTTTGACAACCTAGGATGGCTTAGAGTAGACGACAGAGTACAGCAACTTGCAATGGGCCTGGTCTACAAGATACACTACGCGACCAAGGTACCCATGTACATGTCAAAATACTTCCCAAAGGTCAGTGAATACCACGATCACAACACCAGAGGGAGCTCCACAAATCATGTTAAACCCAGATTCGGCTCAAACAAGGGACTAAACACGTTTCGCAATTATGCCACATCAATGTGGAACGCCCTACCCACAGCTGTAAAGGAATGTGAATCACTACCCACTTTCAAAAACACTCAAAGAGCACCTGACGGGGTGAAAAAAGATAGTTGGTATGCTTTGCCGAAGTAACGCGCTCTTTCTGTCCCTTTCCTGTTTAGATTTTAACTTAGCAGCTCCGCTTTCCCACCGTTTAACTTTTTTATCCATGTTTTTTGAGTGTCATATGATCATACAGTACTACTCGAGTCTTAGCCTACTTGATCAACTTGCAAGTGCAATTCTCGCGATCAGTGGTCACCTGACCTGACCTGACAGTGACCCCTGGACGTCAGTGTCACGTAGACTCAACGTCTCTCACCCCTCATTATCAAACAATCAATCATATTTTTATTTGCAATACAAAAAATTTAATAAAAATAGATAGAGAAGAGATGAGATGATACTATTAGTCACTATAGATGCTGTGAAAGTAAACGCTGGATGAGGATCTGATTATATATATATTTTTTTCGTATCTCTTTTTTTTTTTTTTTACTAGTGTGTAGTGGAGGCCCCTAGTCGTGTTATTTCTAAACCTAGCCGCATTTCTGGCAAGACGCTCTCTGATTGGCCGACGCCTGTTTCTACACTGGTTAAGCTTAGGCACTCTTTCGAAGTTGGTTAAGGTTAGAGTTTGTCTTAGAGCGTGACGGCAAGTTCTTTCGACGGTTAAGCTTAGGCACTCTTTCGAAGTTGGTTAAGGTTAGAGTTTGTCTTAGAGCATGGCGATAGAACGCCAGGTAGTTTGCAGGCTGTTCGACGCGGAAATGGGCAAAGACACAGCTCGTCACGCGATTGGGCAAACATGTCAGTGGCCAATCAGAGAGCGTCAGTCAGTGCCAATCAGAGAGCGTCTGCCAGAAATGCGGCTAGGTTTAGAAATAACGACCCCTAGTCACTAGGGGGAGCTCGATGATATCCGCTATCAGCACCGGCGGGTCTCTGCTGTCTGTCATGAATAATGATCCCAATCTGCCTTATTCGTGTCGGGGCTGTGTCTATTATTTTACCAACGGATTTCCAGTTCCGCGTTCGTGTTCTGCGATCTGATTGGCCACTGACGTTTCTTAGGCGACTCTTTCGAAGTTGGTTATGGTTAGAGTATGGAATCAGGGCTGGTGTTCTATCGCCCTGCTCTAAGACAAACTCTAACCTTAACCAACTTCGAAAGAGTGCCTAAGCTTAACCGGTGAAAGAAAGAGGCGTCACACGATTGGCGCTACCAGGCCCGGACTGGCCATCGGGAGCACCGGGAGTTTTCCCGGTGGCCTGGCCTGCACAGATAAAAAAAAAATTATATGTATTTTTTTATTATTATTTTTATTTAATTTTTTTGTCAGGCCATTGTTTCTAGTTGTGGCGGCGGCGCGGCGCGATAGTTTTTAGATAACCAGGTGGGTGGGGAACAACCAGGATTTCACTGTCTGCTACAGAGTTGGAGAACTATCTGACTCTCTCTCCCTCACGCGGACACACACACACACAATGGAGCCGTGCTGCCGCTTGTGATTGGTGGAGGCGGGACCAGGCGATACAACTGATTGACCGTGGAGGCGGCGAATGGAATGGCAGATGGCACACTCCCAAAATGAGTTGTTAAATCTGACATTACAAAAAACAATATGTGGTGGTTATGATTGGGGCTGAAGTTGAATAAACAATTTATGAAAGAGAGTCAAAATAATTCCAAGATAATTCAAAGATTACACACCTTTGTCACATTGGCTACAAACATAATCACTGCAAAGTTATCAAAAAAATAAGAATCTGATCAGACACAAGGGTTAAGTTGTTGTTCCCTTTCTAATTTCCTCAAAAACATCTAGTTTAGTTAATGTGATCAATATTATTTGACAATTGATGCTTTTTGTTGGAAATTTCAGTCAGTGAGCTCATACTTTGAGCTCATTTTATAGTTAAAATGATTGAGACAACGCAATCTTCTGTCTTCATTGTGCATGCATGCGTGTGCTGGCAGTGGCTACTGTTATTATAGTATTGTAATGAAAGGTCTGTTATTTAATGTTTGTGTAAAGGGCTATTTTAACTGTTGATGGGTAGTGCATCAGTAAAGTGAATATGGTATTGTGCTCTTGCCTTGTTTGAATAGGTGGAGAGAGTGGTTAACTGTATTATAATAGTAAATAGAAAAATATGTTGTGCTCTTGCTTTTTTCTTTTTGAAGGTGGTGAGAGTGTACCTTTGCTAGGGCCACAACAGTTTTATTTGAGGTTCATAACAGTACATTGTACTAAGCAATTGTTGGCTCATTAGTTTGTGATTCACATGCACTAAAATTCACCAGAATGCAGGAAATTAAGTCTTTGTAACAACAAATTTCCGGGTGGGGGACCCCCAGACCCCCCACTTAAAAAGTGGCCTGATTGGGGCTATATTTCGCGCTATATCTCCCGGTATGAATTATTTCCCCAGTCCGGCCCTGGGCGCTACCAGAATTCAGTATTCAGTATTCAGGCGTCGGGGCTGGGATGTGGAGATGCAAGTTTTGACTTTTTATTGCTGTTTTTACCTCAAACGGAAAACCTCAAACTCTTATGAAGAGGAGAAAAAATACTCAAGATTAGCCACTTGCAGAAACTGTATATTTTAGTTGATGAAATATTTTAGTTGACTAAATATTTTAGTTGATGAAATATGTTTTCATTTCAGTGTCACAGTATGACATCGATCTCCAAAATAAGAAAAAATAAAAAATTAAATGTGGGGCCTCTAGTGACGAGGGGCCTCCAAAAAAAAATAAAAAATAAAAGTAAAAAAAATAATAATAATAATTTGGGGCCTCTAGTGACGAGGGGCCTCCAAAAAAATAAAAGTTAAAAAAATAATAATAATTTGGGGCCTCCAAAAGAATTTAAAAAAAGAAAAAAAAATTGGAGGCCCCTCGTCACTAGAGGCCCACGGGCCGCGGCCCGGACGGCCCGGTCGTTAATCCGGCCCTGACCAGAACACCACAGACCAGAACACCACAAACCAGAACACAGACCAGAACACCACAGTCCAGAACACAGACCAGAACACCACAGACCAGAACACCACAGTCCAGAACACCACAGTCCAGAACACCACAAACCAGAACACAACAGACCAGAACACCACAGTCCAGAACACAGACCAGAACACAACAGACCAGAACACAACAGACCAGAACACAGACCAGAACACCACAGACCAGAACACAGACCAGAACACCACAGACCAGAACACCACAGACCAGAACACCACAGTCCAGAACACCACAAACCAGAACACAGACCAGAACACAACAGACCAGAACACCACAGACCAGAACACCACGGGTTAGGAAAACACATCCTGTGACAACATCAGTACATCCTGTGACATCATCAGTACATCCTGTGACATCATCGGTACATCCTGTGACATCATCAGTACATCCTGTGACAACATCAGTACATCCTGTGACAGCGTCAGTACATCCTGTGACATCATCAGTACATCCTGTGACATCATTAGTACATCCTGTGACAACATCAGTACATCCTGTGACATCATTAGTACATCCTGTGACATCACCAGTACATTCTGTGACATCACCAGTACATCCTGTGACAACACCAGTACATCCTGTGACATCATCAGTACATCCTGTGACAACACCAGTACATCCTGTGACATCATCAGTACATCCTGTGACATCAACAGTCTGGTTCATTTTAAGTTAATCATTTCCAGGCTTTATGCCCGCTGATTCTTTTTGTCTTAATTTTCTTGATTCTAGCTTTGGGAGAGAGTAGCTCATGTTTAGTTTAGTTTAGTTCAGTGTTGTAGTCGAGTCACTAAATCTCGAGTCCGAGTCGAGTCTCGAGTCCCCAGTGTTCAAGTCCGAGTCTGAGTCACCAAAGAAGAGCCAGAGTCGAGTCCCCATCACCCTAGTCCGAGTCCGAGTCCAAGTCATCAAGGTTGAGTCCACTCTCAAGAGCTGACATACAAAATAAAAAAAGGTCTACATTAAACACAAATGACACAACGGTCACCGTTTCAAAGGGAGTTTATTTACTTTGTGACACAATAGCCAAACAAATGCACTAGCCATCAATATCTTATGCCAAATGATTAGGGCCTATTACAAAAAAAACTATTTATCAATTAACAAGTCTGAGTCCTTGTCTGCACCTTCCGAGTCTGAATGCAGTCAGTGCTCAAGTCCAAGTCGAGTCACGAGTCCTGGACTAGAGTACTACAACACTTGTTTAGTTTAGTTAGCTGGATAGATCATTTACATGTGCGGACCCTGGGCAGGAAGACACTATAATTAGCTTATAGTTTTTATAGAGTTTATAAATAGTACCTCACAAAACAAAATCATACAAAATATACATTACATATACTCAGTAATGTATGTTAACAGTTGGTTCCATACGCAGGTTTAGATCACTGATCACATGACTGGTTCGTCTTGAACCATGCTTTAATAGTTGCTTTAAAAGTATTGAAGCTTGTGCTTCTCTGATGTGGGCGGGAATTGGGTTCCATTGATTGAAAATGCTGATTGTCTGAAAACTGTTTTCCTAAAATGAGCTGAGCAGTCACTCACTCTGACTCATGCTCTCTAGACTCATGCTCTGGTCTCTAGCAGAATGATGCTCTGGTCTCTAGCAGAATGATGCTCTGGTCTCTAGCAGAATGATGCTCTGGTCTCTCTAGCAGACTGATGCTCTGATCTCTAGCAGAATGATGCTCTGGTCTCTCTAGCAGAATGATGCTCTGGTCTCTAGTATTATCTCTGCAGAATGATGCTCTGGTCTCTCTAGCAGAATGATGCTCTGGTCTCTCTAGCAGAATGATGCTCTGGTCTCTCTAGTATTATCTCTGCAGAATGATGCTCTGGTCTCTCTAGCAGAATGATGCTCTGGTCTCTCTAGTATTATCTCTGCAGAATGATGCTCTGGTCTCTCTAGCAGAATGATGCTCTGGTCTCTCTAGCAGAATGATGCTCTGGTCTCTCTAGTATTATCTCTGCAGAATGATGCTCTGGTCTCTCTATCAGAATGATGCTCTGGTCTCTCTAGCAGAATGATGCTCTGGTCTCTCTAGTATTATCTCTGCAGAATGATGCTCTGGTCTCTCTAGTATTATCTCTGCAGAATTTTGCTCTGGTCTCTCTAGTATTATCTCTGCAGAATGATGCTCTGGTCTCTCTAGTATTATTCCTGCAGAATGATGCTCTGGTCTCTCTAGTATTATCTCTGCAGAATTTTGCTCTGGTCTCTCTAGTATTATCTCTGCAGAATGATGCTCTGGTCGCTCTAGTATTATTCCTGCAGAATGATGCTCTGGTCTCTCTAGTATTATCTCTAGCAGAATGATGCTCTGGTCTCTCTAGTATTATTCCTGCAGAATGATGCTCTGGTCAAATCAAATTTATTTATAGGGCCCGACAACACACGTTAATGTCCCCATGGGCCGTACAGGTCTTCTTTAAACAAGTCAAGAAGAAAACATAACAATAAGTCAAGAACAGAACAAGAACACCATAAGGTCCAAACATTTTTAGATGAATGCAAATAAATGAAAGAATGCAAGCACTCCCAGACATACCCCACGCGAAGGTAAGGAAAAACTCACTAAAACCTAACAATAGGGAAAAAAGCTCCACAGGCGATGTGGAGGAGAGAAACCTTAGAAGGGCCATTCAAGGGGGGATCTCCCTTCTTAGATGTCGGTGATAGTAGTGTTGCAGACGGACAGTTGGTAAGCATGCACTCATGTGTGTAGTGGAACACAGATGAGTGCATGCAATAGCAACTGTACATTGGTCTCTCTAGTATTATCCCTGCAGAATGATCCTCTGGTCTCTCTAGTATTATTCCTGCAGAATGATGCTCTGGTCTCTCTAATATTATCCCTGCAGAATGATCCTCTGGTCTCTCTAGTATTATGATATGATATGATATGATATGATATGATATGATATGATACATTTATTTATATTGCGCCCCTCAACCAATAGTTACATCGGCCCGGGGCGCATCCCGGGAGAGAAAGAGAAGACAAACAAAAAAGACAGGAACAAAACGAAAAACAGAAAAAATACAGGTAGTCCAACCAATCAGATAGAGAACAGACAGACATAATACACCACACATACAACAATACAGAAAAAAAAACAAGCTCATGGATTGTTTATGGCGAATAGGTGGGTTTTGAGCATGGCCTTAACACTTTGAGTGCCAGCCACGACAATTGTCGTCTTATCAGACCCCCCATTGAGTGCTGACGACGCAAAATGTCGTTTGTTTGCCGTATTTTCTTTTATTGGCGATTTGAATTCATATTTCATCAATCGAGCCTCGGGTTAGTGCTGCAGAGTCTCTCTGAGCTCAATTGGGAAGATACCGCCCCCTATCGTCTCTCCCTGTGTAACTGCACCCCATCAGCTCAGATTGATGCAGGGGGAGTGGTTAGTTTGCTAATTTTATTTTTCCGTCAAGGCATCTGAAGAGACCAAGTGATCGCCGGCCCTCAGAACAGCGACGATTATGTATTTACAGTACCAACACTGTAATCAATAAGCGTGATCGATATTTGGAATGGCGATCAGGAATTGGAATAATTTTTTTGGATAACATCTGATCTCAGATAAGGAATCTATTTTACCAGTCTTAGGATAATCAGACCTATTTTCACGGAGATATAAGCATTTGCCCTATGCTGTGTGTGGCTCTGTGGCTGTGATCGCTGATGAGGAAATAAGAGAATACATTTTTCAGCCCGCCTCTATAGCGTGCATAAGTACACATAATCTAGCGTTTATTTGAAAACGATTCATAAATAGGCCGAAAAATTACAACGTTTTTGTGTATTCTAGAATATTCCAGTAAATGCCGTTTATGGGGGAATATTACAATTTTCAGATTTTTTTTAGAGAACGATAGCTTTTTCGAAATGCTATAAAAAGGATATGAACCGATAAAAAAACAATCCGTTTTGACAATGTTGACTGCAAACAAGTCATTGATAAGCGACGGGCAGATAGACACATAGCCATAATTTAAAACATAGATTATGCATTTTTAACGCTAACATTGAAGTGGATGATGGCATTCAACGGGGTAAAAAGGTAAACAAGGTCGGCACTGATAGTGTGGTCCGTAGGGTGCTTGCAGATTTCAGGTTGAGTGGGAGCTTGTTCCAGAGGGTCGGTGCTGCGACTGCGAAAGCCCGGTTCCCCTTTGTCACCAGTCTTGTGGGATTTTAAGGCAGATTTGGTTGTTTGAACTGAGGGATCTGGAGCTGGTTGATTTGACCAGGAGTTATTTTATGTAGGCTGGGGCGAGACCGTTTATGGCTTTGTATGTGAACATGAGGATCTTGAAATGTATTCGCTGTTTTACCGGGAGCCAGTGTAGGGATGCAAGGACTGGGGAGACGTGGTCCCTCATCTTGGTGCCCGTCACGAGCCTAGCGGCTGCGTTCTGGACGAGTTGGAGGCGGTTTATGTATTTGTCTGCGACACCAGAGTAGAGGGCATTGCCATAGTCCAGTCTTGAGAATATGAGAGTGAGGATGACCCTCTGAAGGTCGCTGGGGGAGAGGAATGTTTTTATTTTTGCGATGGTGCGCAGCTGGAGGAAGCAGGACTGAGCCACTGCTCGCACCTGTCTGTCAAGTTTCAGCTCAGAGTCAAAAAAGACCCCCAGGTTTTATCAGGGTGGACAGAGTGCCCATGTTGTTGGTGATCTGGGTGACAGAGGTGGGTGTGCCAAACAGAATTATTTCAGTTTTGCTCTCATTTAACTGCATGAAGTTTTGTGACATCCACTCTTTGATATCTCCCAGACAGTCTTTTAGTCGGGTTAATCCAGAGGGGTCATCTGTGGTGAGTGGTAAGTAGATCTGTGTATCATCGGCATAGCAGTGGAATGAGATGTTGTGTCGGGTGATGATCTGACTGAGGGGGAACATGTAGAGGTTGAAGAGAATGGGAGCCGGGATCGAACCCTGTGGTACTCCGTGGGTGAGGTTTGCTTTCTGGGAGGAGCAGTTCGTTAGGTTCACTGAGAAGGTTCTGTTTTCCAGGTAGGACCTGAACCAAGCCAGGGCGGTGTTTGTGATGCCCGCCCCCTGCTGGAGGCGGTTGATGAGGATGGTGTGGTCGATCGTGTCGAAGGCTGCACTTAGGTCGAGGAGGACCAGTGCAGCACATTTCCCAGAGTCGGTGATGAGGAGTAGGTCATTCAGTACCTTTACGAGGGCGGACTCAGTGCTGTGGCCAGCCCGGAAGCCGGACTGGAATTTCTCCAGAATGTTGTTTTGGTGGAGGTAGGGGAGCAGTTGAGTGAGGACAGCTTTTTCCAGTAGTTTGGACAGGAATGGTAATTTGGATATTGGTCTATAGTTGCTGAGGAGGGTGGGGTTTAAGCTGTTTTTTTTTTTTATCCCTGCAGAATGATGCTCTGGTCTCACACATTGTTTTAAGGGGTGGTGGCACAAGATCATCAATTGATTTGCATATAGGCACATGTCTGCAAAACAAATAAAACTGTCAAAGGTCTATAAATTATACTTTTGAATGATTGATGGATATAATATATTTCAATTCTTCATTTAGATAAGTAAACAAACCATTAGACATGAAAGGGTTTTAATCGTATGTCTTTCTGCACGGCTCACAACACTTCCCTGATGATTGGTGCCATATTGATTCTGTGTCTGTGTGGCCGAGACCCAGAGGACGCCACAGTCCTACTGGCCTCACCAGAGGGACTGTCACTGCACAACCAGTCATCTCTCATTACCATCGTGTCCAACTTGAACATCACTGCACATGCTGGTTGAAAAGGCTTGGGGGAATACATCTTCACCTTCACTTCACCAAACAGCAATGTTGATTTATTTTTGCACATACTGTAATCGCACACTTCCAAAACTGTTTTGCACACATACATTTTGTCTGATTTAGTTATTGAGAGTGCATGTGTTTGAAATGCTAGATGTACGATAATTATCATATATGTACGACAAAAGCAGCTCGCTTTCTTACAGAAACAGAGAGGTATAGAAGCTGCTAGAATGCATAATCTGGGTGGGACTCAAATATGTCCCCTTTAAATCAAATGCTATGAATAATTGAGGCCAAAACCCACCTGTTTCACCCACCTAAATGAAATACAAGCACGGTCTGTTCTACTGCCAAACCCTTTAGCTCATTGGCTTAATGCCGTGTCACGCCCTCTTGTAAGGACTATTAATTACACTGAATGACATCATTCACTCAATGTTTCTCTGCGAATCCCAGCATTGACAATGAATGAAGACGGAGGGCCTTTCCTTGAAATAATCTATTTGTGCCGTGGGCTTGGGGCTCCCCTGGATTCTAATTACCTTAATGTACCTGCCGAGGAGAAGACCAGGCCTGGCGGTGCGGTCTCTCTAGCCCTCCCTGTTACATTTCTGCCAAGGAAGGGATGAAATGAGGGTCTATAGAGAGACTTATCTGTGTCTAATGGGTGGGAGACTTAGCTCAGCAATCTGTTAATTAACTTGATGGACGGAAAGAACTGTTTCCTGTTGTTTTCTTGCATACTCAAAGTAATGATGAGAGAAAAATCACTTTGAGTGCTAATGAAATAGAGTTACAGAGGTTTGAACACACTGAAGTAAAAGTTTTGTGCACTTAGATTTCTGTTTACTTGTTGCCAGATGCCTGTTTTTGAGTTCCAGCTGAGAGGTAGGAGCTGGAAAACAGTTCCATAGCCTGCAGTCTTATATAAATGTGGGGTATACTATATTCATACTATATTCACATAAAGACTTTGATCTGTAGATGGAGAATAACTTGGTGAATCATGGAAGGGTTATGCTACGAGGGGCCCCTGAGTAATAATGTGCTGTGGGTGCCCTCTGTCCCTAGGGCTGCCCCTGGGCAGGAATGTCCCCAGGAAAGAAAGATTTTCAAAAAACAGCTCTGGAAAACTAATTTCTAGGGCTTTTTGATAAAATATATCTAACAAAATGGGGGCACCTTTACACAGCGTTGTAGTAGGCCTACTCGAGTCCAGGGCTGATTTCCAGGACTTGTGACTCGACTTGGACTTGAGCACCGATGACTCAGACTTGGACTTGGACTTGAGCATTGACTGCATTCGGACTCGGAAGGTGCAGACGAGGACTCAGACTTGTTAATTGATAAATAGTTATTTATTTTTGATTTTTTTTTGGTAATAGGCCCTAATCATTTGGCATAAGATATTGATGGCTAGTGCATTTGTTTGGCTATTGTGTCACAACGTAAATAAACTCCCTTTGAAATGGTGATTTATGTAGACCTTTTTTATTTGTACGTCAGCTCTTTGACTGCCAGAGTGGAGTGGACTCAACCTTGATGACTCGGACTCGGACTCGAGACTCGGGTAACGGTGACTCGACTACAACACTGCCTTCACGTTAAAACAGTTTGCTTGGGCCCCTTTCAATTACACTCACGCTTGCATGGGCCGATATTCCAAAAGAAATGAGTGATATGATGCCGTTATTATCCACAGGAATCCTAGATCTCTGGTCCTTCTAGTGGTCCGGGGGGCGTGATTTCTTTCCGTAGCCTATGTTTGCGGAGACGCTCTATGATTGGCCACTGACGTTTCTGGTCATGTGACATCTGCGCCAATCGTGTGACGCCTGTTTCTGCGCCCATTTCCGGGTCTAACAGCCTGCAAACTACCTAACGCCTAGTTTATCACTGGTTAAGCTTAGGCGACTCTTTCGAAGTTGGTTAAGGTTAGAGTTTGGAATCAGGGCTGGTGTTCTATCGCCCTGCTCTAAGACAAACTCTAACCTTAACCAACTTCGAAAGAGTGCCTAAGCTTAACCGTCGAAAGAACTTGCAGTCACACGATTGGTGCACATATCACATGACCAGAAACGTCAGTGGCCAATCAGATTCGCAAATCGCACAACTGCGTTGGGTAAAGCATACACGCGTCCGGGGGCCCATGTGTCCGGTACGCCGGGTCAGTAATCCAGCCGTGTTTACAATAACTGTAATAACAAGTTCATTGATTAATGAATGGTGAATAAACACTTAACTAAGGCATGAGTAAATCTCATCATATATATCATTTATAAATGCTATAATTGCACTATATTCATGACAACATCATCTCAGGTGGTCAGGGAGAGCATTCCACAGACTGGACGTGGATGAGCAGAAAGCCTGATCTCCCACGGTGCAGAGTTTGGTCCTCCGGGGGAGGTCTGCCTGGCCGGAGCGGAGGTGTCGTGAGGAGGGTTGAGGGGTGATCAGTTCTTTAAGGTAGAGGGGGGGGGGGGTGTTTCCGTGGAGGCATTGGTGAGTGAGCAGGGAGACTTTGTACACATCAACAGAGCATGCTCAGAACTGTACTTGTGTAAACTAAGCCATTCATTCATGTTTTTATCAATATATATTTAGTACACTATGTTCACGAGGAGCAGTTTCATTGGGTTTCATCAATGCACCCAATCACTGGCCAGGGCCACGCCCCCAGGACATAGCAATACCATGTCTTACAGGGACTGCTAGCGTATCATTTCATCAAGCTGTAATTAACACAACACATTTAATGTCCCCTATTCAAAGGCCTACGCTGAACCTTCTGCATAAAACATCCCCGTCATCGTTGTGAGACGTCCAGCTATTCCAAGGACAGCGCTGCTGGTAACGTAATCAATCATGCTCTGGAGATATAGGCCTACGAGGCTGAGGTCTCCGCACGCAGCTCTACCTGTATCGCTGTGACGTCCAGGTCTTTCATGTGCCGTGCGACACTGTACACTCCCACTCTCTCTCTCGCTGCACTTTGATGAAGCGAAGATAATAATCACACACGGCCACAGTATATACATCCTCCTGTAACTGCCGACCCTGGTGTTTGTAAACAGAGCCCTTTGCAGATGTGCTCCTGCGATGCCTAGTAGTGTGACTGGAACCCTGCCAGGCAGTAATGGAAAAGGGGGGGGGGGGTGGTGGTGGTGGTGGGGTGGGTGGTGGTGGTGGTGGTGGTCAAAGAGTACTTGCAAGGGCGTCTGCAAGGTCTTTGTTCCTACTATTGTCAGCAAATGCCAGGGCCGATTATGCAGGGGGGGCCATGACGCAGTAATCTATCTCTCAAGGGGGCGTGACATTATGCAATCCTTCTGATAATGATTTTTTTTTCCGGCAGTGCATTGTCAGAAGCAATATCAGATATGGGTGATACCTACCTAGCGTACTAATGTAGAATCCATTCCGGTTCCTTTTGTGTCACTGAAGACATAAAGAAAAGGACTGGGATTTTTGTCACCATGCACCTTGTAACTTTTTATATTATTATATTATTATTATTATTATTATTATTATTATTATTATTATTATTATTATTATTATTATTATTATTATTATTATTATTATTATTATTATTATAATTATTATTATTATTATTATTATTATTATTATACCAGTATTCAATCAATCCAGTTATTCAAGACATTCTGTAAAATCGGGGAAGATACTCCACTCCTTCTACTCCGGGGCTGTAGAGAGAATCCTGACTGGAAACATCGCTGCCTGGTTTGGAAACAGCACGGCACAGGACAGGAAGGCCCTCCAGAGAGTGGTGCGCAGAGGAGAATCGCATCGGCAATCCTACAAAAACAATGCATGTGTGTGCTCCGGTGTGTGTGTGTGCTAACAGGTTACAGTACACTAAAGACACTTTAACTGCTGCTGTGACCCATTGTCACCTCCATATATTTATATTTGTAAACACTACTGGATCCTACACTGTGAACGCAACGTGCAACACTGTCAATGTTACTCACTTGTGCCTTTTTATAAAAAATATATTTTTAGCATCAGTTTGTATTTTTGTTCTTTTTTAGAGACTCCCCCACACTCTCCACCTTCAAATCCCGCCTCAAAACCCACCTGTTCACCCTAGCCTTCAACCTTACCCAACCTTAACCCCCCCCCTCCAACCTGTTGTGATCTTTGTTACTGTGGCCTCATGTTTCTGTGTATCTCATGCTGTTTCCTTGTTTCCCTGTGGTCTTATGTTCCTTTTGTTTCTTTGTTTTCTCTGTTTTTCTCACCTAATGTCAGCGACTTCGGGTTCCCGAGAAGCGCTTTATAAATGCAATGAATTATTATTATTATTATTATTATTATTATTATTATTATTATTATTATTATTATTATTATTATTATTATTATTAGTTAAGTATTGTGTGATTTTGTGTGAAGGGGCGGACTAGCCAACTAAGAGGCGACAGTGGATCAGGAGGTAGAGTTCCCGGTTCGATTCCCGCTCCTCCCGGGCAGCGTGTCGTAGTGTCCTTGAGCAAGACACTTAACCCCTAATTGCTCCCGATGAGCAGGTTGGCACCTTGCATGGTCGCCTCCGCCGTCGGTGTGTGAATGTGTGAGTGAATGGGTCAAATGTGAGTAACAAATTGTAACGCGCTTTGGAAAAAAGAGTTATATAAATGCACCATTTACCGTTTAACCGTGCACATGACAATAAATCATCTTGAATGGCACGCAGAGAGAAAATACATACTGTACGTTCATTGACAAGTGTGTTCAGACAATGAGCAGCTATTGGAGGAAAGAAAAGCACAAAGGAAAGCACTTTCCTCTCGGAGGTCAAGTGTGCTGCGTGTTTTATGGTCCAGTATATCTGGAGACAAATATTTGACTAACCGACAACAGCCCTCTGGAAGACATCTTGAGAGCAGCAGGCCCTTCTGGAGGGAGAAAGAGAGAGAGAGAGAGAGAGAGAGAGAGAGGGAGAGAGAGAGAGACAGACAGAGAGAGACAGAGAGAGAGAGAGATAAAGAAGGAGGCGGAAAGAGAGGGAACGGAGGGAGAGGGAGAGAGAAGAACAGAGAGAGGGAGGGAGGGACAGAGAGAGGGAAAGAGAGAGAGAGGGAACGGAGGGAGGGACAGAGATATATGGAGAGGGAGAGAGAGAGAACAGAGAGAGGGAGGGAGGGGGGGCAGAGAGGGAAAGAGAGATGGAGAGAGAAAGAGAGAGAGATGAAGAGAAAGACGGAAAAAGAGGGAGGGACAGAGATATGGAGAGAGAGGAACAGGGAGAGGGAGGGAGATACCACAAAATGAAACAACGTACTGAAACAGAAAACACAATTTCCAGCCAGAGAGAAATGTGTCAAACAGGTTGGGAGAGCTGCTGCTCTCTCTCTGCACACACACACACACACACACACGCACGCACGCACAACGCACACACACACACACACACACACACACACACACACACACACACACACACTTTGAAATGTTTATTTATGTCCACATGAACAGAAGTACAAGGAGGCCTCATACAAAGGACATAAACAATGCAAGTGCAGTCAGGAATTTATGAAAAGAAATTATGAACAGTCAGGTACAAGGTGCATGGACGGCAGAATCATGGGAAAAGGTAACAGCGCCTCCTCCAAATTGAGCGTCTTCCTATAATTGCTGATACTGAGCAGTACCTGGCTAACTGCTTGGCCTTCCTTTTGGGGAGACCGGCTAATTGTAGGCCCCTCACAACCAACTTGTGCACATGCCCTAGGCTGCCAAAGATAAAAACTAGGAGTTTACATCTGTAGCCTAGCTGTGAGATGGTCTGCTGTAGCTGTTGGTATTTCAGCATTTTGGTTAGGAAGGCTTCTTCTAAGCTGTAGTCAAAAGTACAGCCAACCTCAAGAATGGACACCTCCCCAATGTGTTAATTTACCACAAATACATCAGGGGTGTTAGCTGTAATATTAGAGAACACGGAATCATCATTGCACAGGTTGAACATGCTTGGCTTCACACACACACGCACGCACGCACGCACTCACGCACTCACTCACTCACTCACTCACTCACTCACTCACGCACTCACTCACTCACTCACTCACGCACGCACGCACGCACGCACGCACGCACGCACGCACGCACGCACGCACTCACTCACTCACTCACTCACTCACTCACTCACGCACGCACGCACGCACGCACGCACGCACGCACGCACGCACGCACGCACTCACTCACTCACTCACTCACTCACTCACTCACTCACTCACTCACTCACTCACTCACTCCCCCCTCACTCACTCACTCACTCACTCACTCACTCACTCACTCACTCACTCACTCACTCACTCACTCACTCACTCACTCACTCACTCACTCACTCACTCACTCACTCACTCACTCACTCACTCACTCACTCACTCCCTCCCTCCCTCCCTCCCTCCCTTCCTCCTCTGTAATGAATGGTTGCCGGCTGCAGCAGCAGGCAGTGAGGGAGCCATGTTTCACAAGGTGTGATGGAAGTCCTCTGGCCCTAGGAGATCTTCCCCCGGTCCGTCTGGTTAGAGGCCACATGTAGATAAACACGCCTCACCATCTGTTCCCGGGGAGCAGGAGAGACCACGTTAACCCCTTCACTACCACACTACCAAAGGGTTAACTCTTTCACAACAACACTACAGACGGTTAACCTTCTGTAGTGTGGCAGTGAAAGGGTTAACCTTCTGTAGTGTGGCAGTGAAAGGGTTAACCTTCTGTAGTGTGGCAGTGAAAGGGTTAACCTTCTGTAGTGTGGCAGTGAAAGGGTTAACCTTCTGTAGTGTGGCAGTGAAAGGGTTAACCTTCTGTAGTGTGGTAGTGAAAGGGTTAACCTTCTGTAGTGTGGTAGTGAAAGGGTTAACCTTCTGTAGTGTGGTAGTGAAAGGGTTAACCTTCTGTAGTGTGGTAGTGAAAGGGTTAACCTTCTGTAGTGTGTCAGTGAAAGGGTTAACCTTCTGTATTGTGGTAGTGAAAGGGTTAACCTTCTGTAGTGTGGCAGTGAAAGGGTTAACCTTCTGTAGTGTGGCAGTGAAAGGGTTAACCTTCTGTAGTGTGGCAGTGAACGGGTTAACCTTCTGTAATGTGGCAGTGAAAGGGTTAGGACAACATTGGAAGTGGACGATGAATCAGCCGCATGTGCTTACAGTTCATTCCCCGCGTTAATAGGCTGCCGTAATTAATGTAAACACATCATCTGGCAGGGTGATGAGATATTAATAGGCAGTCACAGGGATGAGGGTGGTTTCATCCAGAGGGGTCGGAGGTCGCTTCTCAAATGACCCTTTGTGTGCGTGGGATAATTGTGTCCTTTTTATCTCCAGGTGGGGATGTTGCACGCGGGGCGCAATGGGTTACTGTCCCTTTGGACACAAAATGTCCTGGTGCCGAATGAAAGGGCTCAGCGATGACGATGGGTGCTGTAACGGGTGCTGTAACGGGGCTGTAACGGGGCTGTAACGGGTGCTGTAACAGGGCTGTAACGGGGCTGTAACGGGTGCTGTAACGGTGCTGTAACGGGGCTGTAGCGGGTGCTGTAACGGTGCTGTAACGGGGCTGTAGCGGGTGCTGTAACGGGGGCTGTAACGGGTGCTGTAACAGGTGCTGTAACGGGCGCTGTAACAGGTGCTGTAACGGGGGCTGTAACGGGGGCTGTAACGGGGGCTGTAACGGGGCTGTAACGGGGCTGTAACGGGTGCTGTAACGGGGGCTGTAACGGGGCTGTAACGGGTGCTGTAACGGGGGCTGTAACGGGGCTGTAACGGGGGCTGTAACGGGGGCTGTAACGGGGCTGTAACGGGGCTGTAACGGGTGCTGTAACGGGGGCTGTAACGGGGCTGTAACGGGTGCTGTAACGGGGGCTGTAACGGGGCTGTAACGGGTGCTGTAACGGGGGCTGTAACGGGCGCTGTAACAGGTGCTGTAACGGGGGCTGTAACGGGGGCTGTAACGGGGGCTGTAACGGGGCTGTAACGGGTGCTGTAACAGGGCTGTAACAGGTGCTGTAACGGGTGCTGTAACGGGGGCTGTAACGGGTGCTGTAACAGGTGCTGTAACGGGTGCTGTAACGGGGCTGTAACGGGGCAGTAACGGTGCTGTAACGGGGGCTGTAACGGGGGCTGTAACAGGTGCTGTAACGGGTGCTGTAACGGGGCTGTAACGGGTGCTGTAACGGGGGCTGTAACGGGGCTGTAACGGGGCTGTAACGGGGGCTGTAACGGGTGCTGTAACGGGTGCTGTAACAGGTGCTGTAACAGGTGCTGTAACGGGTGCTGTAACGGGTGCTGTAACAGGTGCTGTAACGGGTGCTGTAACGGGGGCTGTAACAGGTGCTGTAACGGGGCTGTAACGGGGGCTGTAACGGGTGCTGTAACGGGTGCTGTAACGGGGGCTGTAACGGGTGCTGTAACAGGTGCTGTAACGGGGCTGTAACGGGGCTGTAACAGGTGCTGTAACGGGGCTGTAACAGGTGCTCTAACGGGGCTGTAACGGGGCTGTAACAGGTGCTGTAACGGGGCTGTAACGGGGCTGTAACAGGTGCTGTAACGGGTGCTGTACAGGTACTGTAACGGGTGCTGTAACAGGTGCTGTAACAGGTGCTGTAACGGGGGCTGTAACGGGGCTGTAACGGGGCTGTAACGGGGCTGTAACGGGTGCTGTAACGGGGCTGTAACAGGTGCTGTAACGGGTGCTGTAACGGGGGCTGTAACGGGGGCTGTAACGGGGCTGTAACGGGGGCTGTAACGGGGCTGTAACGGGGCTGTAACGGGGGCTGTAACGGGGGCTGTAACGGGTGCTGTAACGGGTGCTGTAACAGGGGCTGTAACGGGTGCTGTAACAGGTGCTGTAACGGGGCTGTAACGGGGGCTGTAACGGGTGCTGTAACGGGGCTGTAACGGGTGCTGTAACGGGTGCTGGAACGGGTGCTGTAACGGGTGCTGTAACGGGGGCTGTAACGGGGCTGTAACGGGGCTGTAACGGTGCTGTAACGGGGGCTGTAACGGTGCTGTAACGGGGCTGTAACGGTGCTGTAACAGGGGGCTGTAACGGGGGCTGTAACGGGGGCTGTAACGGGGCTGTAACGGGGGCTGTAACGGGGCTGTAACGGGTGCTGTAACGGGTGCTGTAACGGGGGCTGTAACGGGGCTGTAACGGGGGCTGTATCGGGTGCTGTAACGGGGGCTGTAACGGGCTGTAACGGGGGCTGTAACGGGGCTGTAACGGGGCTGTAACGGGGCTGTAACGGGTGCTGTAACGGGTGCTGTAACGGGGGCTGTAACGGGGCTGTAACGGGGGCTGTAACGGGTGCTGTAACGGGTGCTGTAACGGGTGCTGTAACGGGGCTGTAACGGGTGCTGTAACGGGGCTGTAACGGGGCTGTAACGGGTGCTGTAACGGGTGCTGTAACGGGTGCTGTAACAGGTGCTGTAACAGGGCTGTAACGGGTGCTGTAACGGGGGCTGTAACAGGGGCTGTAACGGGGCTGTAACGGGTGCTGTAACGGGTGCTGTAACGGGTGCTGTAACGGGTGCTGTAACAGGGCTGTAACGGGTGCTGTAACGGGGCTGTAACGGGTGCTGTAACGGGTGCTGTAACAGGGCTGTAACGGGGCTGTAACGGGGCTGTAACAGGGCTGTAACGGGGCTGTAACGGGGCTGTAACGGGGCTGTAACGAGTGCTGTAACGGGGCTGTAACGGGGGCTGTAACGGGGCTGTGATGGGGGCTGTAACGGGGGCACGGCCCCTCCTCCACATCACCTCAGTGTTGCTTTTGATCCTGTCAACCAAGTCCTACTGTAAACACTGCCTGGTTTTAGAGAATAGAAACGTAGCTTCTTTGTTTTGTTTGATTTTACTGGTTGTAAATAAACCCCATGTAGATGAAATACCATCTGACCCTCCTACCAGTCCATCTGACCTCCTACTAGTCCATCTGACCCTCCTACCAGTCCATCTGACCTCCTACTAGTCCATCTGACCCTCCTACCAGTCCATCTGACCCTCCTACCAGTCCATCTCACGCTCCTACCAGTCCATCTGACCCTCCTACCAGTCCATCTCACGCTCCTACCAGTCCATCTGACCCTCCTACCAGTCCATCTGACCTCCTACCAGTCCATCTGACCCTCCTACCAGTCCATCTGACCCTCCTACCAGTCCATCTGACCCTCCTACCAGTCCATCTGACCCTCCTACCAGTCCATCTGACCTCCTACCAGTCCATCTGACCCTCCTACCAGTCCATCTGACCTCCTACTAGTCCATCTGAACTCCTACCAGTCCATCTGACCTCCTACCAGTCCATCTCACGCTCCTACCAGTCCATCTCACACTCCTACCAGTCCATCTGACCTCCTACTAGTCCATCTGAACTCCTACCAGTCCATCTGACCTCCTACCAGTCCATCTCACGCTCCTACCAGTCCATCTCACACTCCTACCAGTCCATCTGACCCTCCTACCAGTCCATCTGACCCTCCTACCAGTCTACCCTCCTAACACTATAGTGTAATATAGTCATCATTAACACATGATATAGTGTAGACATCATTAACACATGATATAGTGTAGACATCATTAACACATGATATAGTGTAGACATCATTAACACATGATATAGTGTAGACATCATTAACACATGATATAGTGTAGACATCATTAACACATGATATAGTGTAGACATCATTAACACATGATATAGTGTAGACATCATTAACACATGATATAGTGTAGTCATCATTAACACATGATATAGTGTAGTCATCATTAACACATGATATAGTGTAGACATCATCAACACATGATATAGTGTAGACATCATTAACACATGATATAGTGTAGACATCATTAACACATGATATAGTGTAGACATCATTAACACATGATATAGTGTAGACATCATTAACACATGATATAGTGTAGACATCATTAACACATGATATAGTGTAGACATCATTAACACATGATATAGTGTAGACATCATTAACACATGATATAGTGGGGGGGCAGGTGGCGCACGGAGATTACGTTCGTCACCAACACCGGGAGACACTAGGATTCGCCTGTTCGAATCCAGCTCCTGGCGTTGCTATCAGCTTGGCTGGCCTCTCACACTGATACAATTGGCTGTATCAGGGGGTGGGAAAGCTGAAGGGTGGGTCCTGGGCGTTGTGGACAGCGACCCCTACAGTTCGGTCGGGGCGCCTGCTCAGCGAGGGTTGGAACTGAGGAGAGATAGTGTGGCCTCCCACACGCTACACTCTCCCCGGTGAGAATCTGCGCGGCCAGGTTGGCCTGCCCCAGGCTGCACATGCGTCGGAGGAAAGCATGTGCCAGTCTCCGGTCTCCCGGACCAACAGTAGGGGAAAGTACGCAACAACCAGGAAGGGTGGGATGGGAGAAAAATCGGGAAAAAGGAGGGGAAGAAAGATAAAAAAAAAAAAAAAAACTGATATAGTGTAGATATCATTAACACATGATATAGTGTAGACATCATTAGTCACATGATATAGTGTAGACATCATTAACACATGATATAGTGTAGACATCATTAACACATGATATAGTGTAGACATCATTAGTCACATGATATAGTGTAGACATCATTAACACATGATATAGTGTAGTCATCATTAACACATGATATAGTGTAGACATCATTAACACATGATATAGTGTAGTCATCATTAACACATGATATAGTGTAGTCATCATTAACACATGATATAGTGTAGTCATCATTAACACATGATATAGTGTAGTCATCATTAACACATGATATAGTGTAGTCATCATTAACACATGATATAGTGTAGACATCATTAACACATGATATAGTGTAGACATCATTAACACATGATATAGTGTAGTCATCATTAACACATGATATAGTGTAGTCATCATTAACACATGATATAGTGTAGACATCATTAACACATGATATAGTGTAGACATCATTAACACATGATATAGTGTAGACATCATTAACACATGATATAGTGTAGACATCATTAGTCACATGATATAGTGTAGACATCATTAACACATGATATAGTGTAGACATCATTAGTCACATGATATAGTGTAGACATCATTAACACATGATATAGTGTAGACATCATTAACACATGATATAGTGTAGACATCATTAACACATGATATAGTGTAGACATCATTAACACATGATATAGTGTAGACATCATTAACACATGATATAGTGTAGTCATCATTAACACATGATATAGTGTAGACATCATTAGTCACATGATATAGTGTAGACATCATTAACACATGATATAGTGTAGACATCATTAACACATGATATAGTGTAGACATCATTAACACATGATATAGTGTAGTCATCATTAACACATGATATAGTGTAGACATCATTAACACATGATATAGTGTAGTCATCATTAACACATGATATAGTGTAGTCATCATTAACACATGATATAGTGTAGACATCATTAACACATGATATAGTGTAGACATCATTAACACATGATATAGTGTAGTCATCATTAACACATGATATAGTGTAGACATCATTAACACATGATATAGTGTAGTCATCATTAACACATGATATAGTGTAGTCATCATTAACACATGATATAGTGTAGTCATCATTAGTCATATGATATAGTGTCATCATCATTAACACATGATATAGTGTAGACATCATCAACACATGATATAGTGTAGACATCATTAACACATGATATAGTGTAGACATCATCAACACATGATATAGTGTAGACATCATTAACACATGATATAGTGTAGTCATCATTAACACATGCTATAGTGTAGACATCATTAACACATGATATAGTGTAGACATCATTAGTCACATGATATAGTGTAGACATCATTAGTCACATGATATAGTGTAGTCATCATTAACACATGCTATAGTGTAGACATCATTAACACATGATATAGTGTAGACATCATTAGTCACATGATATAGTGTAGACATCATTAGTCACATGATATAGTGTAGTCATCATTAGTCACATGATATAGTGTAGACATCATTAGTCACATGATATAGTGTAGACATCATTAACACATGATATAGTGTAGACATCATTAACACATGATATAGTGTAGACATCATTAGTCACATGATATAGTGTAGACATCATTAACACATGATATAGTGTAGACATCATTAACACATGATATAGTGTAGACATCATTAGTCACATGATATAGTGTAGACATCATTAACACATGATATAGTGTAGACATCATTAGTCACATGATATAGTGTAGACATCATTAACACATGATATAGTGTAGACATCATTAGTCACATGATATAGTGTAGACATCATTAACACATGATATAGTGTAGACATCATTAACACATGATATAGTGTAGACATCATTAACACATGATATAGTGTAGACATCATTAACACATGATATAGTGTAGACATCATTAACACATGATATAGTGTAGACATCATTAACACATGATATAGTGTAGACATCATTAACACATGATATAGTGTAGACATCATTAACACATGATATAGTGTAGACATCATTAGTCACATGATATAGTGTAGACATCATTAACACATGATATAGTGTAGACATCATTAACACATGATATAGTGTAGTCATCATTAGTCACATGATATAGTGTAGTCATCATCAACACATGATATAGTGTAGACATCATTAACACATGATATAGTGTAGTCATCATTAACACATGCTATAGTGTAGACATCATTAACACATGATATAGTGTAGACATCATTAGTCACATGATATAGTGTAGACATCATTAGTCACATGATATAGTGTAGTCATCATTAGTCACATGATATAGTGTAGACATCATTAGTCACATGATATAGTGTAGACATCATTAACACATGATATAGTGTAGACATCATTAGTCACATGATATAGTGTAGTCATCATTAACACATGATATAGTGTAGACATCATTAACACATGATATAGTGTAGACATCATTAACACATGATATAGTGTAGACATCATTAGTCACATGATATAGTGTAGACATCATTAACACATGATATAGTGTAGACATCATTAGTCACATGATATAGTGTAGACATCATTAACACATGATATAGTGTAGACATCATTAGTCACATGATATAGTGTAGACATCATTAACACATGATATAGTGTAGACATCATTAGTCACATGATATAGTGTAGACATCATTAACACATGATATAGTGTAGACATCATTAACACATGATATAGTGTAGTCATCATTAGTCACATGATATAGTGTAGTCATCATCAACACATGATATAGTGTAGACATCATTAACACATGATATAGTGTAGTCATCATTAACACATGCTATAGTGTAGACATCATTAACACATGATATAGTGTAGACATCATTAGTCACATGATATAGTGTAGACATCATTAGTCACATGATATAGTGTAGTCATCATTAGTCACATGATATAGTGTAGACATCATTAGTCACATGATATAGTGTAGACATCATTAACACATGATATAGTGTAGACATCATTAACACATGATATAGTGTAGACATCATTAACACATGATATAGTGTAGACATCATTAACACATGATATAGTGTAGACATCATTAGTCACATGATATAGTGTAGACATCATTAACACATGATATAGTGTAGACATCATTAGTCACATGATATAGTGTAGACATCATTAACACATGATATAGTGTAGACATCATTAGTCACATGATATAGTGTAGACATCATTAACACATGATATAGTGTAGACATCATTAACACATGATATAGTGTAGTCATCATTAACACATGATATAGTGTAGACATCATTAACACATGATATAGTGTAGTCATCATTAACACATGATATAGTGTAGACATCATTAACACATGATATAGTGTAGACATCATTAACACATGATATAGTGTAGACATCATTAACACATGATATAGTGTAGACATCATTAACACATGATATAGTGTAGACATCATTAACACATGATATAGTGTAGACATCATTAACACATGATATAGTGTAGTCATCATTAACACATGATATAGTGTAGTCATCATTAGTCACATGATATAGTGTAGACATCATTAACACATGATATAGTGTAGACATCATTAACACATGATATAGTGTAGTCATCATTAACACATGATATAGTGTAGACATCATTAACACATGATATAGTGTAGACATCATTAACACATGTTCTGTATCGTTAGTGGCTTAGCTTGGCATCGCTACTGCACTATCTCGCGTACGTGCACGCGTACTGAATAAACCACAAATGTACCTCTAATACCAGTATTAGTCTGACCACACCCCTCATCAGCTTACCTTCATAAGCAGGTGTGTGGTCACCTGCTCTCCTCCTTCTCGCTTTCACCACAAGGAAGAGGTGCCTCGGTAGATCCCCACACTTGACACCATGATGGAAGAAATTGGATTAGGAACAGCTTGGGAAACAAGGATACGTTGACGTCATATCTTTATTTTCTCTCTCACTATTTTCGAGAAAATACGGCGATATTGTCTTCGTACTGGAGTGTCTAGAAGATGATGATCATTCTAAAAACCCTCCACCGGTTTTCGTATTGGGAGCACGCCGCTGCATGCTTCTCAACTGCAGTTCCTTGCTGTGTTTGTTGGGGTGAAACCTGTCAGGCCACAGCTGAACTGTCGGACATGCCGCTGTTGTGAGGAGCGGTGCGTTCCAGGTTGGGTGAGTAGTGTTTGCTGGCGGGCTCCACTTGTCTGTTAGTGCTATGGGGGCTACTTGACAAAGTTTATGGAAACCGGCCCCAGGCTAGGGTCCTTTGTTTAGCCGTCTAGGCGACAGAAGGCCTTGGTCTGGCGACCATTATAGTTTTAACTAGTGGGCCGCGACCATTGACACTGGTGATCCCTGTGTGTTCTGGACGAGTGGATTCTCTCTGTCACCGTGTTAAGACCCCATCTTTCATATCCAAATGAGAGTATTCCTTCACGAGGGGATATGTGCATGTAATGTGCGATAGCGGCAGATTCATGTTCAAAGTCAGCTATACAGGCCAGTTGGTACTGTGCTGATTCCGCCGGACGTGGTAATGTCACCGTTGTGAAGCGGTGTTGACGTCTTGTTTTCTCTTTTCTCTTAAAAAGTGAGGAGGGTTCAGAACGGCGGCCTGTCTGGGTGAGTGTTATGTCATTGTTTACATGTTCATAGCTTACGGTTAGCCGGTCAGTGGCCTGGCGCGGGGTAGCTTAGCTTCTCGCGCGCCGCCGGGAGCTCGCTTCTGATCGCGTGCGTCGTTAGATCGGCGTCTCGCGAGCGGAAGCAATAGCACCCGAACGGTTGGAGCAGCCGTTAGCTTGATGCTATTCTGTTGAACGTGCTTTGATTTTAACATGTTTTACACTCTTGACCACGACGTCATCCTTGACAGGGGATGTTCGTCGACCCTGCCTGAGCCTAGACGGGGATTGCGTCAACAAAGAGGACTGTAGCGACTGGTGGAGCGGCGACGCTGCCCGGATCGAACAACACAGGACGGCTGTGTTCTACGGTGTCTTGTGACTGCACTTCGCTGATCTGCGTTCCGGGTAGGTACGGGGTTGGCCAGACCTCATAACACGTCTTCTGGTTTTACTTTGCTAAATGTATTGTGAATAACGGTGTTTTTTTCCCAAAACGTGTGTTGTTGCAATGCATTTGGGATACGTTGCGGGTTGTGTGTGAGCTGTTTTTGTCACTGGCAGTTAGCTTCTCCGTGCAGATCGTGATGTATTGATCTGGTTGTTGTGTGAGAAACATCATGGTGTTTATGTGTACCGTGTACTCACTACTAAGGCAACTAACCTATGAAGCTATGCTTGGTGACAAGTGAGTAAAAGAATGTTCTTTCTCAGACTGTAATGACAATGAACAGTGAGTTCACACATTAACAGGTTTTCCTGTTTTAACTGGCCGTATTGAGGGTAAAATAGGAGGATTGTGTTTTTCCCCCCCGGTTCCCTGGGGACTTTATCACCTCCTATCAGACATGTTGTGCATTAATTGTGTCTTTTGTGTGGTAGGGATACGATGTAACTCTTAGCTTGATTGCTGAGGTTGTGCTAAATCTGCTGGAGAAACTTATTTCCTAAAGGGAAATTGGTTTGGTTGCTGTCATGTGTGCTTAGCAAGGCCTGTGGTCGATACTAATCAAGAATGATGTATTCTCTCATTGTGAAAAAAACGGCGTTCCTCTGTTGAGTGTTTTTGCCATTTTTTGTAGGTGATGATGGGTTGTGTGTGTCATGTGACCTACAACTGGGTTGTACTGGCCACAGAAGCACATGTGTATGTTGGACCGGGGTTCTTAGAGCCCTCTCTATTCTGTGTTTTTCCTTAGTAAAAATCAGATAGCAGGTTAGCTCGTGCGCTGTGTGGAGCTGTGAAACGCTTCATAGAGCTGACTATGACTGTGTCATATTCTCTTTTTGTCGTTACGTCGTATCATGGGTGTGGGGTCGTAAAGGGGTGAACTGGTAACCTTTCCTCTCCCCATTGTTCTGTCGGTCAGGGGTACACCCCCTGTCCTTCAAGGTTCCCGTCACGTGGCGGTTCGGCACGTTACGGGGGGGGGGGGGGGGGGGGGGAGTTCCTGGTCCCACGGCCTGGTATATTGGGCGTGTGCACCGCAGGAATTCCCCCGCCATGGAGTACGTCACCGTGCGCGTCTCTGTTGGTAGGACTTCCGTGTGCTGTTCAGGTCCATGTGATGGATCTGTTTTCAGGGGGGGTGGTCAGGGCTCCTCCTCACCAAGCGCCTACTCAGGCCTTCTGTGAGTTCGGACTCCTTCTTCCATGTGAGGAAGCCTCCATCAGAGTACAGAGCCTTCCTCCTCAGATTGTCAAAGTGAGTGGACCCTCTAGAAGGGTCCTTTTCTATTGTATGTATATTCGATTCAATTCGTTTATTGAGTGTGTATGGGTTCGGTGCCTCTTCCCCGGAGGCCCTAAAACCAGTTTTTTACATGGCTCAAGGTGCAATATATTCTTTTCAATCTGTACAGCTCGCGTGGGAAGTCTCTCTGGGGATCCCCGTCTCTTTCCTATGGGAGGGTGGTGGGATGTAAAAATGTGAACATTTTTTACCCCGGCTGTGTAGACTGGGATACATACTGTTGATGCTTCCTTCTTTCTATTCCAGAAGTGTTGGAGTTAGGGAGTGTCACACCCCTCTTGTCGTTCCCCTGGGCGCCTTGGGGATTCAATGACAGGTCTAAATAGCCTGTTCATTGATGGGGGTGTGTCCCGACGCACGTATAGTGCTAGCTCGCTGTAAACGGGCGATTGACTGGCACGCCTTGGTTGCTTGTGGTTGAAACAGCGTTTTTATAAAGCAACTGAGATGGGGGTTTTTCCTCTTCCGGCGACCACATCCCATGACCTGGGTGGGTTGTCGACGGATTCTCGTTCATGTCTGGGGGATGATGACGAGATGGATCTGAACATATGTAGTGGGGTCTCACGCCCTTGGGGTGGGCCACCAGGCGCGGTTCGTCCGAACGTCTGGGTGGCGCCTTCTTTTCATGTTAAGATCAACACGCATATCTGCCCTTCTCCTGGAGTAGGCATGTCGGCGTGGTTAGGGCACGGGACTGGTTCTGGTCACGCTGGTCCAGATCAGTTGAACCCGTTGTCCGCCGGGGATGCAGATCTGCTGTTCTGGTACCCTGAGGGACTTGGGCTTTTTTCAGGGGGAAAAATGCCAGGTCGGTCTGGGTGTCACAGGGTTAAGCGCTATGGAGACCCTGGTTGGGTATGTTTTTACTCAGCACTGTCGTCATGGCTTACAGCCATGCCATTCTGTACGCGCTCGATCTCGTCGGATCTCGGCCGCTACACAGGTTGGTCCTGGTTAGTACTTGGTTGGGAGACCGCCGGGGAATACCAGGTACGGTGTGCTTAGGGGCTGGTTCTCCATTATTTTTCGCTCCTCTCTCACGCATGGCGAAGAGGGGCCTGTGGGGGTGGTTTTTTGACCTCCTCTGGTGACCCTGTGCTTCCCGTACCGCCAGGCCCGGTCCGAAGTGATGTTTGCGACCCGTAGGCCTGGGTTAACCCTTTTTGGAAACTGAAACACTTGTACTGCGGTATAGCCGGTGTATACCCGCAGGTGTGTTTTGGAGTTTTTTCTTGAGGGGTTATAGGAACAACCACCGCATTGGGTAACACCGAGGTGGTTGATTCCCTGGTGTGTTGGAGCAGTGTCAACTCCCGGGTTCACCGTTTGAGGGTGCCCCTGCACGTTCATGACGTCTGCCAATCGTGTCAGCCTTCTCTGCCTCGACCCCTCTGGGTGGGGGTTGTTAAATGGAGGCTTGGTCATGCAACACCGCCAGCTTACGCTCCTTCCGCCGGGGCGGCTGTGTTCAGCTGTCCCCTCTGGCGCCTGTCTCGTCCGCAGTCTCCAGGCTAGGGTTAACAGCCTGTTGCCTGGTTTTTCCCCGGTGCGCTGCCTGCTTCCGTTGGTTAACCTTTTTTGTGTGCTTACGGCCATGCTGACTGCCTATTCTGCAGGGTCAGTGTGCCAGGCGGTGTACTATTGGGGGGACGGGGCCCGCTCGGCTTACGGCCATACCGACCTGAACACGCCCGATCTCGTCCGATCTCGGAAGCTGGGCAGGTTCTGGCCTGGTTGGTTCCGCCTGGGAATACCAGGTGCAGTAACTGAGGGGCCTTTGTCCGAATACGCTGGCGATGTGGGGGGCGGGGCACTACGTGCCCACCTGGTGGGGTCTTGATGCTGGCATCATGGACTTCTCCGGGCCCCCATTCTAGGGAGTCCAGTCCTTTTGGTGGGTCTGGGTCTTCCTTCGTGCTCCGCTGCTACGGCCTTGCCACGGGGTTGGGTTTGCCCTTGACCCCGTGATTCTGGGGGCAGTAACGAGGTTGTTCCTCCGTTCGTTCCCGGGTGGCATGCGGGTTGTGCGTGTGTGTAGTCGTGGGGTCAAGCCACGGTCTGCTCACCCTGTGCGTTGAGTTGCTTGAGTGCCTCTTCGCACGGTCGGGTCCGTCGCCCTCCCGTGACGTCCCTAATAGGGGGGCTACCCTCCATTAGGGGGGGTCGGGGGGGCTCGGCCCTCCCTGTTCTGATGGTTTTGGGGGGCTGTCAGCGGGGTGTATTTGTCAGCCAAGTGGCTCCGCTTGGCCTCCCTTGTGCAGTAGCGATGCCAAGCTAAGCCACTAACGATACAGAACGTTAGGTTATGACTATAACCAAGTTCTGTTAGTTAGGGGCGATGCTTGGCATCGGACGGCCGCTGCAGCCCTTGTCCTCACCTTGTGGTGAAAGCTTGGGAAGGAGGAGAGCAGGTGACCACACACCTGCTTATGAAGGTAAGCTGATGAGGGGTGTGGTCAGACTAATACTGGTATTAGAGGTACATTTGTGGTTTATTCAGTACGCGTGCACGTACGCGAGATAGTGCAGTAGCGATGCCAAGCATCGCCCCTAACTAACAGAACTTGGTTATAGTCATAACCTAACGATATAGTGTAGTCATCATTAACACATGATATAGTGTAGTCATCATTAACACATGATATAGTGTAGTCATCATTAACACATGATATAGTGTAGTCATCATTAACACATGATATAGTGTAGTCATCATTAACACATGATATAGTGTAGTCATCATTAGTCACATGATATAGTGTAGACATCATTAACACATGATATAGTGTAGTCATCATTAACACATGATATAGTGTAGACATCATTAACACATGATATAGTGTAGACATCATTAGTCACATGATATAGTGTAGACATCATTAACACATGATATAGTGTAGTCATCATTAGTCACATGATATAGTGTAGACATCATTAACACATGATATAGTGTAGTCATCATTAACACATGATATAGTGTAGACATCATTAACACATGATATAGTGTAGACATCATTAACACATGATATAGTGTAGACATCATTAACACATGATATAGTGGGGGGGCAGGTGGCGCACGGAGATTACGTTCGTCACCAACACCGGGAGACACTAGGATTCGCCTGTTCGAATCCAGCTCCCGGCGTTGCTATCAGCTTGGCTGGCCTCTCACACTGATACAATTGGCTGTATCAGGGGGTGGGAAAGCTGAAGGGTGGGTCCTGGGCGTTGTGGACAGCGACCCCTACAGTTCGGTCGGGGCGCCTGCTCAGCGAGGGTTGGAACTGAGGAGAGATAGTGTGGCCTCCCACACGCTACACTCTCCCCGGTGAGAACCTGCGCGGCCAGGTTGGCCTGCCCCAAACTGCACATGCGTCGGAGGAAAGCATGTGACAGTCTCCGGTCTCCCGGACCAACAGTAGGGGAAAGTACGCAACAACCAGGAAGGGTGGGATGGGAGAAAAATCGGGAAAAAGGAGGGGAAGAAAGATATATATAAAAAAAAAAGAAAAAAACATGATATAGTGTAGATATCATTAACACATGATATAGTGTAGTCATCATTAACACATGATATAGTGTAGACATCATTCACACATGATATAGTGTAGTCATCATTAACACATGATATAGTGTAGACATCATCAACACATGATATAGTGTAGACATCATTAACACATGATATAGTGTAGACATCATTAGTCACATGATATAGTGTAGACATCATTAGTCACATGATATAGTGTAGACATCATCAACACATGATATAGTGTAGTCATCATTAACACATGATATAGTGTAGTCATCATCAACACATGATATAGTGTAGACATCATTAACACATGATATAGTGTAGTCATCATTAACACATGATATAGTGTAGACATCATTAACACATGATATAGTGTAGACATCATTAACACATGATATAGTGTAGACATCATTAACACATGATATAGTGTAGACATCATTAACACATGATATAGTGTAGACATCATCAACACATGATATAGTGTAGACATCATCAACACATGATATAGTGTAGACATCATCAACACATGATATAGTGTAGTCATCATTAACACATGATATAGTGTAGACATCATTAACACATGATATAGTGTAGACATCATTAACACATGATATAGTGTAGACATCATTAACACATGATATAGTGTAGACATCATTAACACATGATATAGTGTAGTCATCATTAACACATGATATAGTGTAGTCATCATTAACACATGATATAGTGTAGTCATCATTAACACATGATATAGTGTAGACATCATTAACACATGATATAGTGTAGACATCATTAACACATGATATAGTGTAGACATCATTAACACATGATATAGTGTAGTCATCATTAACACATGATATAGTGTAGACATCATTAACACATGATATAGTGTAGACATCATTAACACATGATATAGTGTAGTCATCATTAACACATGATATAGTGTAGACATCATTAACACATGATATAGTGTAGACATCATTAACACATGATATAGTGTAGACATCATTAACACATGATATAGTGTAGACATCATTAACACATGATATAGTGTAGACATCATTAACACATGATATAGTGTAGACATCATCAACACATGATATAGTGTAGACATCATCAACACATGATATAGTGTAGACATCATCAACACATGATATAGTGTAGTCATCATTAACACATGATATAGTGTAGACATCATTAACACATGATATAGTGTAGACATCATCAACACATGATATAGTGTAGACATCATTAACACATGATATAGTGTAGTCATCATTAACATATGATATAGTGTAGTCATCATTAACACATGATATAGTGTAGACATCATTAGTCACATGATATAGTGTAGACATCATCAACACATGATATAGTGTAGACATCATTAACACATGATATAGTGTAGTCATCATTAACATATGATATAGTGTAGACATCATTAACACATGATATAGTGTAGACATCATTAACACATGATATAGTGTAGACATCATTAACACATGATATAGTGTAGTCATCATTAACACATGATATAGTGTAGTCATCATTAACACATGATATAGTGTAGTCATCATCAACACATGATATAGTGTAGACATCATTAACACATGATATAGTGTAGTCATCATTAACACATGATATAGTGTAGACATCATTAACACATGATATAGTGTAGACATCATCAACACATGATATAGTGTAGACATCATCAACACATGATATAGTGTAGTCATCATTAACACATGATATAGTGTAGACATCATTAACACATGATATAGTGTAGACATCATTAACACATGATATAGTGTAGACATCATCAACACATGATATAGTGTAGACATCATTAACACATGATATAGTGTAGACATCATTAACACATGATATAGTGTAGACATCATTAACACATGATATAGTGTAGACATCATTAACACATGATATAGTGTAGACATCATTAACACATGATATAGTGTAGTCATCATCAACACATGATATAGTGTAGACATCATTAACACATGGTATAGTGTAGACATCATTAACACATGATATAGTGTAGTCATCATTAACACATGATATAGTGTAGTCATCATTAACACATGATATAGTGTAGACATCATTAACACATGATATAGTGTAGACATCATTAACACATGATATAGTGTAGACATCATTAACACATGATATAGTGTAGACATCATTAGTCACATGATATAGTGTAGACATCATTAACACATGATATAGTGTAGTCATCATTAACACATGATATAGTGTAGTCATCATTAACACATGATATAGTGTAGACATCATTAACACATGATATAGTGTAGACATCATTAACACATGATATAGTGTAGACATCATTAACACATGATATAGTGTAGACATCATTAACACATGATATAGTGTAGACATCATTAACACATGATATAGTGTAGACATCATTAACACATGATATAGTGTAGACATCATTAACACATGATATAGTGTAGTCATCATTAACACATGATATAGTGTAGTCATCATTAGTCACATGATATAGTGTAGACATCATTAACACATGATATAGTGTAGACATCATTAACACATGATATAGTGTAGACATCATTAACACATTATATAGTGTAGTCATCATTAACACATGATATAGTGTAGACATCATTAACACATGATATAGTGTAGTCATCATTAACACATGATATAGTGTAGACATCATCAACACATGATATAGTGTAGACATCATTAACACATGATATAGTGTAGACATCATCAACACATGATATAGTGTAGTCATCATTAACACATGATATAGTGTAGTCATCATTAACACATGATATAGTGTAGACATCATCAACACATGATATAGTGTAGACATCATTAACACATGATATAGTGTAGACATCATCAACACATGATATAGTGTAGACATCATTAACACATGATATAGTGTAGACATCATCAACACATGATATAGTGTAGACATCATTAACACATGATATAGTGTAGACATCATCAACACATGATATAGTGTAGACATCATTAACACATGATATAGTGTAGTCATCATTAACACATGATATAGTGTAGTCATCATTAACACATGATATAGTGTAGACATCATTAACACATGATATAGTGTAGACATCATCAACACATGATATAGTGTAGTCATCATTAACACATGATATAGTGTAGACATCATCAACACATGATATAGTGTAGACATCATTAACACATGATATAGTGTAGACATCATCAACACATGATATAGTGTAGTCATCATTAACACATGATATAGTGTAGACATCATCAACACATGATATAGTGTAGACATCATCAACACATGATATAGTGTAGTCATCATCAACACATGATATAGTGTAGACATCATTAACACATGATATAGTGTAGTCATCATTAACACATGATATAGTGTAGTCATCATCAACACATGATATAGTGTAGTCATCATCAACACATGATATAGTGTAGACATCATTAATACATGATATAGTGTAGTCATCATTAACACATGATATAGTGTAGTCATCATCAACACATGATATAGTGTAGTCATCATTAGTCACATGATATAGTGTAGACATCATTAACACATGATATAGTGTAGACATCATTAACACATGATATAGTGTAGACATCATTAACACATGATATAGTGTAGACATCATTAACACATGATATAGTGTAGACATCATTAACACATGATATAGTGTAGACATCATTAACACATGATATAGTGTAGTCATCATCAACACATTATATAGTGTAGTCATCATTAGTCACATGATATAGTGTAGACATCATTAACACATGATATAGTGTAGTCATCATTAGTCACATGATATAGTGTAGACATCATTAACACATGATATAGTGTAGTCATCATCAACACATGATATAGTGTAGTCATCATTAGTCACATGATATAGTGTAGACATCATTAACACATGATATAGTGTAGTCATCATTAACACATGATATAGTGTAGTCATCATCAACACATGATATAGTGTAGTCATCATCAACACATGATATAGTGTAGTCATCATTAACACATGATATAGTGTAGACATCATCAACACATGATATAGTGTAGTCATCATTAACACATGATATAGTGTAGACATCATTAACACATGATATAGTGTAGTCATCATCAACACATGATATAGTGTAGTCATCATCAACACATGATATAGTGTATACATCATTAACACATGATATAGTGTAGACATCATTAACACATGATATAGTGTAGACATCATTAACACATGATATAGTGTAGACATCATTAACACATGATATAGTGTAGACATCATCAACACATGATATAGTGTAGTCATCATTAACACATGATATAGTGTAGACATCATTAACACATGATATAGTGTAGACATCATTAACACATGATATAGTGTAGACATCATCAACACATGATATAGTGTAGACATCATCAACACATGATATAGTGTAGACATCATCAACACATGATATAGTGTAGTCATCATTAACACATGATATAGTGTAGACATCATCAACACATGATATAGTGTAGTCATCATTAACACATGATATAGTGTAGACATCATTAACACATGATATAGTGTAGACATCATCAACACATGATATAGTGTAGTCATCATCAACACATGATATAGTGTAGACATCATCAACACATGATATAGTGTAGTCATCATCAACACATGATATAGTGTAGTCATCATTAACACATGATATAGTGTAGTCATCATTAACACATGATATAGTGTAGACATCATCAACACATGATATAGTGTAGACATCATCAACACATGATATAGTGTAGTCATCATCAACACATGATATAGTGTAGACATCATCAACACATGATATAGTGTAGACATCATTAACACATGATATAGTGTAGTCATCATTAACACATGATATAGTGTAGACATCATTAACACATGATATAGTGTAGACATCATCAACACATGATATAGTGTAGTCATCATTAACACATGATATAGTGTAGACATCATCAACACATGATATAGTGTAGTCATCATTAACACATGATATAGTGTAGTCATCATTAACACATGATATAGTGTAGACATCATCAACACATGCCACAGTCACGTCGTTCTAACCTTGACAACATCAAAGAGCAGCTTTAACCCAATGAACAGGTCTCAGCGTTGGAGGGAATTGCAACGTACTTAGCTTCACTCACCATTCAGCTGAATTTACAGGTACCTTCAGGTCATGTTACCCCCTACCACTCTCTCTCTCTCTCTCTCTCTCTCTCTCTCTCTCTCTCTCTCTCTCTCTCTCTCTCTCTCTCCTCCACCAGGGGCCACAACGACTCAAAGCGATGGAGGGGCTGTCGGCCATTTTTAACGACTCCGGCTCCTGAAGTGGGGAGTTTGATCAAAGCTCGGCTCGCTCGCCTCTTGGCTGGGGCTCTTCATCACATCACACGGACGAGGAGGAGGAGGAGGGGCAGACAGTCTCTGAGAGGCGAGAGGGAGAGAACCAAAGGTCTGGGTGATTAAAGCGGCACGTGTGGCACGAGACGCAGCATTATGTAAATACGGAGACGTTCGTAGCAGTCGGCCGGCGCCTCGCGCTGTCGAGCCTTTGGTGTGGCCTCGGTGTCGGGTTCAGAGACGTCCTGGCAGAGATCAAGTGTGGAGGCTGTAGTGTTCTACCAAATCACCTGGTTTTACTTTTCTACCCCGACCACCAAACAACCCCCCCCCCCCACCCCCGGGGGGCGGCCATTGCTTAATTTATGTAAGCTGCCTGTATCAGTGGAACAAATATCCTGAAACACCCTGACACCTCTTCCTAACGAGGGACTACTCAGATTCAGATTCAGATTTCTTTATTCACCATATTGTACATACAAATGGAACGGGATTCGACATTTCAGTGCATGATTTTTTTTACAAATAAGAATAACACAATAATAAGTAGTAATAAAGTGCAAAACAGGACAGTGAGACAACAATAAGACAGTAAAGTGCAGTGGTTGGGGACATGGATACAGTGCAGCACAGCGTTCAAGTCCAGAGGTGCAGCCCTAGCAGCTCGCCATGGGGGGGGGGGGGGAGCAGGGGGACACCTGACTCGTTTACCAGGCGAGCTGCTGAGGGGAAGAAACTGAGTCTGTGACGGGACCTAAGTGTCTTGGGCAGCCGTAGCCTCCTGCCGTGGGGGAGCATGGTGAAGAGGCCGTGACCCGGGTGGGCGGGGTCTGCCATGATCTTCCTCGCCCTCCTCAAGGCCCTGGTGGAGAGTAGGGACTCGAGGGAGGGAAGGGGGCAGAGCCCACCACCCTCTCCGCCGAGCGCTTCACCCGAGGATATCGCTTCGGAAAGGATCTTGCCGTGACCCCAGACCTGTAGGGGGTCAGGTCTCTGACATCGAGGCCTCCTAATCGTCCCTCTCGTTAATAAATGGCTGATATCAATCCTCGTCTCCTGGGCCTTTCAGCCGTGTGTCGTCGTGTGAGTCTGGTGCCAGTGGACCCAGGGTTGGATGCTGACACCTGGGTGGTGAAGGAGGCCATTTCTGCTCCACGCTGTAAAGTGCTTTGAGTGGCGAGAAAAGCACTAAATCAATGCAATGATTCATTCATGCATTTAGCTTGAAGAGCTGGTATCAATATAAATCAAACATGGACGTCTTTTCCACCAACAGCAGGAGACACCGGCGACACGCCCAGAACCAGAACCAGAACACGTCCAGAACCAGAACCAGAACACGTCCAGAACCAGGAACACGTCCAGGACCAGAACCAGAACCAGGACCAGGACCAGGACCAGGAACACGTCCAGAACCAGAACCAGAACACGTCCAGAACCAGAACCAGAACCAGGACCAGGAACAGATCCAGAACCAGAACCAGGACCACGTCCAGGACCAGAACCAGAACCAGGACCAGGACCAGGACCAGGACCAGGAACACGTCCAGAACCAGGAACACGTCCAGAACCAGGACCAGAACCAGGACCAGAACCAGAACCAGAACCAGGAACACGTCCAGAACCAGAACCAGGAACAGAACCAGGAACAGAACCAGGAACAGAACCAGGACCAGAACCAGGACCAGGACCAGAACCAGGAACACGTCCAGAACCAGAACCAGGAACAGAACCAGGAACAGAACCAGGAACAGAACCAGGACCAGAACCAGGACCAGGACCAGGACCAGGACCAGGAACACGTCCAGAACCAGAACCAGAACACGTCCAGAACCAGGAACATGTCCAGAACCAGAACCAGGACCAGGACCAGGACCAGGACCAGGAACACGTCCAGAACCAGAACCAGGAACACGTCCAGAACCAGGACCAGGAACACGTCCAGAACCAGAACCAGGAACACGTCCAGGACCAGAACCAGGACCAGAACCAGGACCAGAACCAGGAACACGTCCAGGACCAGAACCAGGAACAGAACCAGGAACACGTCCAGAACCAGAACCAGGAACACGTCCAGAACCAGAACCAGGAACAGATCCAGGACCAGAACCAGGAACAGAACCAGGAACAGATCCAGAACCAGAACCAGGAACACGTCCAGAACCAGAACCAGGAACACGTCCAGAACCAGAACCAGGAACACGTCCAGAACCAGAACCAGAACCAGTAACAGAACCAGGACCAGAACCAGGAACACGTCCAGGACCAGAACCAGGAACACGTCCAGGACCAGAACCAGAACCAGGACCAGAACCAGGAACACGTCCAGGACCAGAACCAGAACCAGAACCAGGAACAGAACCAGGACCAGAACCAGGAACAGAACCAGAACCAGAACCAGAACCAGGAACAGAACCAGGACCAGAACCAGGAACAGAACCAGGAACAGAACCAGGAACAGAACCAGGAACAGAACCAGAACCAGGAACAGAACCAGGAACAGAACCAGAACCAGGAACAGAACCAGGAACAGAACCAGGAACAGAACCAGAACCAGGAACAGAACCAGGAACAGAACCAGGAACAGAACCAGGAACAGAACCAGGACCAGAACCAGGACCAGAACCAGGAACAGAACCAGGAACAGAACCAGGACCAGAACCAGGAACAGAACCAGGAACAGAACCAGGACCAGAACCAGGAACAGAACCAGAACCAGGACCAGAACCAGGACCAGAACCAGGACCAGAACCAGGAACAGAACCAGGAACAGAACCAGGACCAGAACCAGGAACAGAACCAGAACCAGGACCAGAACCAGGACCAGAACCAGGAACAGAACCAGGAACAGAACCAGGACCAGAACCAGGAACAGAACCAGCAGGACCAGGACAAGATGGACCCATTTCTGAGGCCAGAACGACGACACGCTGTTTGTTCCCCGTCAGCTTCACTGGAAATACTGGAGGCTTTATATTTTATATACTGATATATATATATATATATATATTTTTTTAAACACACATATAAACAAACATGACAACACACGATAAGATACACAAGCATTAATATACAGTGTATATCCAACGAAATTACCATTTATACCAATGTCTTATACAGGATATACCCCTAATACCTGTTATCTAAAACCCTACACACATATGCTCCAGCTCGAACCCCCCCCTCCCGGACCCCTCTTGGATAGTACCTCCATTATCCCTCGCTCCTAACCAGACACTACCATTATAAGCTAGCTTTTATTCTCTCCACCACTTCTAACCACATTGACATTTTGGATTCATTGAGACCCAGAATTCTTGCTGTAGATATTTCTTGATAAATCACATCGAGATATGTAAGAATCCAGACTTTCCGGCACATTTTTTCCGGTTGAAACCAGCGTGATGCGATCAGCTTTTTAGCTACTGTGATACCCGATAAAACCAATCTCTTTAGCTGTGGATTTACTGCAAACTCAAAAACATCATTCAATAGTAATACAGAGGGGTGTACAGGTATATTCCAAGATACGAGTTTTGATAATTGTTGGGTCACATCTTTCCAGAATGTCTTAACTGGTGGGCAGTCCCAGTACATGTGCATAAATGTCCCTTCGTCTCCATTCTTACATTGGGAGCATTTGGAGTCTTGTTTCAGGCCCATTCTGTTCAGTCTTATAGGAGTCAAGTATGTCCTGTGAATATAGTTAAGATTGATTTGTTGATGGTCCGGGTTCCTTGATGTAAGTCGGACATTTGCCCAGGCTCCTTGCCAATCAAAGTCACTTTCCAGGTCTGGTATATCCCTCCTCCAGACAGAGTCTAGTTGGAGGGTTTCATACGAGGACGTTAGTAATTGATGATAAAAATCTGAAACAAAACCTCTCGATGTCTCTCTTTCATAGAAGAATTTGTGGTATCTGTGGTGTTCAATTGGTATGTCTAATGGAACACCGTGAGACTTCAAACATAGCTGTAACTGTATGTAAAAAAGCCATGTGGACTTGGTGAGATAATTTTTTTTGCATATTTCTCCATAACTACAAAAACCCTGTTTGTTAAAAACATCCCCTAATGAGTGTATGCCTTGCTCTTCCCATATAGGGAATCTTATAGGTCGTTTTTCAATTAAGAGTGCATTGTTATTGAATAAGGGAGTATGATTGTGCCATTTATGTGGGTTAGGATATTTATTTATATTTCTTTTGTGTTTCACGCCATATCCGGATCGCATGAGTAATTATGGGGCCAAATTTCCGTTCACAGTGCTTGATTGGTAGTTTAGTGTATGCTATGTCCTTCAGTCTATGTGGGGCTACTATGTTTTCTTCTCATTTTCTCCAGGATACTAATGCTTGGGGATCAAACCATGTTGTCAATGGTCTTAATGTGTACGCCTTAAAATAGTGGAAAAAATCTGGAAATGCCATGCCACCGTCTGCTTTATTTCTCTGTGCGGTGGGTCTTTTTATACGTGGTGGTTTGTTATTCCAAATAAATTTGTATGTGGAGGAGTGTAATCTTTTCCAGTAACCCTCTGGAGGGGGTAACGGTAGCATTGAACTGAAGAAGTTGATTCTAGGTAGTACATCCATCTTAACTATTGATATCCGTGCCTGTACTGAGTTTTTAAGTTTTGCCCACCTATCAAGGTCGTCTTTGAATTTGTTTTGGATTTTTGTGTAATTGTGCTTCACCGTTTGTCTTATGGTGGGGAATATTTCCACTCCCAAGCATCTAAAATGTTTTACCATCGGTATCTCTCCTGGGAGGGTTATATCTTTTTTTGCAGGGGTGTTAAGTGGAAGGAAAGCCGACTTCGGCCAATTTATCTTAAATCCCGATAAATCACCAAAGTTCTCAATCAACTTGAGCAGATGAGGCAATGTGGTGTTGGGGTTTTGCATGAACAATATTACGTCGTCCGCATATAAACTAATTTTATGTTGTGTGCCCTTGATTACGATTGGTTCTATGGATTGGGATTGTCTTATATATTGTGCTAAAGGCTCTAATGATAGATCGAATAGTCCGGGAAGAGGGCAACCCTGTCTGGCTGAGCGTGATACCGGAAAGATTTTGGAGATGATTGTACCTGTTGTAATCATGGCCGATGGGTCTTTGTATAATACTTTAATCATATCAATGAATCCTTTTCCTAACCCCATCCTTTCTAATACTGCCCATAGATACGACCATTCCAGCCTGTCAAAGGATTTCATAGCATCCAGGGACAGCATCGCCTTAGGTATGGTGTCGTCCTTGTCGGCATCTAGTACGTGCAGTATTCGTCTTATGTTATCAGTGATCAGGCGGCCTCTTATGAAGCCAGTTTGGTCCGGATGAACTAAAGACGTCATATGCTTTTGTAATCTGATGGCTAATACCTTAGAGTACAGTTTGATATCGGTTCCGAGGAGGCTTAAGGGTCTGTAACTACTTTGTCTTTTTTGAGAAGGACTGTTATGAGTGCAATATTGTCGTTTTTATGGAAGTTCCCCTCCTTGACTGAGTATAAGATCATATTTAGTAATAAGGGTCCAATTATGTCCCAACAAGAAAGGTACATTTCTGGTGGGATACCGTCTCTTCCAGGAGCCTTACCACTTTGCATTTCGGATATGGCCTTCTTGAGTTCCTCTAGTGTGATCGGTGTTTCTAACTGTTTAGCGTCATCCTCTGAAAGTTTAGGGAGAATAATTTGATTAAGATATGTGTCCATTTTGTTTTGATCGAAGGTCATTTCTGATTTATATAAGTCGGAGTAGAATTCTTTGAATGTATCGTTTATTTTTTCAGGGTCTGTTTCAAGTACTTGTTGTGCTCTAATGGTAGTTATATCTACAAATTTTGCATTAATTCTTAATCGCATGGCTAATAGGTGACTAGGTTTAGAACCTTGGGAGTACTGCTGTTGTCTTGTGCTGCGTATTTGTATTTCCGATTGTTGTCTGTATATGGCATTGATCTCTATTTTTAGTACGTTAACTTGATTTTCTAGTCGAGTTGAGTTGTTGTATTTTAAAGAATTAAATAACGTTGAGTAAAGCGTTTCCAGTTCAGACAGTTTTGTGCATTGATTCTTGCGCATTTTGGAGGAAAAGCTATCAGTGAAATCCTTGATCATTCCCTTTACCGACATCCATATTATTCTGGGATCTTGCACCGAGTTTGCATTCTCCCGTAGGAATACTATAAGAGCTTCTTTGAGTTGTGTAATGAATTCCTTGTTATTAAGCAGCATCGATCTAAATCGCCATCTTGGGGCTCGGGAAGATAGTATACCAAATGTTCCTTTTAGGAGTAAATAACAGTGATCTGATAGTGCATTGGGTATCATTTCCACTTCATATTTATCAAATAGTCTCGGGGATGCAAAGACATAATCTATTCTGGATAATGTGTTATGTCTCGCAGATCGACAAGAGTACTTTCGGGTTGTGGGATTAAGTGATCGCCATAAATCATTTACACCTGTAATCTTCGACCAATCCTTTAATGCTTTAGATGAATTTTTTTGTTCGCTGGAAAAGGCGAGGTAAGATTTGTCCATCCTTGGATTCCAAATGGCATTAAAATCTGCACCTATTATAAATGAGTAATCGGGAAGGTCTAACATTGCATTGGTTAGTGTAGAGAAGAAACCCTCTTCGTACAAATTTGGGGCATATACCGCTGCCAACGCTATTTTCCTGTTATTGTGTACAATCATTGCTATAGTTATACGACCATCTGCATCCGACCATACTCCCTTTAATTCAATATTTAACTTACGTCTAACGACTATTACACTCGAGTTCTCGTACCAAAAGAAGAGTGACTAATATTATGATATGTGTTGTCCGCTAACGTATCTATGTCTTTCTCTAAAATGTGCGTTTCGCTTAGTAGAGCCACGTCCACATGTTCTTTTTTCATCAGTGTGAGCACGCTTTTGCGTTTGTGTTGTTTATTTATCCCACCAGTGTTCCATATCATTATATTCAAACTAGCCATAATCTATACATGATGTTGTGTAGTTTTTGGTAATGCTTCTGGCGTGCGAAGCTACAATAGATGTACATCCAATTATTGAGGTCCCGTTGAGAGCCGAGCTTAAAAACATATATATATACAAATAAAAATCCCCTTTTTCCCCCTCTCCCAGAGAGTCGTACAGGCTTGTGTTCCATAGACACATCCTCCGCGTATGACTCCCTCCCTTAGGCCACCGGATTGCCCAAACTGAGCTTTGTAATCCTACTCTTCCTATGCTAATTGCCATAGGATCTAACATTTTCATTCTAATTCAATAGAATGTCGCTTTTGGTCTTGCGCCTTCCCTTAATGTAGTAAAATATTATGAAAAATGAAAAAAAGAATACCTTCATTGATATATTCATTTGAACCTTCTACTAACTTATGTAGGAAACATCAGAAAAGGAAAAGATTGGAGACAAACACTAACACCTTAAAATGAAGAAAAATAGAAAAGAACAATGTAAGATAAAAAAAAGGGAGTGAGAGCTAAAATAAAACTCAACGTGGAGAAACCACTAGAATAAAATTGAATACATAGATAAAAGAGAAAAACAGAGACTTTTAGAGCTACATTGTACCAATCTCTAAATCAGTGGAGTGATTATTTAAATTATTAGAATAACCTTGTTGTGCTCATACATTTAGGTGTGGCTGATTTTTTTTAAAGCCTTATTAAGGCCTGATTAAACTTCAGTCAATTGATCATATGCTTATACACACCGGATGTTAATGTTAAAGTTGCAGGCCTTCGTTGTAATGGTGCATTATATTCTAGAAGGTTGTAGAATACCCTAGTATATACGCACAGACTGCTGTTATGTTCCAGAATGATCTTCCTACCCAGGGTTCATGACTACTAGTATTTTCGGGATATTCCTTAGTGTCCCAGAGCAGTCGAGCGATGAGCCCAGAATATTCCAGATTGTTCACAGTGTCAATGATATATTCTTGTCTCCACGGAGACCAGAAGTCTGTAAATATAATGCATTACGAACCATATTATACACCTTGTGCCTTGGTGTTGCCGGCATGCATATCATCTGCTACTTTTGTTGAGTCGTGGTAAAGTCATTCTAATACTGAAATACAAAGAGAAAGAGAGAGATCTGTTGTGCATGTTTTTCCATTGGGTTTATCTTATCGGGGGGGAAACCCTTACGAGCGCGGGGAGAACATGCAAACTCCACACAGAAAGGCCTGGGAGATACCCCACCTGGGTACCTGGCATCATGGAAACCTGGTCCCCAAGCGGGAATCGAACCCTGGACCTTCTTGCTGTGAGGCGACAGTGTTAACCGTGTGTGTGTGTGTGTGTGTGTGTGTGTGTGTGTGTGTGTGTGTGTGTGCGTGTGCGTGTGCATGTGCGTGTGCGTGTGCGTGCGTGCGTGCGTGCGTGCGTGCGTGTGTCCTTGCCCCATGATCAAGCTCCACACAGATTGGTCATAGTTTGTATAGAAGTTCTGCGCCTTTTTGTTATAGGCCACTCCCACTGCCGATGTGGTTGCTGGACTGGTGGATGACCGGTAGGAAGGAGTGGTTCATATATGAACATGAGGAGTGAACAGGGCGGAATTGGGAGTCGGTTCCGGTCCGCTTGGGGAGCCAAGGTGAAGAATCGGTGAAATTGGAAACGGGAAAGAGAGTCAGAGATTGAGTTAGAATGTCCGGGGACGTGGGCTGTGCGGAGGATGGACTGCAGTGAGGGATAGCCAGACTAGAGGATGAACTGGTGAGTGAAGGATAGCCAGACTAGAGGATGAACTGGTGAGTGAGGGATAGCCAGACTAGAGGATGAACTGGTGAGTGAGGGATAGACAGACTAGAGGATGAACTGGTGAGTGAGGGATAGCCAGACTAGAGGATGAACTGGTAGTGAGGGATAGCCAGACTAGAGGATGAACTGGTGAGTGAGGGATAGCCAGACTAGAGGATGGACTGGTGAGTGAGGGATAGCCAGACTAGAGGATGGACTGGTGAGTGAGGGATAGACAGACTAGAGGATGAACTGGTGAGTGAGGGATAGCCAGACTATAATATTTTTAATTTTTTTTTTATAATGCAGGACCTGCTCAGAGGTCTTTAATTGGCATTGGCTATTATCCACAACACACACACACCGGAACACACACGCATGCATTGTCTGTAGGATCGCTGATGCGATTCGTCTCTGCGATTAACCCATCCCGTCGTCCTTCCCCCCAAGGGCAGCCGGGAGCAGACAGGCGTCAACGTGAGCTGCGCCAGGGGACCAATCCAAGTGCTCCTGTCCGTCTTCGTCAAGGACGCCACAGCGTTAGCGATCTGTTGTTGTGCATGTTTTTCCATTGGGTTTATCTTATCGGGGGGGAAACCCTTGCGAGCACGGGGAGAACATGCAAACTCCACACAGAAAGGCCTCGGAGATACCCCACCTGAGTACCTTGCATCATGGAAACCTGGTCCCCAAGCGGGAATCGAACCCAAGCGGGAATCGATCTAGAGGATGGACTGGTGAGTGAGGGATAGACAGACTAGAGGATGGACTGGTGAGTGAGGGATAGCCAGACTAGAGGATGAACTGGTGAGTGAGGGATAGCCAGACTAGAGGATGAACTGGTGAGTGAGGGATAGACAGACTAGACGGAGGATGGACTGGTGAGTGAGGGATAGATGAAGATGGAGGATGAAGAGGGAGATGTGGAAGGATCCGGATCGATTGGAGTTGATGATGTCAACTGCTGCTGGAGGAGAATTGATTGTTGGGACCACGAGCTCCCCCAAAGATGTGCAGCTGGATCACGACTGGATATATTTAGCAGCAGAGCGCTGATGATGCAGCACGCCGGGGCAGCTGGGAGAACTTGGGGGCCACTGCGCCGCAAACCACCTTGTTGTGTCTTGTGTTGTGTCAGGCTCATCTCTATGCGGACGACACTATTGTATATTGTGTTGCTGACTCTGTACAACTAGTGATTGGAAAATTACAACTCTCATTTAATACTCTGCAGAATGCACTTCTTAAACTGCTACTCAATGCAAACAAAAACAAAGTTCATGTTGTTCTCTAGAGCCAAAGGTATACTGTTTGTGATGGTTTGCATATATACACTGTGAATGGGTCTACTATTGAGAGAGTTAAAGGATATAAATATCTTGGCATCTGGCTTGATGAGAAATTGAAATGCCCTGTAGAGATAATCTTGCAAGTAAACTGCGACAGAAGGTTTTGTTTCTTCTTGTACAGAAACAAAACCTATTTCCCGATACAGGTTGTTGAAGCAATCTTTCTGTCTGTTTTGGATTATGGAGATGTAGTTTATAGTCATGGACTCTGTATATCATTCTGCCCTTAGATGTATCACTGGTGCCAGTTATGGTTCCATCATTGTATCCTGTATGATAAGGTTGGGTGGTCCTCTCTGGCAGAGAGAGACGTGACTTGCATTGGTATCTGTTTCTGTATAAAGCCATTATAGATGATCTTCCAGCCTATATGACTTCATTACTGAACTGGAACTCGACCCCATCATACTCACTCTGGTTGATTAGGTTTAATGTGCCCAGAGTTTGCACTGAATTCGGAAAGTCTGCTTTTAGCTCCTGTGCCCCCGACACGTGGAATGTTTTGAAAGCACCTTAAAACGCAATACTTCAGTATCCATTGGTCAGTTTAAATCTATAATGGCCAACCATTTCACCTCAGTCTCTACCTGTTTTGATTGATTTTAATTGTTTAATTGATTGACTTTTCTGTTTTTGTATTGTTCCTCTCGGCGTTGTCATTGTTAATGATCTTTTCAAGATTAAATATGAATGGATGAATGAATGGTACTACAAACTACAAAACTGAGGTTAGACTGCATGCTAATGAAGTTAGGCTGCATGCTAATGAGGTTAATCCGCATGCTAATGAGGTTAATCTGCATGCTAATGAAGTTAGGCTGCATGCTAATGAAGTTAGGCTGCATGCTAATGAGGTTAATCTGCATGCTAATGAAGTTAGGCTGCATGCTAATGAGGTTAATCTGCATGCTAATGAAGTTAGGCTGCATGCTAATGAAGTTAGGCTGCATTCTAATGAGGTTAATCTGCATGCTAATGAAGTTAGGCTGCATGCTAATGAAGTTAGGCTGCATTCTAATGAGGTTAAGCTGCATGCTAATGAGGTTAATCTGCATGCTAATGAAGTTAGGCTGCATGCTAATGAAGTTAGGCTGCATGCTAATGAAGTTAGGCTGCATGCTAATGAGGTTAATCTGCATTCTAATGAAGTTAGACTGCATGCTAATGAGGTTAAGCTGCATGCTAATGAGTTAGGCTGCATGCTAATGAGGTTAAGCTGCATGCTAATGAAGTTAGGCTGCATGCTAATGAGGTTAGGCTGCATGCTAATGAGGTTAATCTGCATTCTAATGAAGTTAGACTGCATGCTAATGAGGTTAAGATGCATGCTAATGAGTTAGGCTGCATGCTAATGAGGTTAAGCTGCATGCTAATGAAGTTAGGCTGCATGCGAATGAGGTTAGGCTGCATGCTAATGAGGTTAAGCTGCATGCTAATGAAGTTAGGCTGCATGCTAATGAGGTTAGGCTGCATGCTAATGAGGTTAAACTGCATGCTAATGAGGTTAATCTGCATTCTAATGAAGTTAGACTGCATGCTAATGAGGTTAAGATGCATGCTAATGAAGTTAGGCTGCATGCTAATGAGGTTAGGCTGCATGCTAATGAGGTTAGGCTAACTCCAGGAAAACAACAAGGAACTGAACTCACTGGAGAATTTTCATAAAGAAACTAAAATCGATCGTCACCATGTCATCTGGTAGAATGCAGCAACATATTAGACTATTTTACTCAAGGTTTGTTCATCCAATCACTACTATTTCACGGCTCCTCTCTCTCCTCTCTCTCGTCTTGCTGTTTTTCTCTGTACGAGTGTGCTAAGGGCTCCCCCTTGTGAAGATTACATGCAGTGCACCAACAACTATTTTACCCCCTTTCAATTCAGTGTTCATTTTATAGTGGCTACATCATTTAGCGACGCCCCCTTTCATAACTTGGACTCATTGGACTCAGCAGAGTTGTGCTGCAGAGATGCTCTTACAGTTATATTAGGTTCAGTGCTGCTTTGAGAGCACCATGGAGGGTCGCAGCTTATCAACAAGTGCATGCTGTGTCCAATGAGCTGCTGGTGGTATGGACAGAAAGCTTTTCACAATTATGGTCTTTTGGTTATGGACTTTTGGTCAGGGTTAGGGTCTTTTGGTTAGTGACTTTTGGTTATGGTTAGGGACTTTTGGTCAGGGTTAGGGACTTTTGTTTATGGTTAGAGACATTTGGTTATGGTTAGGGACTTTTGGTTCGTTTTTTTTTAATTTATGGTTAGGGTCTTTTGGTTAGGGTTGGGGACCTTTGGTTATGGTTAGGGATAGAGTTTTTTGGTTATGGTTTGGGACTTTTGGTTAGGGTCTTTTGATTAGATATCTTTGGTTATGGTTAAGGCTTTTTGGTTAGGGTTAGGGACTTTTGTTTATGGTTAGAGACATTTGGTTATAGTTATGGTCTTTTGGTTATGGTATTTTGGTTATGGTATTTTGGTTATGGTGGTCTTTTGTGATTGATTGATTGATTGATTGAAAACTTTATTAACAGATTGCAGAATGGGTACAGTACAGTACAGCTCAATACATACAATTGTTAAGGGGATGCAGACCAGAGAAAGACTTTTGTCTTGTTTACATCAGGGTCCCCCATTTTCAATTCATCATAACATATATGACACACACGACATACAGATAGACAGTACCAGTACTTTGAGGTCATGAGATGGCTTAAGGTGGAAGACAGAGTAAACCAGATAGGGATGTGCCTAGTTCACAGAATAGTGCACGGGGTAGTGCCAGTGTACTTTAACAACTACTTCAACCGAATCAGAGACACCCATGCTTACCAAACTAGGCGCAGCTCAACTGACTTTGTGCCAGTCAGATTCAGGAGCTGTATGGGGAAGGAGTCATTTCTGTATTCAGCAGCTGTCTATTGGAATAGTCTGCCCAGTGAACTGAAAACCATAGACAGTGCCGGTAGATTCAAGTCCAGCCTGAAGACATGGCTCAAAAGGGACTATACCTAGACACTTAGCTTAAGGCACCCTTGCATGTTGTATGAGTCTGTATGTATATAAATGTTAAATGGTATATGTCAGGGCTATTCAACTGGCGGCCCGCGGGCCAGATCCGGCCCGCGGGATGATTCTGACCGGCCCGCCAAAGATTACATGATAATAAAAAAAAATAAAAAAAAAATATTTTTTTTTAATATTTATATATATATATTTTTTTTTTACTTTTTTCTTTTCATGTCAACGTTAACACGCACAATTGAGCCAAAAGTCACTCAATTAATGACAGATTTCATTGATAAATTGAGGGAAAACTTTGCAAGTCGATTTGATGAATTTGACATGTCCAGAGAATTGATGCATTTTGTGAGCAACCCATTTGCCAATGTAGCTGCTATTTCCACACAAGGACAAGAGTTCCTTGCATCACTTCACATTGATGAAGGTCTCCTGCAACTTGAAATAATTGACATGCAAGCATCATCTGCTCTGAAGCAGGCACTTGAGAATGAATCCACCACAACATTTTGGATAAAGTCAAGACATTCCCCAAAATAAAAACGCTGGCAATATCTGTGCTAACAATGTTTGGCTCAACATACACCTGTGAATCCAGTTTCTCTCACATGAATGCCATTAAAACAAGCAACGTGCCTCCTTGACAAATGAGCATTTGCATCACTGTTTGCGGGTAGCCCTCACTTCCTATGAACCCTCTTTCTCTGCCATTGCCCAGTCAAAGAAGTGCAATCGCTCTCATTAGATGTGTGTATGTAGGCTAGGCCTGTCTGCCCCCCACCCCCCTGATGTTTGAGAGTTAAGAGTGGACAATAAGTGCTAATAAGATGCTGTGATTTGCTGTTGTTGCACAGACATGAAGCACTTTTTCATAAGCTCAGCTGCACTATAAATGTGTTTTTTTGTTCAAGTGTTGATGTTAGAATGTTCAGATGCACATCATGCACTTGTTTGTTTTTTATTTTATTTTTATATTGAAATGTTGAAGAGGAGATGTTGCAGTTGTTGCACAGTCATAAATGAAGCACTTTCTGCAGGAGATGTTGCAGATGTGGCACATAAATGAAGCACTTTTTTTGAAAAGTATACTACTTTTGCAATGTAGTTAAATAAAAGTTGTGAAAATGTGGTTGCGTGTTGTGTCAAGTGTACATATATTCATAGCACAGGGAGGCGCCGTGGCAGTCCGGCCCCTGGCCCCTTGGGTTTCTGACAATGTGGCCCCCTGAACAATTTAGTTGAATAGCCCTGGTATATGTGATGTGTTGTGATGTCACGTTTTGTATGATGCATGTTTTAAGCATCACATTCCCCCACCCCCTACAAGGACCACAATGGAAATAAGCTCTGAGCTTTTTTGTGTTTCATCCTTGGCAGTATATCCCGACTGTGCTCTTCTGTCACATGTTTATTTTTTATATTGTCAAATAAAGTCATTCAGTCATTCAGTACTGCTACATCTATACATTTATGACCAGATTTGCAAATACAGTACTGTTTGTGATACAAAAAGAGTCCAGAAAAGAGTGTATATATATTTGACGTAGAAACTGTACATTGGAGGAGGGTGGGTAGGTGGGGTGGGGGTTGGGTGGGTGGGAACTGTACATTGGGGGGGGGGGGGGGGGGGGGGGGGGGGGGGGGGGTTGGGTAGGGTGTGGGTGGGGGACACTGTACACTGTACATTGGAATACTGACAAAGCCATACTTGGTAATTTACTGTACAACTGGGTTAGGACATTTGCAGGGGCCAGTTTCGAATTGCAGTCTCCCGTAGGTGTTCTTTGAGAGTGCTTTTGAATGTGGGTAGTGATTCACAATTCCTTTACAGCTGTGGGTAGGGCGTTCCACATTGATCATTGATGTGGCATAATTGCGAAACGTGTTTAGTCCCTTGTTTGAGCCGAATCTTGTTTAGGGTTAGGGTCTTTTGGTTATGGTTAGGGTCTTTTGGTTATGGTTAGGGTCTTTTGGTTATGGTTAGGGTCTTTTGGTTATGGTTAGGGTCTTTTGCTGTTGACCTCAAACTCAATACAAACACGCTTTGCTCAAAATGAATCCTGCTCCCAAAGAGACAGGAAATAGGACTTTCAACAAAGGCTCCATGATATAACTTAAAGAATGGCTGTTTACTTAATCCGATTTAGTAGATTACGTTTTAGACCATGTTGAAGGCTGCTGCCCTTGACAATATTTAATTTGGAGAATGCAGTTGCATGCGTCACTCACACACACACACACACACACACACACACACACACACACACACACACACACACACACACACACACACACACACACACACACACACACACACACACACACACACACACACACACACACACACACACACACACACACACACACACACACTACACATCTGTGTGAGCCTGTCCGTGGAGAATGCCCACTGTGGCAGCTGTTGGCAAGTTTACATTTTCTGTTAAATCAGGGAAAACTGTTTTTTTCCCATGAAGTCCTTCTCAGGGCCGGTCAGCATTCCACCGCCCCCCCCCCCCCCCGCTCCCCCTCCCCCTCCCCACCCCCCCTACCCCTCCCCCCCACTGCAGAGGGACTGCACATCAACAGCCCCTCATTACCTTCACATGTGGCTCTCGCTTAGCATATATCATTAGCTTTAAGTGGATGTGTCATTAGATTAAATTTCTCTCCAATTACTTCTAATAACACTACGGACCTCTATCACAAAAGACAATAGAGTATTATTCATATGCCCCACTTAAAGGGCGACTTCACCAGCAAACAATGCTGATTTATGCACATACTCTCACACACGTCCAAAAACTCTAAACAACGTTGCACACATTCATTTAGTTTGACAGTTATTAAGAGTAAATTAGTTTGAATATGGCCACCAGTGATGTCATCTGGGACATTGAATCCTTGTGTTGTGTTAATTACAGCTCAATGAAATGATAAGCTAGCTAGTATTGCAATTCTTTAATCTACATAATTCATGGAGCTGTAATTAACACGGCACAAGGATTCAATGTCTCTGATAACATCACTGGTGTCCATATTCAAACTCATTGACTCTCAATAACTGTCAAACTAAATTAATGTGTGCAACACTGTTTAGAGTGTGCAGGATGTGTGCAAGATTATGTGCAAAATAAATCAGCATCACTTTTGTTTTTTTGTAAGTATTCTTTAAGTATTCAAATTGTGATTAAATACAAATTGCAATCACATCACATCAAGTCAAGTCACTTGTATTCATAGAGAGCTTTACATCAACTCCAGGTTAAACAAAGTGGTTCACAGTTACAGAAAAGAGAACAATATTTACATTTTACATTTACATTTAGTCATTTAGCGGACGCCTTTATCCAAAGTGACTTACAAGTTCTGTACGACAAGTCATCAGGAAGGGTACAACTCTATCAGCTGAGTAACAATGTTCATCAAGGTGTTGAGTGCTACAGTGTAGGTTAGTATTAGGACAAGTGCAAGACAGGGCGGTTAGGTGGCCGAGCGGAGATTGCGTTCGTCACCAGCCCCGGAGCTGTGAGCTTGGTTCGCCCGTTCGAATCCAGCTCACAGCTCCGGGGTTGTCACCAGCTTGGCTGGCCGTCTGCACTAATACAATTGGCAGTATTAGAGGGTGGGAGAAGCTGGCGGGGTGGGTCCGGGTCGTTGTAAACAGCGACTCCTACAGTTCGGTCGGGGCGCCTGCTAAGCGCGGATAGGACTTGAGGGGGATAGTGTGATCCTTCCACACGCTACGCCCTCTCAGGGAGGATCCGCGCTGCCAGGTGAAAAGAAGCGGTGATTGGCTGGACGTGTGTCGGAGGAAGCACGTGGTAGCCTCCACTCTCCCAGATGATCTGACTGTGGGGGGTAAGTGCGCAGCGACCAGGAAGGGACTGGGAATTGGCATACGACTAACATTGGGATGGGAGAAAATCGGAGGAAAATGGAGGGGGAAAAAGACCAGTAATAAAAAAAAAAAAAAAAAAAAAAAAAGGACAAGTGCAAGACAGTAAGGTTAGTTAGGGTTAGACTCTGAATATTTTTTTAACAATATGTATTTAGAGTGTTTGGATGTGTGCGAGATTATGTGCAAAATAAATCAGCATAGTTTTTTGGTGAAGTGGCCCTTTAAAGGGAAACTCTGTTTCCAAACCAGCGTGTCTGTGTGTGGCGACACCATGCAGTCTGAACGGCTGGAATGTGCCTGACACGTGATTCAATGCATTTCTTTTTTTTTATCCACTTTTTCTCCCATTTTCTATATTTTCTCCCATCCCAATTTCGTATCATCCAATTCAACCCTCCCCTGTCACGAACGCTGTTTCTTGCCTCCCACAAGCCGGCTGCAATGTGGACTAAGTCATACATAGCACAAGTCCCCTCCGGTACTTGAGGTAACAGCAGTCGCATCTTTTCACCTGCGCAGCTCGATCTCTCAGTGGCGAGGAGTAACGCCTGGGAGGCTCACGCTGCCCCCGACACTTCCTGATTCTACTGCGCAGGCGCACCAACCGACCTGTAGGAGTCGCTGTCCACAACGCCCGATCCCCACCCATCAGTTTCCCACCCCCTAATACGGCCAATGTGTATTAGTATGAACGACCAGCTAAACTGAAAGCAATGTGGAGCGCTGGGCTCGAACAGGCGAGCCCAGCGTCTCCAGCATTCGTGGTGAGCGCCTTGCCCACTACGCCACGTAGCCGCCGATTCAATGCATTTCTTTATATTTTTTACCGTATGGGATAAAAAGCCTGTCATAAGTATTTATGGTGGTTGTGCATTATGTAAATTCGATAACAGGGCGTTGATAAAATGACGATATACTATCGTGCATCATCCCAGACTGGGAGAGATGGCGTTTCTCAGATCAGGCCACAGATCTTCAAAGTGCTTGCAATCCCTTTAGGGGTAATTTCACGTCAGAGACACTCTATATAATGAGCAGACGGACGCCGGTGGTGGTTCACTAGAAGTGGTTGAAATCAATGTGATGTGATTTCTTTTTTTTTATACTGTTATATAATTCACTGCATGTGTTGAGGTCAAATGTGAACTTTCCAGATGTTTTAAGTTAATAATCACATTCTCTGCTAAGAAGCTGGGAATCACACAGTGAGTGGTGGCTGGCGGGGTAACCAGGTAATCTGCTGCAGACGTCGCTGAATGCTGCCACGTGTCAAAGCTGGGCTCGGGAAGAATCTTTCTATGACACAATTGTCATTTTGGACCAAATTAACTGTGTTGAATTTAGCAGTGACTTCAGATGTTACATTTGAATGATGATCTGTGTGATAGATACTTAGATAACTCCCCATTCAAAGAGATGGCGATCAGGTCTTGTCTGTCTACATTTTCAAGATGGTGGAACACTAACCACAGACCGGAACACTAACCACAGACCACTAACCACAGACCAGACCATTAACCACAGACCAGAACACTAACCACAGACCACTAACCACAGACCAGACCATTAACCACAGACCAGAACACTAACCACAGACCAGACCACTAACCACAGACCACTAACCACAGACCAGACCATTAACCACAGACCAGAACACTAACCACAGACCACTAACCACAGACCACTAACCACAGACCAGACCACTAACCACAGACCAGACCACTAACCACAGACCAGACCACTAACCACAGACCAGACCACTAACCACAGACCAGAACACTAACCACAGACCACTAACCACAGACCAGACCACTAACCACAGACCAGACCACTAACCACAGACCAGACCACTAACCACAGACCAGAACACTAACCACAGACCAGACCACTAACCACAGACCAGAACACTAACCACAGACCAGACCACTAACCACAGACCAGAACACTAACCACAGACCAGAACACTAACCACAGACCAGAACACTAACCACAGACCACTAACCACAGACCAGACCACTAAGAATGGTGGACAATGTGCTAACCTCCACACAAACTGACCCATGTGTACGCACATTTCTGGTGAAATGAGAAATTGCGAACCTACCGGCTGAAGGGTAAAACCCGAGAAAGGTTTTGAAATCAACACCATTGTGACCAAACATAAATCTGATATTGCAAAACCCATCAAACATGTTGCACAGTCCAATTGGGAATCATACATAATTGGATCTGTCCTCTCTAAACAATGGCCTACTTGGAGAGATACCACGATCCAGAAGGCTGTGTGAATTCCCCAAATCTCAATTGCTTAACTTCTGGTAGTGGGGGACTGCGTTCACCCTCTCCCCTGTTTTTCCTGAATGTCCCCAAGGGGATCAATAAAGGAATATCTTATCTTAAATTGATTCTCATAAATAATAATGTGGACAGTGTTTGTGACAGCGTAATTGCTCAAAGCAATCTCTGAAGTGTGTTGACTGTTGTGCATGACGTGATTGCTTAGGCTATGTATAGGCTAATATCATGTTTTATGGATAATATGATTTGCCATAAGCTGTGCTACACATACATAGGCTGTTCTTGGTGGTGGTGTTTGTGTCTGAATTTGGAAATAAATGGCGCAATTGTGTGCAGTCAGAAGAGAACTGCCTCGTGGTTCGACACAGACAGAGGTGGTATAAACAGCTGACCAGTTTACTGAAACGGTGGCAAGATGCAGAGCAGATGGAAACTTGTCATGACAGACGCTCTCTCCCATGTGATTACCACATTGATTACCTCAGTGTGTACAACATGTGCGCAGCCACCCCTGATCCCAGGTCTGATTAGCTTGACTCAGGACAGGTCTGATTGGCTTGAACCAGGTGTGGTTAGCTTGACTCAGGACAGGTCTGATTGGCTTGACCCAGGACAGGTGTGATTAGCTTGACTCAGGACAGGTCTGATTGGCTTGACTCAGGACAGGTCTGATTAGCTTGACCCAGGACAGGTCTGATTGGCTTGACTCAGGACAGGTCTGATTAGCTTGACTCAGGACAGGTCTGATTAGCTTGACTCAGGACAGGTGTGGCTGCTCCCAGGTCTGATTGGCTTGACCCAGGACAGGTGTGGCTGCTCCCAGGTCTGATTGGCTTGACCCAGGACAGGTGTGGCTGCTCCCAGGTCTGATTGGCTTGACCCAGGACAGGTGTGGTTAGCTTGACCCAGGACAGGTGTGGTTAGCTTGACCCAGGACAGGTGTGGTTAGCTTGACCCAGGACAGGTGTGGGTAGCTTGACCCAGGACAGGTGTGGTTAGCTTGACCCAGGACAGGTGTGGCTACCTAAACCAGGCATCCTGACACCACATTGACAAATCGATGGTCACAACACAAGGTTAAGGTCTGTAGTTAAGGGATGAGGAGCCTCTGGGGGGGGGGGGGGGGGGGCTGTGTCTTGAACCCATCGGGGAGCCCAAACAGCGTCGATACAACAGCTGCTCAGAGAGAAGCTGGTGAAAAGCGCTCCGTTAGTCGCAGCGTGTGAGAAGCAGTGTGGGCGCTACATGTGATGAGTAGGTGTGGAGTGTTCTGCCGGCCGTTCACCAGGTCAAAGAGAAAATCCACCTCAAAGTAGAAGTGACTGATATGTTATTATTACTATAATACTGTACAGCTCAGCTTTGATTTGTGAACACGTCTCTTTAAAGGAGACTACGACCCACTTTAAGAATGTGCCTATGCCCTCCCTGTGCCCCAGGACAGTCCAGTGTCTGAACACATGTTCTCCTGAAGCTAGAAATCAAGAGAACCCTCCAATCAGTGATTTAACTGGGATTTTAAAATCTGGGGCTGCTTCATAGACAATGAATAACGTGTCTGTGTGACCTTTTACATCCAAATGGGGTTTATATACAGCAGCATATATTTAGCATTTAGCATTTTAACATTTAGCATTTTTAGATTATATATTAGATTAGATTTAGGGCGGCTACGTGGCGTAGTGGGCAAGGCGCTCGCCACGAATGACGGAGACACTGGGCTCGCCTGTTCGAGCCCAGCGCTCCACATTGCTTTCAGTTTAGCTGGTCGTCCGTACTAATACACATTGGCCGTATTAGGGGGTGGGAAACTGATGGGTGGGGATCGGGCGTTGTGGACAGCAACTCCTACAGGTCGGTTGGTGCGCCTGCGCAGTATAATCAGGAAGTGTCGGGGGCAGCGTGAGCCTCCCACGCGTTACTCCTCGCCACTGAGAGATCGAGCTGCGCAGGTGAAAAGATGCGACTGCTGTTACCTCAAGTATCGGAGGGGACTCGTGCTATGTATGACTTAGTCCACATTGCAGCCGGCTTGTGGGAGGCAAGAAACAGCGTTTGTGACAGGGGAGGGTTGAATTGGATGATACGAAATTGGGATGGGAGAAAATATAGAAAATGGGAGAAAAAGTGAAAAAAAAAAAAAAAAAATATTAGATTTAGATGATTGGATTATTAGATTATATATTGTAACTATATGTATTGTAGGGCAAATATAACTGCACCTTGTTGCCCATATGCACATGTCCAGAGTTAATTAATTATATTGTTATACTGTTTACGCTGCCTTTTTATTCTATTTTTATTTTTACTTCTCCACTGTACTATAATTCTATGACCTGTACCATGTCTTCTACTACCTGCACCTCCCCCTCCCTGCCCCATGCTGCTATGATGCGGCATGCCTGAATTTCCCCAAGGGGATCAATAAAAGAATATCTATATTCTGGTGTTGCTAGAAGGTCTGAACCAGAACGCTGAGTCATGATGAGGATTATACAGGCCTTGTTTGTAGTCTTCGGACAAAACTGCTGAGTCATGAGAATTATACAGGCCTTGTTTGTAGTCTTCTGACAAAACTGCTGAGTCATGCGGATTATACAGGCCTTGTTTGTTGTCTTCTGTCAAAACTGCTGAGTCATGCGGATTATACAGACCTTGTTTGTAGTCTTCTGACAAAACTGCTGAGTCATGAGGATTATACAGGCCTTGTTTGTAGTCTTCTGACAAAACTGCTGAGTCATGAGGATTATACAGGCCTTGTTTGTAGTCTTTTGACAAAACTGCTGAGTCATGAGGATTATACAGGCCTTGTTTGTAGTCTTCTGACAAAACTGCTGAGTCATGAGGATTATACAGGCCTTGTTTGTAGTCTTCTGACAAAACTGCTGAGTCATGAGGATTATACAGGCCTTGTTTGTAGTCTTCTGACAAAACGCTGAGTCTGTGATTGATGACCTCATCTCCTGCGGTCTGTTAAGCTTGAGTGTTGGACACATTGATTCACAGTCAAATACGGTACAGACTGTGTACATCACCAGGTACAGTCTGTGTACATCACCAGGTACAGTCTGTGTACATCACCAGGTACAGTCTGTGTACATCACCAGGTACAGTCTGTGTACATCACCAGGTACAGTCTGTGTACATCACCAGGTACAGACTGTGTATCACCAGGTACAGACTGTGTACATCACCAGGTACAGACTGTGTACATCACCAGGTACAGTCTGTGTACATCACCAGGTACAGTCTGTGTACATCACCAGGTACAGTCTGTGTACATCACCAGGTACAGGTACAGACTGTGTACATCACCAGGTACAGTCTGTGTACATCACCAGGTACAGGTACAGTCTGTGTACATCACCAGGTACAGTCTGTGTACATCACCAGGTACAGTCTGTGTACATCACCAGGTACAGTCTGTGTACATCACCAGGTACAGTCTGTGTACATCACCAGGTACAGACTGTGTACATCACCAGGTACAGTCTGTGTACATCACCAGGTACAGTCTGTGTACATCACCAGGTACAGACTGTGTACATCACCAGGTAAAGGTACAGTCTGTGTACATCACCAGGTACAGGTACAGTCTGTGTACATCACCAGGTACAGGTACAGTCTGTGTACATCACCAGGTACAGTCTGTGTACATCACCAGGTACAGTCTGTGTACATCACCAGGTACAGTCTGTGTACATCACCAGGTACAGACTGTGTACATCACCAGGTACAGGTACAGTCTGTGTACATCACCAGGTACAGTCTGTGTACATCACCAGGTACAGTCTGTGTACATCACCAGGTACAGTCTGTGTACATCACCAGGTACAGTCTGTGTACATCACCAGGTACAGGTACAGTCTGTGTACATCACCAGGTACAGTCTGTGTACATCACCAGGTACAGTCTGTGTACATCACCAGGTACAGGTACAGTCTGTGTACATCACCAGGTACAGTCTGTGTACATCACCAGGTACAGACTGTGTACATCACCAGGTACAGACTGTGTACATCACCAGGTACAGGTACAGTCTGTGTACATCACCAGGTACAGTCTGTGTACATCACCAGGTACAGGTACAGTCTGTGTACATCACCAGGTACAGTCTGTGTACATCACCAGGTACAGACTGTGTACATCACCAGGTACAGTCTGTGTACATCACCAGGTACAGACTGTGTACATCACCAGGTACAGTCTGTGTACATCACCAGGTACAGACTGTGTACATCACCAGGTACAGACTGTGTACATCACCAGGTACAGTCTGTGTACATCACCAGGTACAGTCTGTGTACATCACCAGGTACAGACTGTGTACATCACCAGGTACAGGTACAGTCTGTGTACATCACCAGGTACAGTCTGTGTACATCACCAGGTACAGACTGTGTACATCACCAGGTACAGACTGTGTACATCACCAGGTACAGACTGTGTACATCACCAGGTACAGGTGCAGTCTGTGTACATCACCAGGTACAGACTGTGTACATCACCAGGTACAGGTACAGACTGTGTACATCACCAGGTACAGGTACAGACTGTGTACATCACCAGGTACAGGTACAGACTGTGTACATCACCAGGTACAGTCTGTGTACATCACCAGGTACAGTCTGTGTACATCACCAGGTACAGACTGTGTACATCACCAGGTACAGTCTGTGTACATCACCAGGTACAGTCTGTGTACATCACCAGGTACAGACTGTGTACATCACCAGGTACAGTCTGTGTACATCACCAGGTACAGTCTGTGTACATCACCAGGTACAGGTACAGTCTGTGTACATCACCAGGTACAGTCTGTGTACATCACCAGGTACAGGTACAGTCTGTGTACATCACCAGGTACAGTCTGTGTACATCACCAGGTACAGACTGTGTACATCACCAGGTACAGTCTGTGTACATCACCAGGTACAGACTGTGTACATCACCAGGTACAGTCTGTGTACATCACCAGGTACAGACTGTGTACATCACCAGGTACAGACTGTGTACATCACCAGGTACAGTCTGTGTACATCACCAGGTACAGTCTGTGTACATCACCAGGTACAGACTGTGTACATCACCAGGTACAGGTACAGTCTGTGTACATCACCAGGTACAGTCTGTGTACATCACCAGGTACAGACTGTGTACATCACCAGGTACAGACTGTGTACATCACCAGGTACAGACTGTGTACATCACCAGGTACAGGTGCAGTCTGTGTACATCACCAGGTACAGACTGTGTACATCACCAGGTACAGGTACAGACTGTGTACATCACCAGGTACAGGTACAGACTGTGTACATCACCAGGTACAGGTACAGACTGTGTACATCACCAGGTACAGTCTGGGTACATCACCAGGTACAGTCTGTGTACATCACCAGGTACAGACTGTGTACATCACCAGGTACAGTCTGTGTACATCACCAGGTACAGTCTGTGTACATCACCAGGTACAGACTGTGTACATCACCAGGTACAGTCTGTGTACATCACCAGGTACAGTCTGTGTACATCACCAGGTACAGTCTGTGTACATCACCAGGTACAGTCTGTGTACATCACCAGGTACAGGTACAGTATGTGTACATCACCAGGTACAGTCTGTGTACATCACCAGGTACAGTCTGTGTACATCACCAGGTACAGTCTGTGTACATCACCAGGTACAGACTGTGTACATCACCAGGTACAGGTACAGTCTGTGTACATCACCAGGTACAGTCTGTGTACATCACCAGGTACAGTCTGTGTACATCACCAGGTACAGTCTGTGTACATCACCAGGTACAGACTGTGTACATCACCAGGTACAGTCTGTGTACATCACCAGGTACAGTCTGTGTACATCACCAGGTACAGTCTGTGTACATCACCAGGTACAGTCTGTGTACATCACCAGGTACAGACTGTGTACATCACCAGGTACAGTCTGTGTACATCACCAGGTACAGTCTGTGTACATCACCAGGTACAGTCTGTGTACATCACCAGGTACAGTCTGTGTACATCACCAGGTACAGACTGTGTACATCACCAGGTACAGTCTGTGTACATCACCAGGTACAGTCTGTGTACATCACCAGGTACAGTCTGTGTACATCACCAGGTACAGTCTGTGTACATCACCAGGTACAGTCTGTGTACATCACCAGGTACAGGTACAGTCTGTGTACATCACCAGGTACAGTCTGTGTACATCACCAGGTACAGACTGTGTGTGAGGTTTTGCCCGCTGCTCACCACCTTTTCTCTGTTTCTTTAAAGCCTACTGTTAGAAATTCCCTCCTCACTCACTCTCTCTCTAGCCCCCACCCTCTCGTTCTTTACTCTCGTTTACTCTCAGTGGCCACACCTGGACTATTATCAATTACCTCTCGCACCTGTGGTGGCAGGCTAATTAGTTCCCCTGTGGGCTTTAAATACCAGGGCTCTTCCCCTCGTTTCGGCGTGGGGTCGTGTTGTATTCATGCTGAGTCATATTCTCTAACATCTAGACTCTTTCGGGAGATCCTCTGGTCTACCAATGCTGTAGGATGGATCTCTCCAGCCTTGAGATGTTTGCTCCAGCCTTCGTCTGCTGTCGCCGTAGCCTGTGGAGGAGACTGTTCTGCGCTCCCTGTAACTTCCACGGGAGGCACCCCAGCGCTCCACTGCAGACCCCAGCGCAGCTGTTCGTCCTGACGCACATCTAGACCAACGCGCATCTCCCGGACCCTCGAGCTTGGCACGCTCTCCAGTCACCAGCGCGCAACGCGCATCTTCAAGGGCCTTGGCCACCTGTCGCCGTTTGCCTGGAGGGAGACATTGTACTGCGCTCTCTAATTCTCTACGGGAGGTATTCCAGTGTTCCACTCCAGACCAGCGCGCCAGATGCGCTCAAGCCTTCGCCACCTGCCGCCGTTTGCCTGGAGGGAGACACTGTACTGCGCTCTCTAATCCTCTACGGGAGGTATTCCAGTGTTCCACTTCAGACCTTCGAGCTTGGCACGCTCCTCCGTACCAGCGCACAGACGCGCATCTTCCAGACCTTCGAGCTTGGCACGCTCCTCCGTACCAGCGCACTGACGCGCATCTTCCAGACCTTCGAGCTTGGCACGCTCCTCCGTACCAGCGCACAGACGCGCATCTTCCAGACCTTCGAGCTTGGCACGCTCTCCAGACCTCAGCGCGCCGACGCGCATCTTCCAGACCTTCGTGCTTGGCACACTCCTCCTCGCAGACGCACCCCGAGGCGTCTCTCGGTTCCGACGCGCACACCAAGGTGTGGCGCGCACTCTGTTCCTCGGCTCCGACAGCGGCTACCCGGTGGACGACATCCTCGCCACCGCCACTGTTCCGACGCGCACACCAAGGTGTGGCGCGCACTCTGTTCCTCGGCTCCGACAGCGGCTACCCGGTGGACGACATCCTCGCCACCGCCACTGTTCCGACGCGCACACCAAGGTGTGGCGCGCACTCTGTTCCTCGGCTCCGACAGCGGCTACCCGGTGGACGACATCCTCGCCACCGCCGCTGTTCCAGCACCCTGTTCCTCGGCTCCGACAGCGGCTACCCGGTGGACGACATCCTCGTCACCGCCGCTATTCCAGCACCCTGTTCCTCGGCTCCGACAGCCAGCCACCCGGTGGCGATGCCCTCGCCCCGCTGCTGTCCCCGTACCATTACGCATACGCCTGGGTGAGTTTTGATTGTGATGTCACTCACCCAGCGTAGTGCCCTTGCCCCCGTTCCCGCTGCTGTCCCTGTACCTTTACGCATACGCCTGGGTGAGTTTTGATTGTGATGTCACTCACTCAGCGTAGTGCCCTTGCCCCCGTTCCCGCTGCTGTCCCTGTACCTTTACGCATACGCCTGGGTGAGTTTTGATTGTGATGTCACTCTCCCAGCGTATTGCCTCCTTTAGTTCTCACTTAGTTATTAGTTTGGACATTTCATCTCCCACTCTGTTTTGTTCTCTCGTGGATATTATTTTGGACATTTCATCTCCCACTGTGTGTTTATTCACACGAAGATAGTATTTACTTTGTTACTTTGTTATTTGGACTGTTCTGCATCTGCTCTGTTTGTTCCCTTTGAATATTAACCCTCTCCTCTGTTCTGCAGAGCGGCCCAGATGTTTTCCCACCAGTCCCCAGTTCCTCCCTGTCCCCAGCCCGCCTCCGCGGTTCTCTGTCCCCAGTTCCTCCCTGTTCCCCAGCCCGCCTCCGCGGGCCTCAGTCCCCTCTGTCCCTAGTCCTCTATCCCTAGTTCTCCTAGTCCCTAGTCCTCTATCCCTAGCTCTCCTAGTCCCTAGTCCTCTCTCCCTAGTTCTCCTTGTCCCTGGTTTACCTAGTCTCTAGTTCCTCTGTCCCAAGGCGTTCCCTTAACCTTCCCTTAGGCGTTCCCTTACTTTCCCATAGTGTTCCCTTTTCCTGCCCGCCTCTTAAAGGCACCTTACCTTCCCCTCTTGTGTTATTCCAGTGTTTTGTGTTTTCTCCCTTAAAGGGACAGTGCCCTTTTTCCCTGTTCACAATAAATATCTGTTTCTTGGCAAACCACCATACCTGTCTTGTGTTGTGCGATTGGGGTCGGTTACAAACCATAACAGTACGACCCCACCAAATCGACGACCCCAGCCAGCACAGACGGTGTATGTTGAGTTTGCCTTTTTTTTTTCTTGTTCCCTCTAGCTCCCCTGTTAGCCCTGTTAGCTCCCCTGTTAGCTTGTTAGTCTCCCCTCTAGCTCCCCTGTTAGCCCTGTTAGCTTCCCTGTTTTGCCCAGTTTAGCTTCCCTGTTAGTCCTGTTTAGCTCCCTTGTTAGCCTGTTACTCCCCTGTTTAGCTTGTTAGTCTCCCCGGTTAGCTCCCCTGTTTGCTTCCCGTTTTGCCCTGTTTGACCCCCCTGTAGCTAGCCATGCCCTGGCAGCTAACCCAGTCCCTCAGCAGAGCCCCTGTCTGCTAGCTTGGCCCCGGCTGTTAGCACAGCCTCTATGTTAATGCAGCCTTGCAGCTGGCATAGGCCCTGTAGCTAGCCAGGCCCAAGCAGCTAACCCGGTCCCTCTGCATGGCCTCCACTTTTTTGTGTAGTTTATCCCACTGCTAGGACTGCCCTTTCAGCTAGCAAGGTCAGTTTTTCTCACACAGCTAGGACTGTCCTTCCAGCTAGCTTGTGCTCTCATGCTGGTCCAGCCCTGTCTGCCAGCCTAGCTCCGGCAGCTAGCGCAGCCTCTATGTTGATGTAGCAGTACAGCTAGCATAGGCCCTGTAGCTATCAGTGCCCTGGCAGCTACCCTTTCCCTCTGCTAGCCTGGCTCCGGCAGCTTGCGCAGCCTCTATGTTGATGTAGCAGTACAGCTAGCATAGGCCCTGTAGCTATCAGTGCCCTGGCAGCTAACCTTCCCTCTGCTAGCCCTTTCCCGGTGCTTCCATGGTTACCCCTTAGCTACCCTGCTTGCCCCTCAGTTCCTCTAGACCAGTTGCTCTAGACCAGTTCTCTAGACCCAGTTCCTCTAGATCAGTTCCTCTAGACCAGTTCTCTAGACCAGTTCTCTAAACCAGTTCTCTAGACCAGTTCTCTTGCCCAGTTCGCTAGACTAGTTCTCTAGACCCAGTTCCTCTAGACCAGTTGCCCCTCTGCTACCCTAGTTACCCCTCGGCGACCCTGTTTCTTTTGCTAGCCCCACTCTTGTGGTGGCTTCCCCTGCTGGCTTGGCCAGTACCTCTTGTTTTGCCCCCTGCCACTCTGTCTGTATTTGTTTTGGGTCGCCGGGTGGCTCCCGTTGAGGGGGGGGTACTGTGAGGTTTTGCCCGCTGCTCACCACCTTTTCTCTGTTTCTTTAAAGCCTACTGTTAGAAATTCCCTTCTCACTCACTCTCTCTAGCCCCCACCCTCTCGTTCTTTACTCTCGTTTACTCTCAGTGGCCACACCTGGACTATTATCAATTACCTCTCGCACCTGTGGTGGCAGGCTAATTAGTTCCCCTGTGGGCTTTAAATACCAGGGCTCTTCCCCTCGTTTCGGCGTGGGGTCGTGTTGTATTCATGCTGAGTCATATTCTCTAACATCTAGACTCTTTCGGGAGATCCTCTGGTCTACCAATGCTGTAGGATGGATCTCTCCAGCCTTGAGATGTTTGCTCCAGCCTTCGTCTGCTGTCGCCGTAGCCTGTGGAGGAGACTGTTCTGCGCTCCCTGTAACTTCCACGGGAGGCACCCCAGCGCTCCACTGCAGACCCCAGCGCAGCTGTTCGTCCTGACGCACATCTAGACCAACGCGCATCTCCCGGACCCTCGAGCTTGGCACGCTCTCCAGTCACCAGCGCGCAACGCGCATCTTCAAGGGCCTTGGCCACCTGTCGCCGTTTGCCTGGAGGGAGACATTGTACTGCGCTCTCTAATTCTCTACGGGAGGTATTCCAGTGTTCCACTCCAGACCAGCGCGCCAGATGCGCTCAAGCCTTCGCCACCTGCCGCCGTTTGCCTGGAGGGAGACACTGTACTGCGCTCTCTAATCCTCTACGGGAGGTATTCCAGTGTTCCACTTCAGACCTTCGAGCTTGGCACGCTCCTCCGTACCAGCGCACAGACGCGCATCTTCCAGACCTTCGAGCTTGGCACGCTCCTCCGTACCAGCGCACTGACGCGCATCTTCCAGACCTTCGAGCTTGGCACGCTCCTCCGTACCAGCGCACAGACGCGCATCTTCCAGACCTTCGAGCTTGGCACGCTCTCCAGACCTCAGCGCGCCGACGCGCATCTTCCAGACCTTCGTGCTTGGCACACTCCTCCTCGCAGACGCACCCCGAGGCGTCTCTCGGTTCCGACGCGCACACCAAGGTGTGGCGCGCACTCTGTTCCTCGGCTCCGACAGCGGCTACCCGGTGGACGACATCCTCGCCACCGCCACTGTTCCGACGCGCACACCAAGGTGTGGCGCGCACTCTGTTCCTCGGCTCCGACAGCGGCTACCCGGTGGACGACATCCTCGCCACCGCCACTGTTCCGACGCGCACACCAAGGTGTGGCGCGCACTCTGTTCCTCGGCTCCGACAGCGGCTACCCGGTGGACGACATCCTCGCCACCGCCGCTGTTCCAGCACCCTGTTCCTCGGCTCCGACAGCGGCTACCCGGTGGACGACATCCTCGTCACCGCCGCTGTTCCAGCACCCTGTTCCTCGGCTCCGACAGCCAGCCACCCGGTGGCGATGCCCTCGCCCCGCTGCTGTCCCCGTACCATTACGCATACGCCTGGGTGAGTTTTGATTGTGATGTCACTCACCCAGCGTAGTGCCCTTGCCCCCGTTCCCGCTGCTGTCCCTGTACCTTTACGCATACGCCTGGGTGAGTTTTGATTGTGATGTCACTCACTCAGCGTAGTGCCCTTGCCCCCGTTCCCGCTGCTGTCCCTGTACCTTTACGCATACGCCTGGGTGAGTTTTGATTGTGATGTCACTCTCCCAGCGTATTGCCTCCTTTAGTTCTCACTTAGTTATTAGTTTGGACATTTCATCTCCCACTCTGTTTTGTTCTCTCGTGGATATTATTTTGGACATTTCATCTCCCACTGTGTGTTTATTCACACGAAGATAGTATTTACTTTGTTACTTTGTTATTTGGACTGTTCTGCATCTGCTCTGTTTGTTCCCTTTGAATATTAACCCTCTCCTCTGTTCTGCAGAGCGGCCCAGATGTTTTCCCACCAGTCCCCAGTTCCTCCCTGTCCCCAGCCCGCCTCCGCGGTTCTCTGTCCCCAGTTCCTCCCTGTTCCCCAGCCCGCCTCCGCGGGCCTCAGTCCCCTCTGTCCCTAGTCCTCTATCCCTAGTTCTCCTAGTCCCTAGTCCTCTATCCCTAGCTCTCCTAGTCCCTAGTCCTCTCTCCCTAGTTCTCCTTGTCCCTGGTTTACCTAGTCTCTAGTTCCTCTGTCCCAAGGCGTTCCCTTAACCTTCCCTTAGGCGTTCCCTTACTTTCCCATAGTGTTCCCTTTTCCTGCCCGCCTCTTAAAGGCACCTTACCTTCCCCTCTTGTGTTATTCCAGTGTTTTGTGTTTTCTCCCTTAAAGGGACAGTGCCCTTTTTCCCTGTTCACAATAAATATCTGTTTCTTGGCAAACCACCATACCTGTCTTGTGTTGTGCGATTGGGGTCGGTTACAAACCATAACACTGTGTACATCACCAGGTACAGTCTGTGTACATCACCAGGTACAGACTGTGTACATCACCAGGTACAGTCTGTGTACATCACCAGGTACAGGTACAGTCTGTGTACATCACCAGGTACAGTCTGTGTACATCACCAGGTACAGACTGTGTACATCACCAGGTACAGTCTGTGTACATCACCAGGTACAGACTGTGTACATCACCAGGTACAGTCTGTGTACATCACCAGGTACAGGTACAGTCTGTGTACATCACCAGGTACAGTCTGTGTACATCACCAGGTACAGACTGTGTACATCACCAGGTACAGTCTGTGTACATCACCAGGTACAGTCTGTGTACATCACCAGGTACAGACTGTGTACATCACCAGGTACAGTCTGTGTACATCACCAGGTACAGACTGTGTACATCACCAGGTACAGTCTGTGTACATCACCAGGTACAGTCTGTGTACATCACCAGGTACAGTCTGTGTACATCACCAGGTACAGTCTGTGTACATCACCAGGTACAGTCTGTGTACATCACCAGGTACAGGTACAGACTGTGTACATCACCAGGTACAGTCTGTGTACATCACCAGGTACAGACTGTGTACATCACCAGGTACAGACTGTGTACATCACCAGGTACAGACTGTGTACATCACCAGGTACAGTCTGTGTACATCACCAGGTACAGTCTGTGTACATCACCAGGTACAGGTACAGACTGTGTACATCACCAGGTACAGTCTGTGTACATCACCAGGTACAGTCTGTGTACATCACCAGGTACAGTCTGTGTACATCACCAGGTACAGTCTGTGTACATCACCAGGTACAGTCTGTGTACATCACCAGGTACAGTCTGTGTACATCACCAGGTACAGTCTGTGTACATCACCAGGTACAGACTGTGTACATCACCAGGTACAGGTACAGTCTGTGTACATCACCAGGTACAGTCTGTGTACATCACCAGGTACAGGTACAGTCTGTGTACATCACCAGGTACAGTCTGTGTACATCACCAGGTACAGTCTGTGTACATCACCAGGTACAGGTACAGTCTGTGTACATCACCAGGTACAGGTACAGTCTGTGTACATCACCAGGTACAGACTGTGTACATCACCAGGTACAGTCTGTGTACATCACCAGGTACAGACTGTGTACATCACCAGGTACAGTCTGTGTACATCACCAGGTACAGTCTGTGTACATCACCAGGTACAGTCTGTGTACATCACCAGGTACAGTCTGTGTACATCACCAGGTACAGTCTGTGTACATCACCAGGTACAGTCTGTGTACATCACCAGGTACAGTCTGTGTACATCACCAGGTACAGTCTGTGTACATCACCAGGTACAGGTACAGTCTGTGTACATCACCAGGTACAGGTACAGGCAGTAGAGGTCAACTACTTCCATACCACCATAACCTGCAGTTATGTTAATTGATTGTACTGTATATGCTCTGTTGTGCATTGTTTAAATATTTATTGTGGCTCAGGAGGTAGAGCAGACGTCTGGCAATCTGGAGGTTCCCGGTTCGATTCCCGCTCATTTACATTTAGTCATTTAGCTGAAACGCTTTTATCCTAAGCGACTTACACGTTCTGTACGACAGGTCATCAGGAAGGGCACAACTCTATCAGCTGAGTAACAATGTTCATCAAGGTGTTGAGTGCTACAGTGTAGGTTAGTTTATTAGGACAAATTGTAAAGCGCTTTGGATAAAACCATTTACCAATTTATGTATTTATTATGTATGTATGCTCGGCGTTATTCCAAGTGAGGACTTGCCTTCAGTGAATTTGATTTGATTTGATTACGGATCCCCATTAGCTGGTGCCATGGCAACCAGCTAGTCTTCCTGAATCTTGAGTTTAAATAAAGATTGAGGGCGCCCCAGTGGCGAACCACATAGCGCGCTGAGTCGCGGCACGGCCGACCCGGGTTTGATTCCCGGACCCGTCGTTATTTGCCGAATGTCTTCCCCCCACTCTGTCTCCCATTCCTACTCTCTCTCTCTCTCTACTGGACTGCCCAGTAGTAAAAAAAAGCGATAAACGCTAAAAAAAAAATCGTAAAAAAAAAAATAAAGATTGAATGAATTCATTTATAACACGCATTCTCCAGATGATTTGATACAATTGCGGGTTGAAGAAAAAGGAAACGCAGCGTTTTCCCCATAAAGACAAATGTTTTTTTCATATTGCTGTTGAAAAATGTATAAGCTGAAATAAATGACAGATTCGCCCCCTTAGGGTTAGCGATAAATACAGTATGCTGATGAGAATGAGTCATACAACATGCCCACCAGCTCTGCCAGCGCCTACTGTAGCAATAGAGCAGACTCTGTGTGGCACATGTTCCCATCACCTCTCATCAATATTCACACAGTTTCCAGCCACTAACATTATATAAGCTTTCTATCAGAGCCTTTTAACCCTTTCACTACCACACTACAGAAGGTTAACCTTTCACTACCACACTACAGAAGGTTAACCTTTCACTACCACACTACAGAAGGTTAACCCTTTCACTACCACACTACAGAAGGTTAACCTTTCACTACCACACTACAGAAGGTTAACCTTTCACTACCACACTACAGAAGGTTAACCTTTCACTACCACACTACAGAAGGTTAACCTTTCACTACCACACTACAGAAGGTTAACCCTTTCACTACCACAATACAGAAGGTTAACCTTTCACTACCACACTACAGAAGGTTAACCTTTCACTACCACACTACAGAAGGTTAACATTTCACTACCACACTACAGAAGGTTAACCCTTTCACTACCACACTACAGAAGGTTAACCTTTCACTACCACACTACAGAAGGTTAACCTTTCACTACCACACTACAGAAGGTTAACCTTTCACTACCACACTACAGAAGGTTAACCTTTCACTACCACACTACAGAAGGTTAACCCTTTCACTACCACAATACAGAAGGTTAACCTTTCACTACCACACTACAGAAGGTTAACCTTTCACTACCACACTACAGAAGGTTAACCCTTTCACTACCACACTACAGAAGGTTACCCCTTTCACTACCACACTACAGAAGGTTAACCTTTCACTACCACACTACAGAAGGTTACCCCTTTCACTACCACACTACAGAAGGTTAACCTTTCACTACCACACTACAGAAGGTTAACCCTTTCACTACCACAATACAGAAGGTTAACCTTTCACTACCACACTACAGAAGGTTAACCTTTCACTACCACACTACAGAAGGTTAACCTTTCACTACCACACTACAGAAGGTTAACCCTTTCACTACCACACTACAGAAGGTTACCCCTTTCACTACCACACTACAGAAGGTTAACCTTTCACTACCACACTACAGAAGGTTACCCCTTTCACTACCACACTACAGAAGGTTAACCTTTCACTACCACACTACAGAAGGTTAACCCTTTCACTACCACAATACAGAAGGTTAACCTTTCACTACCACACTACAGAAGGTTAACCCTTTCACTACCACAATACAGAAGGTTAACCTTTCACTACCACACTACAGAAGGTTAACCCTTTCACTACCACACTACAGAAGCTTAACACTTTCACTACCACACTACAGAAGGTTAACCCTTTCACTACCACACTACAGAAGGTTAACCCTTTCACTACCACACTACAGAAGGTTAACCTTTCACTACCACAGACAGGAGGTTAACACTTTAACTGCCACACCCCTTTCACTACCACACTACAGAAGGTTAACCCTTTCACTACCACACTACAGAAGGGTAACCTTTCACTACATTAAACCCTTCACTACTGGGGTTAACCGTCTGTAGTGTGGTAGTGAAAGGGTTAACCTACTGTAGTGTGGTAGTGAAAGGGTTAAGTGAGCGAGCGCCGCGTACGTAACGGAGGAGCAACGTGGCCGACGGGGAGGAAGAGTGAGTCACGTGGTGAAGAACGATTCAGACCTGACGCCAGTGTAGCGTGTCCTTGGAACGGCTCAGAGGAAGACATTTAGTCCAAACAAATAATATGTGACTTGGTCCAACAAAAACAACAATGTGACCCTGTGTGTGTGTGTGTGTGTGTGTGTGTGTGTGTGTGTGTGTGTGTGTGTGTGTGTGTGTGTGTGTGTGTGTGTGTGTGTGTGTGTGTGTGGGGGGGGGGGGGGGCTCTGAGACGGTCCGGTGTCCTGGCAACCTTTTCTTATCAATTTGGCCTCTCGCCGTTGGGTTCTACATATTAACCCTTTCACTGCCACACGACAGCCGGTTAACCCTTTCACTGTGACAATACAGAAGGTTAGCCCTTTACTATCACACAACCGACGGCGATGCTCCATCATTAGCATCATTAGCTAATGATGGAGCATCGCCGTCGGTTGTGTGATAGTAAAGGGTTAACCTTCTGTCGTGTGGCAGTGAAAGGGTTAAGAGCACATACGGATGCTGGGCTTTTGACTCACTAAAAGCCTGTGTCTGGTGATAGATCTGAGAAGCAAGTGCAGACCCCGGGGGGAGGCAGATAATCTCACAACTGGAGCAGAAAAGGGGCAACCGAGATAAAAGATTAAAGACCCAGATTCAAGTGTAAACAAACATGTGGCCCGCGCCTCCACACACAAGAGGGGAGAATGGAGACGTGTTTTCATTCTAGTCCATTGAATGAGACAACAGGACTAACAGGTTAAACATGACTGAGCAGGTCAGTTGTGTGGGCATGACTAATAGTGTTTTTTTTTTTATCCACTTTTTCTCCCATTTTCTATATTTTCTCCCATCCCAATTTCGTATCATCCAATTCAACCCTCCCCTGTCACGAACGCTGTTTCTTGCCTCCCACAAGCCGGCTGCAATGTGGACTAAGTCATACATAGCACAAATCCCCTCCGGTACTTGAGGTAACAGCAGTCGCATCTTTTCACCTGCGCAGCTCGATCTCTCAGTGGCGAGGAGTAACGCGTGGGAGGCTCACGCTGCCCCCGACACTTCCTGATTCTACTGCGCAGGCGCACCAACCGACCTGTAGGAGTCGCTGTCCACAACGCCCGATCCCCACCCATCAGTTTCCCACCCCCTAATACGGCCAATGTGTATTAGTATGAACGACCAGCTAAACTGAAAGCAATGCGAACAGGCGAGCCCAGCGTCCCCGCATTCGTGGCGAGCGCCATGCCCACTACGCCACGTAGCCGCCCGCATGACTAATAGTGTTGTGGTCAGTTGTGTGGGCATGACTAATAGTGTTGTGGTCAGTTGTGTGGGTATGACTAATAGTGTTGTGGTCAGTTGTGTGGGTATGACTAATAGTGTTGTGGTCAGTTGTGTGGGTATGACTAATAGTGTTGTGGTCAGTTGTGTGGGTATGACTAATAGTCTTGTGGTCAGTTGTGTGGGTATGACTAATAGTGTTGTGGTCAGTTGTGTGGGTATGACTAATAGTGTTGTGGTCAGTTGTGTGGGTATGACTAATAGTGTTGTGGTCAGTTGTGTGGGTATGACTAATAGTGTTGTGGTCAGTTGTGTGGGTATGACTAATAGTGTTGTGGTCAGTTGTGTGGGTATGACTAATAGTGTTGTGGTCAGTTGTGTGGCTATGACTAGTATTAGGAGTGTTGTGGTCAGTTGTGTGGCTATGACTAGTATTAGGAGTGTTGTGGTCAGTTGTGTGGCTATGACTAGTATTAGGAGTGTTGTGGTCAGTTGTGTGGCTATGACTAGTATTAGGAGTGTTATGATCTGACTAAGCTCTCAGTCTGTCTTCACGGTGGTTTAACACTGGGACCTAGAAAACAATGTGCACAAGCACGCAGTCACATGACCTACGACCTCTCTCTCTCTCGCTCTTCCCTCCTTGGCATGTGGAGCTTCATTTGACTACTAGTTGAAGCTGAACTATGGAAGAGAGGCACCCTGTGGCCGTGAGAGGTAACTGCACCTTGGTTAAAGGAACACAAGAACACAAGAAGATAGATACCAATTTCCCCTCTGTGTGTTCAGTGGAAAGCTATCCGGCTGCAAGCTAGTCTAGCTTAGCACAAATCAATGGAATATGGATCAGTTAGCCTAGCTTAAAACTCTGGGAGAGGTGTTTTTGGCCAACATCTAGGCTAGCTGGTCCGTATCTGCTTCCCTTCATTTGTGCTAAGCTAGGCTAGCTTGCAGCCTTTAGCTTTCTACTGAATGCACAGAGAGGAAATTGGTATCTATCTTCTTGTCTGACTCTGGAGAAGACAGTATGTGCATTTCCCATAACGTTGGTGTCTTCCTTTAACACTTTGATTGCCTAACCCGAGTTTTCTCGGGTTTACCCCCCGCGGGTTGAATGCCCATAACGAGAATATTCGTTTTTTCTCGTTTATTTTTTTTTTATTATAGATCGGAATTCATATTTCATCAACCGAGTCTACCGTTGGTAAATCAGCCACCCCCGGCGCTCAGATGTGAAAAAAGCGCCCCCTATCGTCTCCCAGATGGTAATTCACCCTTTTGGATTGGACTCAATGAAAAGGCATGAGAAAAAAAAACCCGGACTCCACATTTTACTTCTCACGCATGTGACCTGAGTCGATCAGCTTCATTCTGGACCCTCAGAGCAGCGGGGATTATGTGTTTTACAGTATACGCGGTGGATCAATAAAAGGATTGATTTTCGGAATGGCGATCAGGAATTGGAATAATCCATTTGGATACCATCTGATCTCAGGTAAGGAATCTATTTGACCAGTCTTAGGATAATCAGACCCGTTTTCACGGAGATATAAGCTTTCCCCCTATAATGTGATATGGCTGTTTGACTGTAAAAGCGATCAGGAACTGAGAGAATCGATTTTCAGCACGCGGCACCAGCGTGCACACGTACACATTATACTATCGATAATCTAGCGTTTATTTGAAAACGATTCATAAATAGGCCGAAAAATGACAACGTTCTAGAATATTCCAGTACAGGGCGATTATCATGGAATCTCTTCTTTTTTCCGTGAAAACGAGGGCTTTTCAAAATTATATAAAACGGAAATGAACCGATAAAAAAACAATCCGCTTCGACAATGTTGACTGAAAATGGGTCATTGATAATGCGACAGGCAGATTAGACACATAGCCATAATTTAAAACATAGATTAGGGGCTATTAACGTTAACATTGAAGTGGTGCTGGGCATTCAAGGGGGTAAAAAGGAAAACACGGCAGGCTCTGAAAGTGTTAATGATGGTGGATAACGGAAAGGGACAACAGAAAAGACATTTCTTCAAGCCAGGTAACGCTATACACCAAACAGACACTGTTTTACATTTGTTGTCGCTCACATGTTATCCTCTAGAAATTAAAAGCATTTTTTTTTCATACCAACCAGGAGAACTCATACCGACCAGGAGAACTCGTATCAACCAGGAGAACTCATACCGACCAGGAGAACTCATACCAACCAGGAGAACTCATACCAACCAGGAGAACTCATACCAACCAGGAGAACGACCAGGAGAACTCGTACCAACCAGGAGAACTTGTACCGACCAGGAGAACTCATACCAACCAGGAGAACTCATACCGACCAGGAGAACTTGTACCAACCAGGAGAACTCATACCGACCAGGAGAACTCATACCAACCAGGAGAACTCATACCAACCAGGAGAACTCATACCGACCAGGAGAACTCATACCAACCAGGAGAACTCATACCAACCAGGAGAACTCGTACCAACCAGGAGAACTCATACCGACCAGGAGAACTCATACCAACCAGGAGAACTCATACCAACCAGGAGAACTCGTACCAACCAGGAGAACTCATACCAACCAGGAGAACTCATACCGACCAGGAGAACTCATACCAACCAGGAGAACTCATACCAACCAGGAGAACTCATACCGACCAGGAGAACTCATACCAACCAGGAGAACTCATACTAACCAGGAGAACTCATACCAACCAGGAGAACTCGTACCAACCAGGAGAACTCATACAAACCAGGAGAACTCATACCAACCAGGAGAACTCATACCAACCAGGAGAACTCGTACCAACCAGGAGAACTCATACCGACCAGGAGAACTCCACCTCAACCAACCACCTCAAACTGAACCTAAGCAAAACAGAATTGCTCCACCTGCCGGCCAAATCCTCCCCCCTGACCGACCTCTCCATCACAGTCGAGAATGCAGCTGTGACCGCGTCCCCGACCGCCAAGAACCTTGGTGTTGTCCTCGATGACCAGTTGAACTTCTCTGCTCACATCGCAGCGACAACCAGAACCTGCAGATTCCTCCTGAGCAACGTCAGAAGGATACGCCCCTTCCTGACAAAAGAAGCCACCCAACTCCTCGTCCAATCAACAGTCATCTCCCGCCTCGACTACTGCAACGCACTGCTAGCTGGCCTCCCGGCCACTGCCACCAAGCCTCTTCAACTCATTCAAAACGCAGCGGCCCGCCTGATCTCAAACCTACCGAAGTCGGCCCATGTCACCCCACTTCTTAGGGACCTGCACTGGCTCCCCATTGCTGCATGAATCCGCTTCAAGGCCCTCGACCTGGCATACCGTGCGGCAAAGGGAACCGCTCCCACCTACCTCCGGTCAATGGTCTCTAACTACATACCCTCAAGACCCCTACGCTCTGCATCTTCTGGCCGCCTCAGACCCACTCCTATCCAAGCTTCCGGAGGGTCATCAAAGAGAAGCCGCCTATTCTCAGTCCTTGCCCCACAATGGTGGAATGAACTACCCATCCCAGTTAGGACAGCCGAATCCCGTCCAATCTTTCGCCGTCGACTAAAGACTCACTTCTTCAACCAATATCTGAAATGATATAAAAAAAAAAAGAAAAAAGAAAAAAACGAACCCTGACTAACCTTACTGTCATGCACTTGTCCTAATAAACTAACCTACACTGTAACACGCAACACTTTGATGAACATTGTTACTCAGCTGATAGAGTTGTACCCTTCTTGCTGTCTTGTCGTACAGAACTTGTAAGTCGCTTTGGATAAAAGCGTCAGCTAAATGACTAAATGTAAAATGTAAATGTAACTCATACCAACCAGGAGAACTCATACCAACCAGGAGAACTCATACCAACCAGGAGAACTCATACCGACCAGGAGAACTCATACCAACCAGGAGAACTCATACCGACCAGGAGAACTCATACCGACCAGGAGAACTCATACCGACCAGGAGAACTCGTACCAACCAGGAGAACTCGTACCGACCAGGAGAACTCATACCGACCAGGAGAACTCGTACCAACCAGGAGAACTCGTACCAACCAGGAGAACTCATACCGACCAGGAGAACTCATACCAACCAGGAGAACTCATACCAACCAGGAGAACTCATACCAACCAGGAGAACTCATACCAACCAGGAGAACTCATACCAACCAGGAGAACTCATACCAACCAGGAGAACTCGTACCAACCAGGAGAACTCATACCAACCAGGAGAACTCATACCAACCAGGAGAACTCATACCAACCAGGAGAACTCATACCAACCAGGAGAACTCGTACCAACCAGGAGAACTCATACCAACCAGGAGAACTCATACCAACCAGGAGAACTCATACCAACCAGGAGAACTCATACCAACCAGGAGAACTCGTACCAACCAGGAGAACTCATACCAACCAGGAGAACGACCAGGAGAACTCGTACCAACCAGGAGAACTCATACCAACCAGGAGAACGACCAGGAGAACTCGTACCAACCAGGAGAACTCATACCAACCAGGAGAACTCATACCGACCAGGAGAACTCATACCAACCAGGAGAACTCATACCAACCAGGAGAACTCATACCGACCAGGAGAACTCGTACCAACCAGGAGAACTCATACCAACCAGGAGAACGACCAGGAGAACTCGTACCAACCAGGAGAACTCATACCAACCAGGAGAACTCATACCAACCAGGAGAACTCGTACCAACCAGGAGAACTCATACCAACCAGGAGAACTCGTACCAACCAGGAGAACTCATACCAACCAGGAGAACTCATACCGACCAGGAGAACTTGTACCGACCAGGAGAACTCATACCAACCAGGAGAACTCGTACCAACCAGGAGAACTTGTACCAACCAGGAGAACTCGTACCAACCAGGAGAACTCATACCAACCAGGAGAACTCGTACCAACCAGGAGAACTCATACCAACCAGGAGAACTCGTACCAACCAGGAGAACTCGTACCAACCAGGAGAACTCATACCAACCAGGAGAACTCGTACCAACCAGGAGAACTCATACCAACCAGGAGAACTCATACCAACCAGGAGAACTCATACCAACCAGGAGAACTCATACCAACCAGGAGAACTCGTACCAACCAGGAGAACTCATACCAACCAGGAGAACTCGTACCAACCAGGAGAACTCGTACCAACCAGGAGAACTCGTACCAACCAGGAGAACTCATACCAACCAGGAGAACTCATACCAACCAGGAGAACTCATACCAACCAGGAGAACTCGTACCAACCAGGAGAACTCGTACCGACCAGGAGAACTCATACCGACCAGGAGAACTCGTACCAACCAGGAGAACTCATACCAACCAGGAGAACTCATACCAACCAGGAGAACTCATACCAACCAGGAGAACTCGTACCAACCAGGAGAACTCATACCAACCAGGAGAACTCATACCAACCAGGAGAACTCGTACCAACCAGGAGAACTCGTACCGACCAGGAGAACTCATACCGACCAGGAGAACTCGTACCAACCAGGAGAACTCATACCAACCAGGAGAACTCATACCAACCAGGAGAACGACCAGGAGAACGACCAGGAGAACTCATACCAACCAGGAGAACTCGTACCAACCAGGAGAACTCGTACCGACCAGGAAAAACAAGATTAAAAAAGGAGAAAAAACAGAATGGATTTGTATGTCGTCTGATGTGTCAATAGAGTTGGGAAGCTTACCTTCAAAATGTGAATCTGCTTATAATTATCATTGTAATCTGAACACTGTAAATCATTGAACCCTTCAGATAAATAACCATATTCTGTCATTCCGTCTGGAATACAGAACGTGCATTTCTACCTTTTAACCCTTGTGTGGTGGAGCCAAAAGTGTGGACATTTTTGGTGAAAACAATAAATATGGTAAAAATTCAACAAAAAGGTTCACTGTGTACCTTCACTGTTTGCCTCCACCTTGTTTCATTTATATTTTTCAAGATACAAACATGATTTGTTCCACTCATGTCTTCATTCACGTATTTATTTACAGACATCACATTCATAAACGTGATCTAGCAGGTAAATGGCAAATATGAACCATACATGTATATTCTGTCTAGATTGCTTGTACGCTAGAGTTAAAGTCAAACATCTGTTAAGTATTTCTACACAAGTTGTTGTGGCTTGATTGTTTTTAAATGTTCCACCAGACATTGGGTAACAAAGACGCGAACAAGAGTCCTTTTCAAATCACTTGAGGTGTGAACGCCAACGCGGTACATTGCGTGAAAGTCCTCAGCATCTACTGTCTTTAACGATGAACGTACACAGTGAAATAAAAAAAATTATTAAGAAAATAACCATCTTACTGTCTTATACTATCATGCACTCTTCCAACTATAGACCTGTTCAGTGTCCACGTCAGACTCAGTGTTTGAGCGCATCAAGGGGGCAAAAGGAACGTAATCCTGGTCAGAACAACGGGGCAGACTACAATATATTTGTATTTGTTAGCCACGCTAGTGATCTATTCTAAACAATCAATCCATGCCAAAGCCAGATATGTAAAAGGTGAAAGACTCACAGCCACGCTGATTTGGCAAAATGACATCCAGCCTGTTTTCGCTTGAAACTACGTTTAGTCAGGGGAGTGTCATGGTTTCTCCATAGAGCCCCCGTTGTACTGTTTTAGCGCAGCAGCTCACGCAGACAGGGGGCAACTTAGTCACGTGACTCAGTCGGTATTGCTGATTGGCTCCAACACGGTATGTTTGTATACCGCGAACAGGTCTATACTATTATGTCTCTACTACTATACACTTGACTCAACACTGCAGAGTTGTACCCTTCCTGCTGACTTGTCGTACAGAACTTGTAAGTCGCTTTGGATAACAGCATCAGCTAAATGACTAAATGTAAATGTAAACTATTCACGTTACAGATGTCATTGACGCTAGCGAGGACTTTCGCTTCCTCCTGGCCTGAAACTCGTGCCTCGTGACCCGGCGTTGAACCGAGTCGCCTGCTCCTCCTGCACGAGAAGCAGCAGCCAAATCAAAGGCACATGTATAAATCACAAAGGGTTCGTATAAAGGATTCCTGAGGGAACAGGGTTTGACAGGCTTCTCATTTAGATGAGTCAGCTAGAAAACACTGCTCATCTGAAAACCTAGACTTTCACAGTATTATGGTTCTTCATGTCGAGGATTCAATTACTGCTGCCGTTTGCTTACGGTACACTCCTGTGGAGTGTATCATCATGGCCGTTACCAAAACACACGACCTCATGTAACTATCTCTTTGTGTTGTACGACCGGATCAAATGCTTATGTAGGAACCAGTCCCTGGTTGTTAGGTGGGAACCTACCAATCACAGATGTTTGGCTGAATTAGACCCACAACACCTCTGGGATACTCAACAGTCACGTCTGACATCCCAAAAAACTCAGGGTACTAAAATACACGTTTGAGGTATTTCTACTTCATTTGAGTATTTCTATTGTATTTCTTTCATTCATTTAGAGAATACTTTTACTCCACTGCGTTTGCAAAGCAGATATAAAAATGTGTATTTTACTCCATGTATCTGAATCCTGAAGTTATTAGTTAAAGGAGAATACCACCATTTTAAGAATTCACGTATATATTCTTCCAGTGTTTCAGGACACTCTCTCCTGAAGCCAGAGTACATTTATAAACTCCAGCCTATTAGTGTGTCTGCCGTATATTATGATTGTATATCACCACTCTGCTCTGTCTTAAATAGATTCATGTTCTGTTCTCAAAACATAGAGAAAGGCTGGGCTGGGCGGAGCCCCCACCCCCCCCCCCCCCCCCCCCCAACTACAAAGCAGTGTGGTCCCAATAGGCTCTTGGCCAAGCGCCTGCGGGCGAAGCACCCACTAACCCCCCCCCCCCCCCCTCCCCCACCATAATTGCAGGGTCAGTGCACCCTTTCCAAACAGAAAGTGTCTTCCACTGTGATTCTGGCATGTTCTGTATGGAGGTCGGCTGCTGTCGTAACGTCCCCAGTCCTTATCTGTTCCCCTTTAATGGAATAACGCAGAGTGGCTCCGAACAGCCCATGAATAGGTTGACCTTCTCCATAGAATCTTGACCAATCGCAAACAGACAGAGCGGCGCATTCACCCCCAAGTGATTACCGGCCGACGACAATGACAGAGCGAACACACAAGAAGTGGGCCACACACTGTTCTGTCGGATCCACAGCCTGGACACGGCGAGGAGGGGAGGAACCTCCCACGCTGAGCAGCTTGGTGTAGCAAGTGTTCCGACACGTCTTGCCCTTTGATTAAACCGTGCGTGACTTGAGTGGTCGCTTGATTTGCAAAATGGTTACGACGAATGGCTAATTTGACAGTCGACAAACAAATTCCACGATTCTGGGGAGTGAGCAAATGAGCTCAAGGGTTGAATTTTCTTCTCCTCCACATCTCTTGACTAATCCAGCGTTTTTTAAAATGTTGATCTAAATATTGCTATGGGCCTGTCGTGTTAATGTGCACACCCACTAGTACGCAGACACCAGTATACACAGGGGACGCTGAATAGAAATCAGGCGCTGGTGTGGCCCTAAGGGGTGGGGGGTGGGTGTGTTGGGGAGAGGGGTGGGAGGGGGCTGGGACCAGGGGGGGGGGGGGGGGGGGCAGCCACCCAGCCCTCCTGTTGTGCTGCACTCTCTTCCTAGCGGGAGCTAATTGATGCGGAGCGCTAACAAGTCAAGTCTCCCTCTTTCATCTCGTCTGGCGGGGGGGGGGGGGGGGTGGGGCAGGGAAGAGGCACAGCCAGCCCGACACCAGCAGACACTTCATGAAATATTGATGGTTGCCGTGCGGCGCAGACAGCCCATAAATGACCAGGAGGTGCCATTACCGCATTACTTCTTCTTCTCTCTGACCGCACCCGTGGACCCTTCCACCCCGCTGGTCGTCTCGCCGGTGATTGGGAAAGAAGAAAGGGAGAGAGAGAGAGAGAGAGAGAGAGAGAGAGAGAGAGAGAGAGAGAGAGAGAGAGAGAGAGAGAGAGAGATGAATGAACGAGACACGCCCAGGTGCTCAGCCGAGCTGTGTGTGAGGATCATTTGCTGTCAATCATCAGCCGGTATGCAGGTCCAGGTTCAACACAGATCCCACCCCCCCCCCCCCCCCTGGCAAAGTTTATATTATATATATATTGTATATATATATATATATAATAGTTGAAAAGGTAAAAAACATCCATCTAACATGACCTGGAGGCTGCCTGCCAGCTCTGCAGAGCGGTGATGAGGTTCCTGGGATCAG